>NC_133156.1:9737703-10043999 GCF_040802235.1 Manis javanica
AGGATAAAGTGTCAGATGAAAGTAACATGTAAACTGAGAGAAAGTGATCAGAGCTAAAGTGTTCTAAGGACGTGACTTGTTCAAACCGGGGGCTAAGATATTAACTTGAAATGTTGATAAAGTAAGTGTGCATAGTAAGATTGCAAATATGAAAATAGAATGTGTAACTTCCAACCAGTAGACAGAGAGAAAGTGAAATAAATGAACAACTCTTTTAAATCAATATTCAAATGACAAGAAAGAAGGAAAAAAGCATAGGAAAATATAGACAAACAGAAAGCACCAAGTAAGATTACTGAAACAAATTGAAATACGTCTATAATCACAATGAAAATACACTGAACTTGCCAGATAAAAGACAGCCAGAACCCAGCCTTATGCTGTTCACAAAAACCAAAACATATGGACATGGAAAATTTTAAAGAAAATTTTAATACTTTAACATATGGAAAAAGAATTTCATGAAACTAATAAGCAAAACATAGCTGGAGTAGCTATATTCATTTCAGACTAAAGAAATTCTCTGACCACAAGCATTGTTAAGGATACGTCACTACATAATAATAAAAAGGTTCAGTGCACCAACAAACAACTACAGTTCCAAAACATACATGCCTCAAAATTTAAGAAGCAAATATTGCTAGAACTGCAGGAAGAAAGTGACAAATTACAATCATAAAATGTGTTTGTGGAAGGGGGAGAGTTCAACATACCTTTACTAAACAAGAAACAAAATAAGTCAAGCGAAGAAAAAAACAGCAACCGTAGCTATACAAGAATTTGAACAACACAACAAACAAGTGTGACTTGATACACATATCTAGAATGGATCCAATAATTAGAAAATACGCATTCTTCTCAAGCACAAATGGAAAATTTACAAAGAGTAATAAAGAGAAAGTCTCTACAGTTTTACAGAAATCTGACACAGGTTCCATTATCTAAACACAAAATAATGAATAACAAAAAGATAAACAAAAGCTCCTCTATTTGGAAATTAAAGAGAAACTTCTGAAAATGGATCAAAGAAGATATCATAGTGGAAAATTAAAAATACACATAAATGAATAATAGAAACACCATATTTGAAAATCTGTAGGGATATAGCAAAAGTAGTAATTCATGAAAATTTAAAGACTTACATGCTTATTTTAGAAAAGGATAAAGACTGAAGTTTAAGTGTGCACTTAGGAAGTTAATTAAAAGAAGATAAAAGGAAAGAAGAAGGAAACAATATAGAGAAGAGTAGAAGTTAATATATAAAAAAAGAGAACAAATGAAAGTGCAACATACAGAATTAACCAATAATAGTGTAATATACTGGTATAACAGTGGGGGAACTACACTTACTGTGGAAAGCATCTAGTAATATATATAATTATTGGGTTACTATGTTGTCCGTCTGAAACCAATATAATATTGTATATCAACTTTATTCCAATAAAAATGTTTAGAAAAGGATAACAAAGAAATGATGCTCTAAGCAGTGACCAATTATCTAAATCAGTGGCTTTCAAACTTTTCCTTGAAACAGAATCATTAGCAGGGCTTGTTAAATCATAGGTTGTTCAGACTAATCCCTAACGTTTCTGACTCCATAGATTCAGGATGGGCCCAAGATTTTGCACTTCTAACAAAATGCCAGGTGGTGCTGATGCTGAAGGTCAAGAACAAAACTTTAAGGACCATTGATCAAAGTTAACATCTTTTAACTCTGCCCCAAATCACCATAAAAGTACTTTTAATTCTAATTACAGAAGACAGGTTACATATACGCATTCATCTCCTCTCCCCTCTGAGGCTCTGATAAAATACAAACCCAGGTAATAATGAGAAGATCAGGAGGGTCCATCGGCAGGCAAGAAATTACAGGAAAGTTCTGGAAGAAAGCAATTGGAGTAGTGGAGCAAAATCCCCAGTGAAGAAAGCCACAACTTTCATGAAGACACCAAGGGCCCAGAATTATTCTAGACAGAGCTCTAGGCAGGATCAGAGTCAACTGAGGATGTGTGATATTAGACTAATAAGAATTCAAGGGAAGATGAGAGAAAATAGAGCAAAAAAATTATCAGTGAAATACTCAAGAAAATGATGTGGCTTCTAGTACCTTAGGATCAACTTGGAGATATATATATATATATACACAAATGAAGATGATAGATAATTATCAAATACAGTCAAACTAGGTAATTAGAAACACAAGGAAGAATTTTATAAAAGAAATAAAACTTGACCTAGTCCGTAGACCACCATATGTTGTATGAGTGGTGTTGTCCTGTTCTTTTTTGATGCTTCATCTTCCAAAGTAGTTTGTATCACTGATGAGTGTCAAAGGTACATTACAAAACTTTTTGAATTATTAAGGAAAATTGCTAATCTCAAGTACTTACTACAAATTAGAATTTTAAAACGTATTCATAGCTAAGTAGATAACAGAAATCTTCTATTAGCATAAGATAGTCAAATAATGTAAATATATTCAAGGAATATATTTTTACTCCAAAGGCCATGGAAACCAGAAACACCTGAACTACATTGTACGCCTGTAGGTGTTTGACATTAGGAAAGATTCTAAATAAATGTCAGCTTATAACTAGAAGGAAAAATATTTTAAGGACTCACTTTAAAACATTAGTAATAAATACTTAGCTGTGCCATGGGTGTTTATATTTCTTTAACTCTTGCTCTAAATCATACATCATTCTTATATGCAATGTTATGGAACAGTAGAGGAATATAAAAATAATCTGGCCTTTACATTTAGCCACTAAGGGAGATCCATAGTTATTAAATGAATCTATTAATTATTGTACTCTAATTTTAATAAAGATGTTAGTTTAAAGAAAAACCTTAAAAGCAATTAGATTTTTATGTGGTAGTATAAAATTAAATTTAGCTTATTTAGAAGGAAGACTTTGTTAGACTGCGGTTGGAACCAATCTGGTGACAAACACCCGAACTGCAATGCTTCTTGAGTGGAATTTAATAAATGTAGTAAAGTTTCACGAAAATAATAATCAGATATCAGTCTGATATCACACATCCTCAAATGTGTGCAGATGGAAAACTATAAAGTGACTACAAATATTTTGTGCTATTTAGTCAGTTCTTCATTTTTATGGGTGTTTTTCTTCCCCAGGGGATATTTTTTTAGACATCTATGTGGTCCTCACACTTCCTATATTTTTTAGGAAGAAATAGGCAGAAAGTACATAGCAACTTGTTTGGAAGTTTCAGTTCCTAGGGCATTCAATCATCGTCGTATTCCTCAGGGTCTCTCCTTCCTTCTTCCCCACGCTCTCCTACATCTTCTCTCTCTGCCAATGTTGAAGTGGGATTGCACAGATGCAATCTTTGGTTTCATCCATATTCTGGAACATATTGTGAGATATCAGATGGATTTTCTGGTTAGACATTCCCCTAGAGAGTTGGTTTGTATTGCTCTCCTCTACAACAGACCAGACTGCCATGTATGTTTAGGAACTGATGTTTATGTTCTGAAGTGTCTTTCTGCTCAAGAACTACTTGTAGCTCACAGTTCCCCAACATGTATCTGTGTTCTTCAGAACTGAATTCCTAGTCTTCTGGCATTTTGAGTGTCTTACATTTCCCACCCACCTATTAGCATTTCTGTTGGGTGGAATACAGATGAGATGCTATGTGCTGGTGCCACCTATTGTTGAAAAAATATATGCAAAACGACTCTGGCTAATGAGACTACAAATTGGATTAATATTGGCTTTAAGACTACTAAATGATAGAACCACAATCTTATTTTCAATTTATTGCAAAAACACTACTAAAGTAGGAGAAGATACTATATAGTTTTATTTTATCTTTGTTTTTATTAGGATTTAGATTTAGACTAGTTTCATTTTTGCTGTATTTAGACTAACTTTATAATAATAGTAAGCATAAGTACATATTCCAAGCACAGAAAAAAGATTAAGATCCAAATGAAAAAACAAACAAGTTAAATAATGAAGTATACTACTTATGTATAGACAAACTGTCAGAGTTACAGTTAATTAAAGAATTGAAGGTGTACTGATACCAAGTCTTCAGCTATAATAACATAGACATACTATGATAATTTTTCCATTTGAACTCCAAGAGTTGGCTTGAAAAAATATTTTAAGATATAATTTAAAAATAAAGCTTCTCTTTGTAGCAGCCTTCAAAATTCAAACAAAATAAAACATCCATTAAGACCTGTTTCCATTCTTATTCTCCACACCCAGGAACTGGTTAAACGTTAGAAGTTTAGAATACAAAAATCATGGGGAAGGAGAAAAGTCACTGAGTTTATTTACAATCTCCTGTGATCCTTTCAACTGTGGCTTCTAAGAGAATCAGCAACTACCCTTGGAATCAGAGGACAATGACCAGACTCAAATGTACCTGTGGTGAGCTTCAACTCCTAATTCCTGCAAAGGGCACCAAGAGCTCATACAGTCTTGGTGTGCCTTTCAGGCCAACTTCCCTTCCAAAGAAAAAGTGCCTTTTGCAATATCCTCAACAAATGGCCCATCGTATTTTTCTTCAACACGTCTTGAGCAGGAAGTCTAAGACCTCCTGAGAAAGCCTATTTCATTGTTGGGCACAAATTACTGTGGGGAAATTCATCTTCATTTTAAATAAAACTAGAAATGTCTCCTAATTGATTACAAGGATTTACCCATAGCAAGCAAAATTATTTTCCAGTTAATTGGCTGCCTGTAAGGGTGTCTGTTCTGACTATCCCATCCAAATAGGAAGATTATAATACTTTTATGCAAATATATTCTACAACCTTTTGATGACCCACTATAAAATATAACATCCCTGAATAATAAAACTTCCTGCCATCAACAATTCTTTAAATTAGTCCCTGAGGGAGAGACACTTTTCTCTGTAGAACCCTTGAGTCTTTCCTTATCCTTTTAGTGCTTTTCTATTTTTTGTATGTTTTCCACTTTTGACACAATTGTGTTTAGTAAACGTTAATACTTCTGTTTCTAAGTGTTTCCCCAATATGATCAACTTACTTTAAGTGTGGATAATATAATATTTCTATAACAGAGAAAGGGCTGATCATCCCCTTTCTCTCTAAAATCCATACTTAATAAGAACGTTTGCTCTGATGGCTCTTCAAAACTCAAAATATTTCACAACCTGATGGAATTCCCCCATGAACATCTCAAAAATACCCCAAGGCCAACACAGAATTTTAACTCCTTTCTCTCGAATAAGCCTGCTCTACCGCGCCTGCCTTTCCTGGCACAACCACCATTCTAACTGTTCCCTGTCCTCCTTCGGCTTCAGCTCTGTCTGCGGCCAGGCTCTTTAGATTCGGCTTCTAATGGGGGCCCCGGATTTCCCTACTCTCCACACCTTCCATTCCTTTCCTGAGTCAGATCTTTATTTCCTCACTCCTAGGCCATTGCACGAGCTGCCTAACTACCTTCTCACCCTCCAATGAGAAACCCTGATGCTTCTCCATTAAATACAGAATGTAGTCCAAATGCTTCAATCTAGAATTTTTTTTAAAACCTTCACTTTTGGATCTTTGAACTTCTTCTCAGCTTTATTTTCCACTTGGCTTCCCTTTCACCACCCCATACAGCTGTTGGTGTTCTCCCACAACATACCCCGCTCTGCCCCACCTCAGCACCTTTGCTCAAGTATTCCAACGGTACTGTCCTTGAGGGAACTTCTCCTAGTTGACGTACTCTCCATTCTTGAAATCCCAGTGTAAACTCCATTGCCTCTTCCAAAAACATTTCTAATCATAATTAATCCCTCTTTCCCCAAATACTCCCCAAACATTTTGAGCCTATTGCAGTATTTCTCTCATTTTACCTTCTATCAGAGTTATTTATATGAGTCTTTCTCTCACCAAACTGGAAACTTCTTGAGAGCAAGTACTGTGTCCTATTTATTTCAGCACCATCCACAAATTCTGGCAAAATTCTTTCTGGGTACTATAAATACTGGTAATAGGAATGAACAAAAGTCTCATAAAAATCAGAATCGGTTAACCTATAACATGAGTCAACTCTTTAGGAAATGTTAAGAGATGATGTCCTTCCTATTTTCTTAATTTGTTTTTATGTCTGTATATTGAATAATGGCATGTTGCACATTGCTACCATGTGCTATGGAAATTAACTGAAAGAGGATGGGGGAGCTGAGAAAATTGGTTCAACCAAACTTGGTTGACATCAAGCATAAAGAAATCTACAAACTCTGCCCTATGATTTGTCCTCAGAATACTGGATTTGGGATGTTTTGTTTGTCAGACATAAAAGTCCATAAAACGCGTGTAACCTAATGGAGAACACACAAGCTCCTTTTGGAAGTTCTTTGATCACAGAATACATTGCTTCTTTGCTTTAGGGCTCAAAGAAAGGGGATGACAAGGAGACTGAATGGGAAATGGAAGAGAGAGGGGAGGGGAAAGAGGCAAGTAGAAGGAAGAGCTGTAGGAGAGATGAAAGGCTTAGAAAGCCACTAGGAAGGACCACAAGTGATTTACAGCCCTGTTGGGGTCCAGTGTGCTCATCACTCTGCTCTCTGGTCCCCAGTCATCTTTGATCTTTCTCACGGCTCACCCCATCTGCTCCCTGGAGTTGCAAGGACCAAGGGTCACAGTAATGTTATTTCTTCTCTTGTTGAAGCTCAGGCTCTCCCTGCAATCTAGCTTCCTTGCCCCTTTACTGGGGCTAAAATCAAAGGCCTGGATACATATGTAGGTATATACATATTTTAAAGGGACTGTTGAGGGTTGAATTGTGTCCTCCAGAAAGATGTTCACATCCTGACTCCTAGTACTGGTCCATGTGACCTTATTTAGAGAGCCTTTGCAGATATAATCGAGTTAAGGTAAGGACACAATAGTAGATTAAAGTGGACCCTAAACCAGTGATTGGTGTCTTTATAAGAGAAAGGAGAAGGAGACTTGGACACAGAGACTGACACACACACAGACAGAAAACAGCCATGCGATAAAGCAGAAGTTGGAGTGATGCAGCTGCGAGCTGAAGAGTGCCAAGACTGCCAGCCACCGCCGGAAGGCGAGAGGAGGCAAGAGGACTTCCCCCAGAGCCTTCAGAGGGAGCACGGTCCTGCTGCCACCTCGACGTAGGCATGTAGCTTCCACAACTGTGAAAGAATGCATTTCTGTTGTTTTGAGCTACTCTGTTCGTGGCAATTTGTTATGGCAGCCCTAGGAAACTGATACAGGGACTCAGGATGTTGAATCATGAGAAGGGATCTTAGATCAGAGAAGAACACTGTTAAAGCTCTGTCCTCCTGAGGGAGAAGTCGATCCATTTGGCTCACATTGCTAAGCAATGTGGTTTGCTCTACTCAGAAAATGTTTTGTAATATTGAGTTCTGGCTGGACAATTTCATTTCATTAGTGTTTAAACTCTCCTCCAGAAGAAAGAAGCTGTCACTGAAGAGGAGAAAAAGGTAGAAGCGTCAACAAATGCCTGGCACTTAGTAGGTGTTTAATAAATACTTGTTGAATGAATGAATGAATGAAAGCCCAGTTGGCAGAAAATGGACCTAAGACATTAAAGCAGAGCCTCTAACCTGATCGCTGAGCACAAGCTGAGCTGAGTAACACAAGCATGCACGTCTGCACCACAAGGGAGCCACAAACCAGTTTGCCCAACAAAAAAATATGTATCAAACAATATGCTACAGCACTGCAGAAAGCACCACATGCTCAGTTACAGGACATGCTTTCCTAAGTGGACAGGGCCCAGGATGGACCTGTGACGTAATGTAGTGTGTACCCACCACTCATGAAAAAAAATGTAATGAGTCAAAAGAATTGGTTATGACGTGAGCAACTAAATTCATCCCTCCTCTCCCTGACTGAACCTGCCCCATTCCATTACCCTTCCCTCCAGTTTAAATACTGTTATCAAGCAATCACCGTCTAGTTACACATTTCTTCATGATTTCCAGCTGCCACTCAGATCAAGCTGTCCTTCCTCTTTTGCCCATGTCCAATCACACTTTCTGTGACGATGGAAACGGTTTGTATCAGTGCTGCTGTCCAGTGCAGTAGGCACTAGCCACAGTTACTAAGCACGGAAATGAAGCCAGTGCAACTGCACGTCTGAACTCTCAATTTTTACTTAATTTAAATAGCCACAGGTGGCTAGCACCTACAGTATTGGACAGCCGGCTCTAGACCATTTTTGAGGAAAACCCAGTTTATTTCATTGCTTCTATCTGCTGCTTCCTTGCCCTGTAACTCGGGTCTAACCAGGAAGCAGTTAATAGCCATCTCTCTAGTAAGTGTCCGTTGGCCTTGAAATCTGCCTAAGCTCCCCAGCACTGAAGACAATCCCTGTTCCTTCCTACTTCGCCTGTGAAGTGGCAAGTATTGGGGGAATTAATAAAGTTGCAAAGAAATTTACCATGCAGCCATTCAGATAATCCACTACTGAAAGGAATTTTATCTCAAGACTGAATGATCCGGTTCCATCCAGAATTTCATCTGATGTTTCCAGCAACCAACAATAATGAAGTCAGTTGGTATTTCTTAACTCTTCTATGGGCAGAGTGGTTTTCTAGACACTACAAAACGTAAAAAAGAAACTGACTGGGAGGGGCCTTCATCTAACTGGGAAAATCTAAATCACAAAGAAATTAGTATACACATAAAAATATCAGATATTCAAGATATATTTACTGTCTTACTTTTGCTTATTTTTCTTATCTACTGCCTTAAGCATAAGCTCTCTAGAGACAGAAACCATCCCTTTCTGCCATGCTCAGTCTCAACTCTTGCTGCTGTGTCAGAACCTCCTGGGAACTTATTACAAATGCAGGCTCCACCTTACAGCTACAGAGCTAGTCTTACATTGTTACAAGATGCCTGTATCATTTGTTTGCACTTAACAGTTTCAAAAGTCACTGATTCAAACTATTCAGAATTGTCCACACTAATTCAGGTAATATTTGTGCTTGTTGAAAAGATATGGTAACAGACAATTATCCAAAGAAGAAATTCAGATGGCCAACAGGCACATGAAAAGATGCTCCACATCACTAATTATCAGGGAAATGCAAATAAAAACCACAATGAGATATCACCTCACACCAGAAAGGATGGCCAGTATCGAAAAGACTAAGAACAACAAATGCTGGCAAGAATGTGGAGAAAGGGGAACCCTCCTACACTGCTGGAGGGAATGTAAGCTAGTTCAACCATTGTGGAAAGCAGTATGGAGGTTCCTCAAAAACTAAAAATAGAAATACCATTTGACCCAGGAATCCCACTCCTAGGAATTTACCCAAAGAATATAATTTCTCAGAGTCAAAAAGACATATGCACCCCTATGTTTACTGAAGCACTATTTACAATAGCCGAGATGGAAGCAACCTAAGTGTCAACAGTTTCAAAAGGCACTGATCCAAACTATTCAGAATTGTCCACAATAGAGGAATGGATAAAGAAGATGTGGTACATATACGCAATGGAATATTATTCAGCCATAAGAAACAAATCCTACAATTTGCAACAACATGGATGGAGTTGAAGAATATCATGCTCAGTGAAATAAGCCAGGCAGAGAAAGACAAGTACCAAATGATTTCCCTCATTTGTGGAGTATAACAATGAAGCAAAACTGAAGGAACAAAACAGCAGCAGACTCACAGACTCCAAGAAGAGACTAGTGGTTACCAAAGGGGAGGGGTGGTGAAGGGTGGGTGGGGAGGGAGGGAGAAGGGGATTCAGGGGTATTATGATTGGCACACATGGTCTGGGGGGGTCAAGGGGAAGACAATGTAGCACAGAGAAGGCAAATAGTGACTCTGTGGCATCTTACTACACTAATGGATAGTGACTGTAATGGGGTTTGGGGGGGACACGATAACATGGGTGAATGTAGTAACCACATTGTTTTTTCAGGTGAAACCTTTATAAGAGTGTATATTAGTAATATCTTAATAAAAAAAAGAAAAGATATGGTAATAGGCTGGTCTTCAGCTGGCGTTACATTTTATGGTATATTTAAATCATTTATAAAAAGCTTCAATTAAAAATAAAAAAATTTTTAAAAAGCTTCAATTAATTACATAATTTGAATTTGAGAAGTAGTATTCTGTTCTTAGGAAGTGTGCTCAACTGAGACTCAAAAACCTGAATTTTCTACTCTTGTCTCCATCATTACCTGTGCTACAACTCTGAGCAAGCCACTGTTAGGTTTTAATTGTTTTGTTTTTGTTCTATATTTTTTATAACTATTCATTTAAATATATAAAGCACAGGTTGTCTATTAATTCCTCCCAAACTGGGATCCACCAGCTCTGTAGAAAGTCACAGAAGAGTAATGTTCAGATCTCAAATAATTTTTTTGTATATAAAAAGCCTAACATTGAAATCATACATTTAACGATGATAAGATTACCCAGAATGTGCCCATGAGTTACCACTTCATTGCCTCCCAGATTAATGTCAAGATTTAAGCTGTCTCAGACATTGGAAAAATACTCTCATTTTAAGACTTCCGGAATTACTATGGAACTGATATTTTAACAGTCCTCACTGTAAGTGAACCTAAATCCTTCCATCCTTATGCTGTAGTTTGAGCCTCATTCTTCAAAGTAGGTGGAGATTAGGGAGAGCAAGTCCCCTTTTTTGAAAGGAGCCTTTCACATATACTTTACCTGGGATTAGCTGGCAGTAAACTGGGGCCAGGCCCTCCGGGAAAGGTACACAGGCTGCTTGCAGGAAGGTGTAATGGGGGGAGGAAGTTAACAAAAGAAAAGTGGTCTGCTTCAGAGCCATGCGAGGGGCAAAGTCCTTTCAAGTCTAAGACAAAGGGGAAGATGGACACAATTCTGCTGCCACTCAGCTTTTGATGAGCTCATTTCTTTGTGGGCTTTACAGTGAATCTGAAGCCTTTTATCTGCACAGCTTCAGTGATGTTATACAGTCACTACTTTGTAAAATCGAAAGCACATCTGTCCCCAGTAGGGACACCTGAACATTTTCCAATACCTCAATGTTCTAGGGACTTAGTTAAAGTTATATTTAGGTACTATACCACATTTCAAAGAAAATGTGATAAATGTAATTCTTCTTAAACGGTTTGTTCGTACATCTACTTAAACCAAACATACTTTCAAGCTCAAAAACCTCTACATGCCAAGGAAGCAAATCTGGCTATAATTAAAAGGAACAAAACATTTTACACAGGAAAATGTGTTATTTAGTTAAAGCATAAATATGAAAAACCATGAAAGGTAATAACTAGATATAATTTGTATTTTTTTGTTTACTGAACAAGATGCTAAAAGAAAGTTGTTTTAACTATTAACTTACTATATTCTGATAGCTTGTTTAATATTTTACACAGTGACTGCAGTGGAGCCTGTAAAAATAACTTTAAATTCCAATGTCAAGTGGAGCATGAAGATTTGGTTTCATTTTCAAAAGTGCTCTGTTAAGAAATACACCCTAAAAAGCAATTCTCATTTTACTCCATTATAGCTCCAACAGCTGCAGGACGAATTATAAAATCTATTTAACCGAATCTGAAACTTAGAATTTTGATCTCTGAGGAAAGTATTTTTGAAAAGTCTTGCACATGCTAGGAAAAAGGATTTAGAACTTTGATAAGCCTTCACAAAGAAGAAGCACTGTCAAATTTTAACAAAGGGCTACTTTTTTTCCCCCAAGAATACTTCAGATCTGTACTACACAATTTAATACTCTATATACTATATCGTATATGGATAAGAAATACTGTACTTTACTCCTGGACTTTATACCTCTGGACACATCATGTTATCATATATAAAAAAAATACTTTATGCAAATTCAAACTAGCACTTGTTCACAAATAAGCAAATGTTACTTATGTACACACACACATATATACAGAGTCATATGTATTTGTTTTCTGGCAACTCACCCATAAAAATTATGCTTTCAAACATAGTATAGTTGACCCTCTATCAACAGGGGCCAAGGGCACAGAGCTCCACACAGTTGAAAATTCATGTGTAACTTCTGAATCCCCAAAAACTTAACTACTAATAGCCTCCTGTTAGACTGGAAGTCTTAATGATAACATAAACAATTAAGACATATTCTGTTACATCTATTATATGCCGTATTCTTACAATAAATCCAGAGAAAATGTTTTTTCAAATTCTCACAAATCTCCTCCAACTTCCCTAATATATTTATTGAAAAAAAAAATAAGCGTATTAGTGGACACACAGTTTAAACCTATGTTGTTCAAGGGTCAACTGTATTATCTTTTTGAAGGTGCAGACAGCTTTTTGAGGAGTTACCAGTTAATAAGGACCCAGATGCATAGTGATTTCTCAAAGCCTATCTCTGGGGAACCTCAAAGACATCTAGGGAATGTCCTACATTGGGAATGTATGGGAATGGCCTACAGTGCCATCAGTCTACACTGGCAGGCTTTTACGTCAGCACGGCATAGCACCTTCCCACCTGACCTTAGTAGATAGTGCGACTGCCAGCACCTTGTCTTCACTCGTGATGACACATAATTCATCACTGCCATAATCTTTTAAAAAATCGCAATGCAGTGTTTCAGTATGTTTCTCTGCAGTCACGATCATTTTGGTATTTGCATTAGGGGTGAATATACTTAAGCCTTATACTAATTAAAACGTCCCATGTGTTATCTCACTACTTTTCTCCTTTTACTTAACTATAAGTATTTTCTTACAAAAAGATTATAATACACACTGAGACCATTTGAACTGAAATATAGAAAAACACATATGTAACAAAGACATGTGCACTGCATAAATATGCCAATAGCTTGTGTCTATTTAGTATTAGAATGTCCCTTTTTTCCTAACTTCTGTTCTATTTGTCTCACCTAATTCTATTTTAACTTTAACACTTTTAAATCAGCACATATACTAACATCTTTATTAATCAACCAAGAAATAGTTATTAAACATTATTGGGAGAGCTACAAAAAATCAAGAAGACATATAACGTAATCTCTCAAATGACAAAACAGGTAACACTAAAAGTTACATTTTTTTAATGTATTCATATCAATTTCTTTACCAAAAAAAAACCAAGCATCTAAAAAAACATTAAAACAAGAATTTATTTTTGTTTTTTGGCAAGAATGTATGATGACACAGGAAAATAGGTGTAGGAAATCAGAATAATGTGTATCATAAGTAACAATGTATACAAATCAGAATAATGCATACTAGACAGTTACTAGATGCAAGCCACAAAGTTGGTCCTGAAGAAAACATGATCAGTTAGCAGACATAGAATGTCCATGAGACAAGAGCAGAACAGATATGTAGGTAGGTGAGGGTTTTTTTAAATTACTGGAACTCAGATTTCCCCTTTGGATTCTCAATAGGGGACACAATGTGACTTAGTAGGCTACAACTTCAACAACAGTCTTTTAATAATACAATAGTTTCATTTTGCTGCACAACATTACTAGAGTGATGTCAGTGAAAGACAGTAAACAATTGAGAGCTACACTGGGGAGTTTGGATGGGGAATATAGACAGACAACCCGTATATTACGCAGGATATTCATGCCAGCTACCCTAACACCAAGCACAAGGCCTAGGTCACATTAACACAAAAAAAGACAAAGTCGGGTGTAAATCTTATGTTTCTCCTTGGGCAGTTCTCCTCCAATAGGAGATTTCTCTCTTAGCTCTATTCTCTGACATGCTTCTAAGACCACTGCAGAGGATGAACCGTGCAGAGCACAGACTGTGTGCACACGGACTGTTTAACCACAGTGGCTCAGAGTGGATGCAAGTCAGTTCTCCTTACATACAGTAGACCGGATGTGATGACATGGCCACACCCCACCGCACGGGAAGCTGGGAAATGCAACTTCCTGTGTGCCCTGGAAGAGGAATATAAAATGGGATTTGGTGGGTTCATTATAAACATTGTCTTTGCCATAATTGAGAATGCTAGGCTGGGAGACTGATCTGATCCAAAATGCACTAGACCTATGGTTCACAAAGGCAAGTGTACCTGTCACAGAGGACACAGGAACAAAATACTAAAACTCCTATGTATGGTTTTCTTTTAATCCAACAAAGAGAAAAAATAATGCATAGTCCCGATGTAAGATGGCCTTATATCGCAATAGGGGAAGTACCTGACAAAAGAGCAAGAGTTCTACATCTCGGAGGGCTTGCGCAGATGTCATCAGCCGATCATCAGCATTCAGTACCTAGTCAGGCGTTGCTGTTTCTGTGCGCCCAGAAATGTGGATTTACTGGTTACATTTTCTAGCTTTCTTAAAATAAGCCTGATGATATGGAAAACTGGTTTTAAAAGATTCCTGCCAAGGCTCTACAAATAGGAGATAATAGTAAAGTATTCAAATGCCAGTGAACAAGGAGCAAATAGAGAGCTCATGCTTCTACTCTCTGACTTTACTAATAGATGAAAACATCCAATCAAAGTCAGTAAAGAAAAACAAAACAAAGTATCAAGAAGGTTGTTTGAAAAATGGATTTATATCCACTATTATTATTGATGAACCTAATTCTAAATGTATATTGTGCCTTGCAATATTAATTATTAACAGAGCCATGATAATTCAAAATTATCCAGAACATGAAGACAAGCCTCTACAAATAAATCTTTTCAGCAGTATTCAATCTGATAGTTGACGAATTTTATTAAACTTAAATGTTTGTGGGGTCCTTAATTTGTTACTTAACCACAAAGACAAAAGCCCAACAACGCATTTTCCTTTTTCCTATCATAATAAAAATGACTAAAGTAGCGTTCACTCATTCATTCATTTAACACAGTTATTGAATGCCTGATACTGCTCTAGGCTCCAGGGATATAACACGGTGCACAAAACGGGCCAAATTCACTGCCCTCCCGGAGCTGACATTCTAGAGCAGCGGTTCTCAGCTGGAGAGATTTTGACCCTTGGAGGATATTTGGCAATGTCTGAAGGGAGAGGGTGCGTTGACATAGGGGCCAGGGGTGCTGCAAACATCTGCATGGCACAGGACAGTGTCCACAACAAGAAATTATCTGGCCCAAAGTGTCAACAGTGCTGAGACTGAGAAACTACCAATGCTTAATTGCTTAAGAGTAGGATGTTTAATATATTGTGGAATCTTTACAACACTCCAAAAGAGATAAAATATGCCATTAAATTTTCTTGGACCACACAAGTTTGCTAGTCAACTCACAGCAAAGTAAATTAAGCAACTGTCACAAGGAAAGGTGAACTGCACATCTTTTACAAAATAATGTGTTCCATATTTGTTGTCCCCTTCTATGACAAGTGACTCTTAGTAATATACTTAATTTAAAAAATTAATACATCTCTTAAAGGCAAAGGTGATGTTTTTAACAATGACTAAGAAAGTAACTTTTTGAAAGAAATTTGTGTGGGGAGTACATTTTGAAAAGCAATATTTGGAGATATTTGCATCACTATACAGTTTTCTGATCCAAAATGATATGTGTGACCTAGAAAAACTCTTTTATCTGCATACTTAAAAACCTGAACCCCAAATTTTCTAAGCCACTTGAACATCTTTGAAATGAAAAATCTTGGTGAGTTTCAAACCCAATAAGCTTGAAAGAACAAGTGAAGGACATCAAGGAAGTCAGAGATTTCAGGAGCCACACTCCAGCACGCTTTCCCTAAGTGGTGGATGGAACTGGTATATTAATACCATGGTGGTATTTCAGGACATGCTGTCAGCAGTGCCAGTCATGCAAACTGCCTACTGCCTTCACCACACCCCGTGCCTGGGACATAGGATCAGAGCTCACCCACGTGGGACAGCTGTGTGTGAGGGACTGAGACCTGGCCAGCAGCTCTGCCACAGTTAGAGAAGCTACTGAAGCCCCTGACAGGCAGAGCCCACCTTCACTACTGCCTCCCACAACCGGCCACAGACAGGGCGGCCTCCAAATCCTCCATGCCCCCATGCTCCTGGAGCTTCAGTTGACTTGCCCTCTTGGTTCTGGACCCTCCCTCTGAAGGAGAATAGCCCTCCAACCCACCCAGCCCGCCCAGCCATACAAACGTCTCCAACTCCCCAGAAGGCCAAGGGGACCTCTAAAATACAGACACAAATTGGCCACTTGAGTCTGGCGTCCAGGTCCAGAGTCCAGGAAGGACAGGTCAGACTTGCCTGTGGCTATCTCATTGAAGACAGACCTCCCATGGCCACCGCCTTGCCCCAGGTGGCCCAGAAGCAGCCCCATCTCTCCACCTGGACTGCCTCTTCTACATTAGAACAAAATCCCCCTGGGCAAGCCATCACCAAACAAGATGTTACTATGCACTTGGCTTCGCACATTAGGGTGTACTGACTCAACTTCTGAAGTCCCCCGTCTTTTGACAGGAACTGTCTCTGGCAACACCCTGCCCTGTAAGTCTTTGCCTTCATCTGAAGCCCCACCCTCAGCCCCCAACAGCCCAGGGTTGCCGCTAAAGACCTTACAACTGGAAATGGTCACTGTGGTCACGGCCAGACATAATGAGCCAGCCTGAACCTTCAAGACCACCTGCATCACCTACCCCAAGCCAAGCAGGCAGCAGATGACCAAAACCCCAGCCATCAGTCTGACATGTTCTAGGCACAGATCTATCCACCCTGGGAGTAAACGGAGGGTCACCTGTCACACCCAGTCCCCACGGTCCTTGCTCAACCTCCATTTTGCCACACCTCATAATCATTGTCTCACAGACAGCCACTGAACGGTGACCAACTGGGTGTACTTTTCTGAGTCCCTGAAGAACTCAAACCCAGGGCAACCCAGTTGGTTGGAGAAAGAAGCTTCTGAAAGGAACTGAATTCTGCTGCCAAGAGATTGGCCTCTGGCCTGCTGGCCTCCTGCACGGACATGGAGCTGCTACCACCTGTTCACGTAGCTTGGTAGCCTGAAGACAGCGCTGCTCTTGGGGGAAAACAAAAGCATAAAATTGCGATTATTTTAATTCTGTTTTTTAATAAAAACAAAAATAGAGCTTTTGCACTGACTTCATGCCTGAGTCTTTTGCACAGCTGAAGACAAGACAGGCTATGATATTCTGGATAATATATATATTTACATGTTAATTTTCTTTCTTTGTGGATAAATCAAACTTTGGAGTTATTATACCTGACTTGAAAATAATCAAATTTCCGGGACATACACCATGTGTTCCATAAATAGGTTTTCAGAGGAAATTCTTGTTTACAACTTCAAACCCTGTACTATCACTCATTTGTAAGTGCTCTTCAGTACAACACGGACTGCTCTCCCACCATGGGGGAAGTGTTACACGACACTTACACAAGAGGACTTTTTACTCTTCTTCTTCCCATTACCTTGGTGTCTTCCTAACTTCTGGGCATTTTATGTGATCTTTGCAACTTTTTTCCCTCAGTGAAGTTTTGTGTGTCTGTTGGATTACAAACATTATTAAGAAATAAAAAATGTAAAAATTCACATGGGAGTTGACTGATGTCTTTAACTTTTAAAAGTGTATAATGAAGCAGGTAGAATAAAATCATATGAGCTTGAAAATTATTTCAATGTAATCTAGCTGGGGAAATGGAGGAACAAAATATAGTTGAAACAAAATTGGTCATGATCTGGTAACTGCCGAAGTTACATTAGATGTACGTGGATGTTCATCATTTCATTCTCCCCTATTTTGCATACATCTTAAGTTTTTCATAATAAAAAGCTTAGAGACACAAGTATCCTGATTTCATTACTTCAGTTAATATGCTGATTCCTTTCATATGAATTAATATACTTTTGTGAGAGCTTTTTGAGCTTTGACAGTCATTAGAAACTAATGTCTAAAGTAACTGAACTTTACAAAGATGTCAGATCTTTGCATTTGTCTCAAAAAACTTAAATCAAGATTGTCCAAGTTAATGAAGCCTCTTTAATCACATTGCTATCACTGAAATATTAACTTTTAGAGAGAAAACATTCATTGCACCTTTAAGAATAAAGTTAAAATTTTATTTTATAAATACAATTTCTTAAAGTTTTTATTATGTTTAGTTGTAAATGTGTACACTTAAGAAAAACATATATAAATAGGGCAGCATGCTTTAAAAAATTTCAAGCACAGGCGCCACAATCCAGTGTGGAGACCTCTGCCCATGACAGGGGACCAGAAGGGGAACTGAGTCTTATTTGTCTTTGCATCTCTAAGGTGTGGCACTATGCCCACCACATATTACACGCTCAATATAGTTTGCTGAGTGAAAAAAAAAAGCTACTTTGGAGTGGCATAGAAGGAGAATTTTAGAACTGGAAAAATAAACTGAAACCAATCTCCTCATTTTCCAGCAAGGAGACAGAGGTTTAGGAAGGTTGAACGGCGCAGCTAATGGAAGCACGGTGAAAGAAATGTTTTAGGAAGATTGATCTGACACAGATCTATGGGATGTTTCAGAGGACAAGCAACGGTGCGTGTTAAGAGATGACTGCCATCATCAAAGCACGCAGTAATGGGAGTGTGAACTGGGCTGAAGGGAAGGGTATGAGAACCAGAGGAGGATCTGAAAGACACTGAAAAGGTGACTCTCAGCACCGCCTTTTCATGTCAGCAAGATTTAATCTTGACCTATTTCTACACATGCTGGTATGTCATGATATCCAGATATTTTTACCCATGGCCCCAAATGGCACAAAAAAGACATAATTAGCAATTCTCTTGACTCATCTAGAGCCTCTGAGAGTGATTCATACCCTCCACTACACAATTATCCACCATAAATATAGTTTAACCTCTGTCTATTCCAAGCAGTGGTTCTTTACACTGTTCACTCATGCTGTTACTCCTCTACTGCAGGACTGAAAGCAACTTCTCTCTTTAGATCCTCTGTATTTTTTCTTCTTCTCCCTAAGGTAATCAATCTTAACACACGTTATTCTGTGATACAACAGTAAACAATCTTTCAGAATCCGGACGGCAATTTTTGTTTGTATTTCCCACACATGTTAAGATCAAAGTTGCATTTGAGTTAACGACTTTGTCTTTTGTCTTTTGAAATGGAAATACAATAGAGTAAATGTATTCAAGAAAAGCTTGTTAATCTTTTTTGTTCAAGACCAGCAATCCAGAGGAAAATCAAAGTTTTGGTTTGTACATAGGAAGGAAGGCAATTTAGAGAAGCCTATGGGATTGTTATGGGCAAGAAAGGCCAGGTCAAAATCTGGACAGCAGAGGACAATCACAGTAAGAGACCAACATGTTAGAGGGTCAAGAGAGCTGACAAAGGCCCCATATATTGGTGGAAATTACTGCATGACCCTCTTGTGCCCTCTGGATACTTGAGGCCAGCCCTATATCAGCCCTCTGCTCCCAGCCATGTACACACACACCGCATCTAGTTCTCTACATGCTTTCAACCCCACTGCTCCTCCAGTCTTGGAGGATGCTACCTATCCAGACCTTTCTCACCTTCCAAGTTCCAAATTAAGTTTCTCTCTTCCTCTCTTCCCAAGATGCCTAACTGCTCTAGCCCATCACATGCTTCCTCCTCTATACAGTAAAAAAAAAAAAAAAAAAAAATAGTTCAATGCCATCTTGCATTGTTTTGAAAGCCGGGCTTCAGTGAAAGTAAAGGCCTTTGAGAGCAGCTGTTCTGCCATAACAACTTATGTCCCTCCTACAGAAAAAGAGCACAAAGTAAGTGAATTAAGAATGGTATTTGAAGCTATCAGTGTTTCCATTCTGTTTTTGTGTAATTACCATTTGAAATGGCATAGATCTTTAGTTTTAGAAGCAAGTTCTTTATTTGGGTTGGTTTGTAAACTACATGGTTGAAAATACATCCCAGCCAAGGACTTTCTCTACAGCTAGTAATGAAGAAATGAACAAAGCTGGAGCCTAAAAAGACCAATAGAGTCAATGTGCTTAGACAAATGTCAGCAGCTGCTAGGGAAGACTTCATACTTAGAATGGTTAGTCGGCTAGAGATTGGTTCTATTATAAGAATTTGTTTCCTCTGCAAAGGAAAAGTTTGAATACATTAAATCTTAATGAGAACTCTGGAGGTCTGGGCACATAATGCAAAAAAATCTAATTACAAAGCACAGCTTTCCAACTAGATTCAAAGATTTTTCTGCAAAAGAAAATGATTTAAAATGAGGTCTTTGTCTTGGAAAATAAATTACACAAAGAGTAATATATTTCTGTGTGTTTAATACCCAAAGAATGGAAATAGGCACACCAGAGTTTCATTTGTACTATCTACTTATACGCTTATTCACACATTCATGCATTGAGTGTCTAATATGTCCTAGGCATTATGATAGGTGCTGAGGAAACAGAAAAATAGGATATTTTCACCCATGAGGATGTCAAACTGTAGGAGAAATAAGATGTTTTTAAATATGCCAAATGCTTTAATAGGAATATGCACTTATTTGGGGCTTAGGGCCATGACTAACATTCACTAAATGGGTGGAGGAACAGTGTGAAATTAGGTAATGTGTACATACATAAACTACCATTTTAACTGTGGTTGCTGGAGATCAAGAATAAGTTACAACGTAAGACATCCAGGATACCCAAATGTACCTAGAAATCCTAAAATCATCAGGGGACAGAAACCAGCAAGATGTCAGTAATCTAGAAAAGTAGGACATATGCTAAGAGCTACCAGAGTTAACGGGAGTGAAAAACAGACCAGAGGTCTGTGAAGTCAGGCTAGATATGAAAGAGCAGGAAAATGTCAGGTTAGACAGGCTAGTGATCTGGAATCATGGACATTTGATTACGATCATCTGTAACTAGAGGGTAGGAGTAAGCCAAATCTTGAAGAAGGTAAACCGAAATATGTGTTGAATCTATTGTGTGCCTGGCATTTGGCCAGTCACCTCCTACAGACCCAGTGAGTCTAATCTACTTTCTTTCTGCCTGAGAAGGCACCCGGAAAGTGGTTTCAGCAGCTGGACAAAAAGGGAAGCAGCTCTGACTGCAGATTAATTTAGACAGGCTGGGTAAGAAAAAGGGAGCAAGAACTAAGGGCATGACAAAATGATCCAAGGAATTACGGGGTCAAATTAGACTTAGGGAGGCACTTGTTTTTTGTTTTCGATTTTTTGTTTGTTTTACAAAACTTCAAGATGGCAGTGACTATATGATCAGTACTGTTGGCACCTTTGCCTTTGGTTCTAAGTTACCATATGCCCAAGTAAAACTCTGGTAATTAAGGACATTTCAGAGGCTGAACAAAGTTTACTGAGCAAAATTATTCTGAAAAATAAAGACCAAAAAACGGAGGATCGGAGGCTACAAAATCAAGCCAAGTTATCTGCCTAGGCTAAAACATTTATGACCAATGGCACAACAAGGACTGAGGTTCCCAACCTTGTACTAGGGAAACAGCTGTGCCCCTGAAGATAGGGACACAGGTTAGGTACGCTGAGGCACCTGACCTGGTTCTAAATGGGAGAACACATACTGTCAAACACTTGATTAGAACAGAGTTTAAATTCGACATTCAACAAATAGAGGCTGCCTGAAATAAAGAGTGGCTTTGTCTGGGAGTTTGTAGAAAATACATCATCAGTGGGAGGGTGGACTAGGATATGACTTAGCAAGACATTCGAGTAGTCAAGAACATGGCACTAGGAAGGAGGAACAAACAGATGGGGAAGACACTAGTGTTTTTTTTATGTTTGCAGACTGTGCAAGATGAAAAAGTTCTGGAGATGAATGGCTGCGATTACACAAAATGTGAATTACTTACGTCAATGATAGGCACTTAAGAATGGTTAAAGCGGTAGTTATGTATATTGCGCCACAAAAAACTAAGTTTTAAAAAGTTAGCTCATCTAACTTGAAGTGAAAAAAGGAGAATACACACACATTTTTAAAAAATAAGGGTTACTAGCAGCAGCTGGATGCGTTTCTGATGTTATTTTAAATGGCCTGAAAGTATCTGCAGCTTATACAGATTTCTCAGTAACAGGATACAAATAGTTTTAAGAAATTCTTAACAGAGGTAGGCTTGTATAATTTAGAGCAAAGCCAGTTTTCAGGAATACGAGAATTTTCCAATTCTGCGCCCCACTACTTAAGGGATGGCATTCCATTCCTAAGGTCACGCCCACCAGAAAAGCGAACTACGCAGTGTATCGGTCACCGTCGGCACTGCCTCGCTCACGCACCTGCTTTCCCGCCCCGCCTACCAAACACCGGTTCTTTTACTGACCAAGGGATGCCACAACGTCCCTTACAGAACAGGAGGACCTTCGTACGCAGTACGGGCCCTGTCTCGTCTTCGACTGGGGCGGCTTGCTTCTGCTGCGGCCCGACTTTTCTAGTTACCCATTCCCATCGCAGAACGGGAGCCACCCCGGGTCCCCACTCCCGGAGCTCTGCCAGCTCAGCCACGTACACTGCGCAGGCTAGCGAGGCTTGGCGGAGGCCGCCGAGATGTCGCGAGACCCGCGGCGGGCGGGAGTTCCCGGCTCGTGGAAGCCGGCGGCGAAGCGGGCGGGGCGATGGGGCGCTTCCGCAAAGATGGCGGCGGCTAGGGGCGCTCGCCTGGCGGCCTGGGGCGGGAGACTGCGGCGTGGGCTCGCGGCCGGCCAGCGGGTGTTACCGGGCCCTCGCCCGTTGGCGGCAGCAGTGGCCGGGGTGGCCCTGGCAGGAGCAGGAGCGGCGTGGTACCATGGCCGCGTGAACGTCGCGGCGCCCGAGGGCTGCTTCAGCGTCCTAGCCCAGGTACGGGACCGGGCCTTTCCGCCAGCCCCAACCAGGCTTCTCCCGCCTCAGGCGCCCTCGGGGCGGGGTCCGGAGCCGGAGGCCCGGCTGTCTCCGCGAGCCGAGGAAAGGGCACACCGCGGGAGATGGGGCAGGTTGTCTGTGCTCGAGGCCGGGGCGAGACACTCAGCCTGCCCCGGGGGAGTCCGCGGACGCCGGGAATGAAACCGGGCCGACCGTGGAGGGGAGGAGTGTGGGCGTGTCCTAGGGCAACACCGGGTTCGCGGCGCCCTCGCTACACCGCGCCTCCCCGTGTGCAAACTGGCGCTCAGATCTGCAGGTAGAGCGTGTCCGCTTACCCACCTGGGCACACCTTTGTTCACCTAACTAAGGCTTTTACAGCCTCATTGTACAGCGCGGTAAGTCCGAATAGATGACTTTTTAAATCATAAAAATGACCATAAAAATTAACCGGTTGGTAATTTCCAGATTGTGATCATAAACCTTAATGCTTCAGTGGACTGTGAGTACTAAGCAAAAGACTTTTCTTACAAAACCGGCCATGTTAAGATAAAGGTCATCTTCCCTAGTTCAGTATAAAATTGCCACGTACATTCGAAAATTTGGTAGAGAGTACTACTTTAAAAATATTTTATGGACATCTTAATTTTAGAAGGATTTTTGCCCGTGAATTTCTTTTGAAAATTAAAAGCATTTTCTTTTTCAGTTTCTTCTGACTTTTTTCATATTGCACCTATTGAAAAACTAAACAGCCATATGCAACAAGAGGAAAACCGCCATTGTGAATTAAAATTAAGTATTGACAAATGGTTCTTTTTATAGTTACATTAAATTGAAATGCCTCATAGATAACTCTCCCCCCATTCTCTTTACATTTCTCATCACAGGTGGAAGGGTCTGTCTGCTAGTGTTTTATAAGTTCTGCCAAGCAGTTAGTTCAGAGTATTATTCATCTTTGGTTTCGCTGTTTTCAACCCCTTAATTCAGGGATCCTGTTTAGGACCCTTAGGTCGGTCTTCCCAGGAGTATCACTTTAGCCGTGTAATGGTGCCGTTCTTTAGAAACCAGTAGTGCCTCATTCGGCCTAGGATAAAATTCACATTTTTAAATTTCATTATTCAAAGCCCTGTGTAGTCATATTTTGACCTATCACCACTCAGACACAGCTTCCAATCCTTCCCCAGACTATGACTTCAGTTCTTCCTCAGCAGTTTGTAGATTCCGATTTTAGGTCATCTGTCTTCACTGGTTTTTTTTCAGGCCCACTTCTAGCTTCTCTGTGTTTTTAATTCGTGACATGACACTGAAAACAACACCGGCATAGTATTCTGCCCCCAAGCCTTTGGTACTCAGCATAGCTAAAATAATACAGAAACCATTTTAATAACTTCTTTACAAGGTCTGTTGACATAACATTGCCTGGTCTGCTGTTGGACCAATTTAAAGCAGTTGTTCATATCCTTTTACCACTACAATGAACTTAAAGAGGTCCACACGTTCCTCGCAGCAACATGGCTGAATACAAGAATTGAAGGGCCTATAGTTTGAAAGCCCTCCCTGTACCTCAGTGAATCTGGTAACACTTACCTAAGAGGGGGCCTGTTAACCCTCCACTCCACTCTGGAGTCATTTGTGCACAGTTGGGAATTGCTTAGATACATACCATCTCTTGATACAGGTTTTTTTAATGTATTTGTCTAATTATTTACTTAGTATTGAAAGATGGTAAAAATCATCACAGCTAGTGATTCTTGTAAAAATAGTGGGTTTGTATTAATTGAATCCTACACTTTAATGGTTCCCATTGTGACCTACAGCTTGCTTTTGTGAAGGTCAATCAGGAATTAAGGATAGAATTCAAGGTCATGAAATAGCACATAAATTGGAATTTCCCTTATATCTTTCCTTTCATAATTATTGAAGTGCCTACTCTGTGCCAGGCGGTATGCAAGGAATGGGAATTTGAGACACAGTTCAAGTGTTTATAGTTTCACTGAGGAGGGCAGTTTTAACAGGTTGGTAACTGTTATGATAGGGGTAAGTGCTGGGTGCTATGGCAACAGTGGAGAGCACCCAGCAGTGTCTTTCCTGAAACAGTGATATATAAACTGATAAACCGACACCAGCACGATGACTGGTAGCTTACTAGGCAAAGAGAATGGGGAAAGTATCGCAGGCAAAGGGAATAACGTTGCAGAGGTCTGAAGGTGAGAGTTTGAGTCAGTGTTAGCTGCCGAAGATGAGTTTACAACAGGGTGAGTAGTAGCAAGGAATCAGATCATTAAGTGCTCCTTAAGCCATAGGACAGAAATTTTTATCTGGAGGACAGTAGGGAGCCATTGTAGGGGATCTTAATTAACCAGCATGGACCCCAAAAGATCCAAGCAAGTCTATTGACCTGTAATTTAACATTTTCTTCAATTGCTAATTTAGGCAACAAGTGATGATATATGAACAGTAACTGACTTTGTCATTAATAGAAATCTGATATTGTCCTATTATAGTTGTTACAAAAATCTCAAAATATTAGTTCTTCAAAATCAGAAGTGTTATCTAATGCATAATACCATGTTATCTAATGCATAAATACTTATCTACATTACTATATGGAAAATTTAGCTTTGACCTGTGGAAAGAGTATCAAGACTTCAGAGAAGAGAATAATTAAAAATTGGAATTAGGGAGTTGTAAAAATTCAGGAGAGAGTTGGTGATGGCTAAATTAATAGATGAATTTGAAAGAGGTTTAAGAGGATAAATTTGCAGAGTCTGAGTTGCAGAAGTCTTAAATAAATACAATGATTACAACTGGGCAACAAAATACTGCCTCCTACAGTGATCCTTGAAAAACTTGCTTTAGAGCAAGTCAACATCTCAGTTTTATGTAAACTATTTCTGAAACACTTATGAATATTGGAAAACTGTTCTAAGATTTTAGTATTACTTTCTTTACAGTATTACATTTGATTCTGACATAGTGAAATAAGATAAATGATAGGGAGAAGACAACAAAATTCTAATTATTCTGCTATAAAGGATAGCTGCATTTAATAAACTGATATAATAAAAAATATAAAGTTATTTCAATGGTGAAAGCAGGAGCTAGAGAGTTTTAGAGTTGCAGTGGCAAAACTATTTTCTTTCTGCAGGAATTTTAGTAATAAAAGTTTTAAAGCTATTATTGTATTTTGTATTTACAAGCTAGAAATAATATATTGGTAAGACAAAATGATGAAAACAAATCTCAATGTCACTAAGTAAATCCTCAATGTTGAGCTTTTCTGAACCATTGATATTATAAGTCATTGTAATAATAAGGCCTAACACTGCAAGAAGGGTTAAAAAAAAAAGTAAAGAAAAAAACCATAAAGCCAAAGTAAATTGCAATGTAGTTCACAGTTGACAACAGTGATATTTTATTTATTCTTACTCATTTGTTAATTGTATGAATATTTCACTTACTGTCTGTGTTTTTGTATTTTTCAGCCTTAAATTAGCTTTTAAATTGTATGTGATATTGGATGCCAAATGTTAACCTGACTTAATAGTAGGATTTTTTTTGGCCTCCAGAATGTTAAGACAATAAATTTCTGTTGTTTAAACCACTCAGTTTGTGGTACTTTGTTACAGCATCTGTTGGAAACTAATACAGTCAGTATTTGGTGTTGGGTCTATGAGCAGTGGTTTTAAGCTGTGTTCTATCAAGAGACTTTTTAGATCCAGAAGAATATCAAATAGGCAGCCTTTGAGAGTAAATAAAATCACTTTCTTATGTAATTGTGATTATGATTTACTTATAATTTTAATGATTTTCATCTAATCTATTGACATTTGATAGATGTTTTTCTCTTGATGTAATTTGCTTGCTTTTATTTAATATAAAAGAAATTAGAGGAAAAACCACTTTTAAAATGGATCCATGTAAATATATTATATACATGATAAAATGCCTTACATATGAATATATCTTAGAAGTATGTGTATATTGGTGTGATTTTGTGTTTATATTCCATATAGTGAACTTGAGTATTTCTAAAGTAATACTTTACCTTTTAATTCTATCCTGTGTTAGATTATGATTGACCATTTTTAATGGACTTAAGGCAGACTGCAGCAATATTAGATAACCTATTAGAAACTTGCATTATAAAACAGCATTAGCTGTTACAAACTTTCTAATGTTTTATTCACAGAGCAGCCTAGTTTTTCATGCCTTTAACATTTTGACATCCATAATAATGATCAGTTTCTGTTTTCATCAATTCTTGCTAATCAGTAAGAATTCCTCCTTCTGACCATCCTTATTATCCTTCCTTTAACTTTTCATAGCATTTGGTTTCTGCCATTAACTGGTATTTCCATTTTCTTAGCGTATTTAATACCTAGCTAGTCTTGCTAACAACATTATTAATCTTTAAGCTCAAAAAATTTTTAAAAATGTGATCCATAGCATTTTGCCAAGTATTTAAATATCATTTGTAAAAATATAAAACTCCTTATTTAAAATGGAATTAGTATATCACAGAACTCCAGCAAGTATATTTCATTCATTCTAGGAACTTTTTTTTGTTGTTTTCTTTTTTACATCTCAGCATACCTGAAATCAGGATACATTGAGTCAGTGGTGTCTTACATTCCATTCCCTTTTGTCCAGGTGGCAGTGATGACTTAGTTGTCATTCCCTGAATATTTGAGAATTTGGCCATATTTTCTTTGCTTAAATTGTGATACATTCATTGTTTGACAAAACCTTAGTCTTTAGGAGAAGAGAAACCATGGGCATAGAGAAACTTGTCAAAGAAATATGAAAGGAGAAGGGTTTCCCTTGGATCAGAAGGTGATTTCCCCCAGTACTCAGCACAGGAGAAGGAAAGGCAGTGTAGATTGGAGTGGTCAGAAGATGCTTTGTCACTGTGCCCAAATCATGGTGGGTAAACTAACATGTTTGAGGTTTAATGAATAGCATTAGAGGTCTTCCTAAACAGATACAGAGACTGACTTAGAAGTCTTAAATCTTATGTGTTGCTTATTTTTTTTACCTACCTAGAATTTGGATTTGAGGCTTTTGTCAAGGAAAAAAGCTGGCAGAATACTGTATTCCACTTACTGTCTTCACATTATAAAGCTTAGTTGATGTGCTCAGATTAATTTTTGTATGGTCACTTCTGCAGTTAATTTTGTTATAAAAAGGCATTATAGATGCTAAATTTGGTACTAATGAATATGACTTAGGTGTCTTCACAGTAGGAGAAAGAATGTTTACAACAGTGCAATTCTAAGTCTGTCTTTAAATCTGTCAAAGAAAATCAAGATCCAGGACTCACTGAAATTCCTTCCATCTTAGTGGATTTAATTATTAGTCATTTATGTTTTACTATATAGTCATTAATACTAGTCATTATCTAATTAGTCACTTATATCTTACTGTAAGTTGGGCAGAATGGGGTGAAGGTGGTCAAAAGGTGGAAGCTGTAACAGTAATACTATATTTTATGTTAACATTGTATTACAAATAATAGTAACACTATCTGAAAGTTGCTAAGAGTTAAAAGTTATCTTCATAAGGAAAAAAAAAAAGTGTATGTATGGTGATGGGTGTTAACTACCGTACTGTGGTGATCATTTTGCAGTGTACACAAGTATTGAATCAGTAACTCCTTAGGGAAACTGATAGAATGTTACATGTCAATTATATATTTATATATCACTTTTTAAAAAAGCCTTACTGTACAACTACCATTCTAAACTACTTACACATAATATTTAGCTTTTATTCATTATTATACTAACAATACTTAGCAGTCTCTGGCTTATAGTAGGTATTCAGTAAATAGTTGTTGAATGAATAAGTGCATAAATGAATAAATGGAGAGAGTGCACAAATAAATCTGTCTTTAAAGTGGCTATATTAAGTTCAGAATTAGTGTACTTTTCTTCCAAGTTTCAATCCATGTATTGTTTTTATGCCTATTTATAGTTTTAAAGTATTTTCACCCATCACTGGGTAGTGGCTACTTTGCAGTATGTCCCTTAATTTAGATTTGGCTGATGTTTCCTCATGATTTCTTAATTTGTTAGGATTAACACTAAAGTAATGCTGTGTTCTTTTCTATACATCATATTAGGAGGCATATGATACAGATTTCTACTGATACTAATTTTTATCATTTGGTAAGATAATATCTGCCAGGTTTCTCCATTATAAGGTTAATGTATTCTCTTTAATCAGTATTTTGTGGAGAGATACTTCAAGGCTTCATAGGACTCATGAGTTCCTGATTTATTCAAAGGGTTTTAATCCATGACCATAATTGTATAGACAGTCCCCAACTTGCAATGGTTCAACTTGCAATTTTCCAAATTTACTATGGTGTGAAAATAATCCATTTAATGGAAAGTGTACTTTAAAATTTGGATTTGGATTTTTTTCCCAGGTTAGTGATATAACACAGTATGATCCTACCTCCAGTGGTGGGCAGCAGCCAGCAGCAGCTCCCCATCAGCCACACTACCATGAGGGTCGACAGTGATACACTTTTATTTCGTATCCATATTCTTTTTCACTTTCAGTACAGTATTCAATATATTACATAGTATATTTCTACACCTTATTATAAAATAGGCTTTGTGTTAGATAATTTTGCCCAGTTGTAAACTAATGTAAGTGTTTTGAGCACATTTAAGGTAGTCAGTAGATTAATATTGAATGCATTGTCAGTTTATGATGTGTCTCTTGGAAGGCAACCCCGTCCTCAGCAGAGGAAGGTCTGTGTCTGAACCCTCAGTCACCCTGTCTGTAACCAGTTCCCTGAAAGCTCTGCCTTGGACATGCCGTTCCCCACTCCCCTTGCCTCTGCCAAAAGGAAGGGAGAGGAGGGGTGCAGCGATTGTTGATTTACTGATCTAAGAGAAAAGAGCTTTTAGCAAAGGTCACACAAAATGACAGATAACTTACCTAGGATATGGTAACTGATAGTCTCTGAAATATCAGGGAAATAAAAAGAGGGAGGAGGATACCTGAAAAGCAGCTTCTTGGAAGACGAAAGTAGACATCTTCCTCACTGAATTCAATGCTATTGTCATTTTTTCCTTAAATTGTATTTATGTGTTTATTTATGCTGATCTTGAGACTAAAAATATTTAAAATTGCTTAGAAAAATGATACTATGAGTTATCACTTTCAAGTGAAGAGAAAATAGTAAATATAAAATGAAAATTGTAAAAAAAAGATTACGTTAATGCTGTAAGACCCTGTATTGTGCTTGAGGTAAGTCATAAACTTAATTTTAAACTTAGCAGCAAGTTTATAAAGGGGAGCAGGCTATGTTATGTGCTTCATATTAGTCATTTGCTCAGAAACATAACTAATTCTGGGAATAAAATAGTTACTTCTCCTGTTTACTAAAGAGAATAGTATAGCATAGTTACAGTAAGTATAGTAAGAAGTTTCATATGGCATTTTTAAATAATCTCTAAGTAGACATTTGCATAACCAAAAAGTATTAAATAAGTAGCAAAGTGGTGCACTTACCAATAAAGTATAGTCATGAAGAAACGTTTCAAGAAGTGCCCACTTAAGTCTGTTGCTGCTGAGAGGTTGCAAACAGAAAATTGAGCTTGGCATATGACAATAGGGAAGTTGTTAGTGACCTTGACAAATTTCAGTGAAATACTTGGGACAAATTTAGTTAGAAAGGGTTGACAAGAGATAATGAAGTAAGAACCAAAGAGAGTGAATAGATATTCAGGCATACCTCATTTTATTGTGCTTCACTTTATTGAACTCTGCAGATACTGTTTTTTTTTTTTTTAACATATTGAAGGTTTGTGGCAACCCTACTTTGAACAAGTCTATCAGTGCCATTTTTCCAGCAGCATTTGCTCACTTTGTGTTTCTATCATGTTATGGTGATTCTTTCAATATTTCATACTTTTTAAAATTATTATATTGCTTATAATGATCAGTGATATTTGATGGTACTGTTGTAACTGTTTTGGGATACCACAAACTGGTCCAATTTAAGACAGTGAACTTTGTCAGTAAATGCTGTATGTGTTCTGATAGGTCATTCCACAATCTCCCTCCCTCTTCTTAGGCCTCCCTATTCCCTGAGACACAGCAGTATGAAATAAGGTCAGTTAATAACCCTACAACTTCTGAGTATTCAAGTGAAAGGGAGAGTTGTGTGTGTCTCACTTTAAGTTAAAAGCTGGAATGACCAAGCTTAGTGAAGAAGGCTTGTCAAACTGAGATTCCAAAAGTTGGGTCGCTTGCATCAGTCAGCCAGTCAAGTTGTGAAGGCAAATGAAAAGTTCTTGAAGGCAGAAGTGCTACTCCAGTGAGCACATGAATAATAAGAAAGCAGAACAGCCTTATTGCTGATATGGAGAAATTTTAATGGTCTGGCTAGAAGATCAGAATAGCCACAACATTCCCTTAAGCCAAAGCCTAATCTAATTATACTCATTTTAATGAAAGCTGAGAGAGGTGAGGAAGCTGCAGAAGAAAAGTCGGAAGCTCGTAGAGGCTTCAGGGGAAAAGAAGTCATCTCCATAACTGAAGTGCAAAGTGAAGCAGCAAATGCTGATGTAGAAGCTGCAGCAAGTTATTCAGAAGATCTGACTAAAGTAAGAGGGTGGCTACACTAAACAAATTTTCAATGTAGATGAAACACTTACTGCCTTTGGACTTTTATAGATGGAGAGGAGAAGTCAGTGCATATCTTCAAAGGACAAATTGACTTTCATTAGGATCTAATGTGACTGGTGACTTCAGGTTGAAGGCAGTGCTCATTGACCATTCAGAAATCCTAGGCCCTGTGCTACCTGTGCTCTTATCAGTGGAACAACAAAGCCTGAATGACAGCACGTATGTTCACAACATGGTTTACTGAATAGTTTAAGCCCACTGTTGGGACTACTCAGAAAAAAAGATTACTTGACAAATATTGCTCATTGACAATGCTCCTGGTCACCTAAGAGCTCTGATGGAGATGGACATGAGATGAATGTTGTTTTCATGCCTGCTAACACAACATCCTTTCTGCAGCCCACAGATCAAGCAGTTAATCCAATTTTCAAGTGTTATTTAAAAAAAAATACATTTCGAAAGGCTATAGCTGCTATACATAGTGATTCCTGTGATGGAGCTGGGCAAAGTAAACTGAAAACGTTCTAGAAAGGATGCGCCATTCTAGATGCCATTAAGAACATTCATGATTCACTAGAAGAGGTCAAAATATCATTGTTAAGGGCAGTTAGGAATAAGTTGATTCTAGCTCTCATGGATGACTTTAAGGGTCTCAAGACTTCAGTGGAGGGAATAACTGCAGATGTGATAGAAATAGCAAGAGAACTAGAATTGGAAGTGTAACCTAAGGTTGTGACTGAATTGCTACCGTTTTACAATCAAACTTGAGTGGATGATGAGTTGCTTGTTATGGATGAGTAAAGACAGTGGTTTCTTGAAATGGAGTCTACTTCCGATAGAGATGCTGTGAAGACTGTTGAAGTGACAAGACAGGACTTAGAATATTACTTAAACTTAGTTGATGAAGCAGTGATGGAGCTTGAAAGAACTAACTCCAGTTTTGAAAGAAGTTCTGTGGATAAACTGCTGTCACACAGCATTGAATGCTACAGAGAAATTGTGAAAGGAAGAGTCAGTCAATGTGGCAAGACTTAGTGTTGTCTTAAGAAATTGCCACAGCAACTACCATCTATCTAATCACTCAGGGACCATCAACATAGAGGCAAAACCCTTCAGGAAAAAGATTATGACCTGATGAAAGCTCAGATGATGAAAGGTTTTTTTTACAATAAAATATTGAAAAGTTAAGGTATGTACATTTTTAAAGACATAATGCTATTGCTCATTTAATAGACTATAGCATGCATACACCAGGAAATCAAAAATTCATTTGGGTATCTTATTTTGAATTCTATATTCTTTATTGTGGTTGTCTAGAACTGAACCCATAATATCTCTGAGGCATGCCTGTAGATTAAAAATAAAAGGTTAAAAAAATACATATCATGCTACAATTCTACAAAAGAAAGCAGGAGTGGCTATATTAATATTCAGCATACTTGATTCCACATCTAAGAATGTTATCAGGAATGAAGAAGGCCATTTCATAATGATAAAAGGCTCAATTCATCAAAAGAACATAAAAATCCAAAATGTTAAATACCTAAGAGTTCCAACATACATAAAGTGAAATATTATAAAGCTACAAGATGAAATAGGTGAATTCACAATTATAATTTAAGATGTAAATAACCTTCTTTAAATAACTGATAGAACAATAGATAGAAAATTAGTATATAGAATATTTAAACAACACTATCAATCAGCTTGACTTAATTGACATTTATAGAACACTCCTCCCAACAATAACATAGTATATATTCTTTTTAAGTACAGAAGAATCATTTACCAAGATACTGAGCCATAAAACTGATTTCAGTACACTTAAAAGGATTCAAGTCATACAAAGTATGTTTTCTGACCACAATAAGATTCAACTAACAAAAAGATCTCTGGACAATCCCCAAATGCTGATCAGTTTATTGCAATATTAGCCTTATTGCAGTGGTCTGGAACTGGATCTGCAGTATCTGAGAGGTGTGTCTGTACTTTCTGGAAGTGTTGCCATAAAGGATATTAAAAAAGACAAGCAGGAAATAGGAGACCAAGGACAGGTTTTGCTTTTTTTTTTGTAAGATGTGAGATAAAGGATGTTTGAATGCTGTTAGAATGATGTGATGAGACAAACATTGGTACAAATCTATGGGGAAATACTTAGAAGTTGAAGTCTTTGAGAAAGGAAGTTAATAGAGTCTACTCCACAGGTAGAAAGGTTGGCCTTTTGATAGTAACAAGGATTTTTCTCCCATTGTAACAGGAGTAAAAGCAGAGGGTGTGGTTAATCCTACAAACTGCCTATAGACCTAATCCACACTTCCCTTCTGTTAAAAAAGAAAAGGCCGAAGATCCTGATTGTAAGTTGCTCTGGAAAATTAGAATTAGTGAAACATGGGCCATGTCAAAGGGATCTAGAATGACTGCTACTGGAGAGAAAAGCCCATAGAGTTAGAGGGAGAGGGGCTAATGTAACAGTTCATGAAGAATGAGAGCTAAGAAACAGCAAAGATGAATATAGGACCAGTTACCGCAAACTTCTAATGGCTTGCTTTTGATGAGTTTTTCCAATGTTACTAAAAATATCATCTAACAAATTATTTTTAGGAAACCCTGAAATTATAAGTTTAATATGAATAATGTATCATGGCATTAAATTTAAAAATTATTAGAATTGGGAAACAAAAGCAAAAATGAACAAGTGGGACTACATCAAACTAAAAAGCTTCTGTACAGCAAAGGACACCACCAATAGAACAAAAGGCATCCTACAGTATGGGAGAATATATTCATAAATGACAGATCCGATAAAGGGTTAACATCCAAAATATATAAAGAGGTCACGCACCTCAACAAACAAAAAGCAAATAATCCAATCAAAAAATGGTCAGAGTAACTGAATAGACAATTCTCCAAAGAAGAAAGTCAGATGGCCAACAGACACATGAAAAGATGCTCCACATCACTAGTCATCAGAGAAATGCAAATTAAAACCACAATGAGATATCACCTCATACCAGTAAGGATCGCCACCATCCAAAAGACAAACAACAAATATGTTGGCGAGGATATGGAGAAAGGGGGACACTCCTGCACTGCTGGTGGGAATGTAAATTAGTTCAACCATTGTGGAAAGCAATATGGAAGTTCCTCAAAAAACTAAAATTAGAAATACCATTTGACCCAGGAATTCCACTTGTAGGAATTTACCCTAAGAATGCAGCAGCCCAGTTTGAAAAAGATATATGCACCCCTATGTTTATTGCAGCACTATTTACAATAGTCAAGAAATGGAAGCAACCTAACTGTCCATCAGTAGATGAATGGATAAAGAAGATGTGGTACATATACACAATGGAATATTATTTAGCCGTAAGAAGAAAACAAATCCTACCATTTGCAACAACATGGATGGATGGAGCTAGAGGGTTATTTCCTCAGTGAAATAAGCCAGGCGGAGAAAGACAAGTATCAAATGATATCACTCATCTGTGGAGTATAAGAACAAAGCAAAAACTGAAGGAACAAAACAGCAGCAGACTCACAGAACCCAAGAATGAACTAACAGTTACCAAAGGGAAAGGGGCTGGGGAGGATGGGTGGGAAGGGAGGGATAAAGGAGTGGGGGGGAGGAAGAAAGGGGGCATTACGATTAGCATGCATAATATGTGTGTGGGGGCACGGGGAGGGCTGTACAACACAAAAGACAAGTAGTGATTCTACAGCATCTTACTATGCTGATGGACAGTGACTGCAATGGGGTATGTGGGGGGAACTTGGTGATGGGGAGAGTTTAGTGAACATAATGTTCCTCATGTAATTGTAGATTAATGATACCAAAATAAAAAAATTATTAGAATGCTAAAATAGTAAGAATATCAAAAATGGTTTTTCTTTGATAATTAAATTAATATTTTATATTTTGTGAGTACAACCCGAGTGAAACAAAGTGGTCACAAATTTTAAATGATTAAAAGCAGGGAATGTAGATGGTCATGTCTAAACAATAAAATATGTATTGGGAAGTGAATTTTCAAATTTCCTCAGAGGTAGGACTCAGTTGCATATCAATGAATATTTTTAAAACCCAAATTATGTAATATGTGGAGCTATTTTAAGTTGCTCTGAGAATTCTAAACAATTCATACAATTAAATTGGCATTGCATTCTTTTATTTCGAGTTGTCTGACTATTTTTGTGAAAAGAGGGGAGAAGACATTAATAAGACATTGGCAGTTGGTAAAATTAGAACCTACTGGAGTGTACTCAGAGTGTATTTGTGAGTAGTGCATTGGGCTTAATGGTAGTACATTAAAAATTGTATGCCAAGGGAAATAAACTTTACAGCAACATACAGAAGTTTAATATCCATGAAACATTGTAAGCCCAGTGAAAACTAAAGCTTTCTTGAAACAGTAAAGCAAGAATGCCAGCAAGTTTTTATATTTTACTGCCTCAGGTAAAACTGTCTCAAGGAACAGAAAGGGATAACAAAGCTTTGATGTTAATAAACCCAAGTGGAAGTAAAAAGTCAAAGTGTGTAAGTGGCTAGATTATGAAAAGAAAGATGACAAAAGTTATACCCTACAATCAGATGTAATTTGTGCTTTTGGCATAGCTGTTTGTCCTGTATGAATGAGAGGTTGTCTTACTTTCCTTCCTTGCATAATAGGAGGACAGTACTTACATGTCCTACTGTAAATCTGTGGAGGTGCTTCTCTGGGAAGGCCATGAAAGAAAGAAAAAACTGTGATATAAAAGCAGAAGTGTATTTTCATCTTCCCTTTGCAGTTATATTTGTTTAGCTGAATCTAGTAAATTCCTATTTGCTCATATTCTATAAAACATGTTCTAACAGATAACATATACAAATTAATGCTTTGTTGCTGTGAATTTTGGAGTTTTATGAATTATTACAGTGCATAAACATATCCTAAGCCATCAATAGCAGTGTAAGAATTTAGAAGTTTAAAAAGTAAAAACTTGGTAAAGTAAACCAAGAGTGAATATATTGTTTACTTACTCTCTGTAAGTAAAATTGTTAAGTGTTTCAGATTAGAAATAATGTCAATATAGAAATATCTGACGCGTCATATATGAAAGTATAGCCTTGTTTATGTAGAAAACTTTCGTTGATACTGACAGTTCCATGAATATGTGGTGTGTAGAATAAAAGTTGTAATTACTATTAAGAAATACAGCCTTATAAAATCTTAAATTTATCTGTACCTATATTGTGGATAATGATTTATTCATTACATACTAGAACCATCACACTTCATTGTTTTCTGTTAAATGCTGCAGTTCCAGGCCTCTCCCTTTTCAGCCCCTCATCACTTAACTGCTGTGTGCCCTGGAAGTGCAAACTATTTTTTAAATAGGACAAAATGAACTTTACATAGGAAGCAGTGTTTTCCCACAAATTGTTGTAGATATTCCAAGGCAAAGTATGACTTAGTAAATCTGCTCTTTGGGAATATCATGTCATTTTTCTCAGTTACCAGTATACACAATTAAAAGATAATACATAATAAGAAATTATAAATGGGTTGATTGCTGTTTCAGTGTGTGCAATGTAAATACCAAGAGATTAAATCTCACTGTTAAGTGTTTTAAAGACAAAGTTTTCTTCAGTTTATCATAATTACCCAATTAAGAACCAGCTCAATTCAGTTTCCAAATATGCTTCTGCCTCTGTATAAATTCACAGAGGGGAGTTCTGGAGTGCTTGGAGTCGTCCCAGCACTGCAGTCCAGGTTCAGGAGGCTGCCCTTGGGGAATAGCACTGCATTCTGTGTGTGTGCCCTGTGGTGTGACTGCATGCGGCCGAGGAAAAACACAGCTGAGCCCCTGGTAAAGGCTCGTCCAACGATCGGTCCTGCGTACACTGAAGTATAATAAAAGGATCATCTCTTCTGGTACTTGACTTTCAGACATACCAAGGTAAGATAGTTCAGTGGCAAGCCGAAGAAGGATGATCATAAGGGAACACTGGGATTTAACAAGGGAATCGCTGCATGAGGACAATCAGTAGTATAATATGAGCCAGAGACACACCATTCTTTTTCAAAAACTTAATACTAACTTTATTTTATTTGTAGTTGATTCATTTATTTAATAATGCAACTCTTCTGTTTTTAAGTTGACTTTGCATTTCATTAGGAGACTTGGCCATTAGGCAGTGATTAAATCCATCTTAAATTACAGTCATGAAAAGATTTCTTCTTTAAACACTAAAGAAATGCTCTTTTATTATGATTATTGGAATTCCTTGGACTATATTAAGGAGGGAGTTGAAGCTGTTGGCTGTTTCTTGATTCTTAGAGGTTACCTATATTGACTTTTTTTCTTATTGAAATATATGTATATTATAAAAAAAACTTAGGAAAAGGGACCAAAGAAAAGAATAAAATCCATCTTTTATCATGACTTGAAAAATCTAGTTATGGTTGAAGTTTTGGTTATTGTATCTTGAATGGGAAGTTTTTATTAAAACTTTGCAAGATAGTATTAATAATAGTATTAGCAAAGTGTTGTTCCTTCATACTATAGAAATAAAGCTAGTGGTTCAGGCGTTAAGAAATAACTATGGTGGTTCCAGATAGGGTCATCATACTGACAGTGAGCCGTCCTTGCCCTTTTGGAGACTCTGTTGCCTCTGTATCTCTGCTCTCCACTCTCTTCTCATCCATATTTCCCTTGGGTGGTTTCTCTGCTAAAAGCCCTGAGTATTCATTATGCTTAGCATGACGACTGCTTCCTTATATAGAATAGTGCCTAGTTTGGGAAAGGCAGGCTACAGTGGCTTTAGCACCATGTCAGTGAAAAGATAGAGCAATACAATTACAAAAATCAGAATTGTGCCTTAATTATAATGTTGCATGTCAATTATACCTAAAAAAAAAATTGTGCAGATATACATGTAATATTTTATTGAGACCAAGCTTTTATTTGAAATTTTTATACAGCAGTGATGTTCTTTAGTTCATTGGTTTATTCTGGCTAAACAGCAGTTGTGTACTCTTTTTTTAATCTGCTTTAGCTACTGGAAAATTTAAGACATTTTTAAAGGACCTAGAATTAAAAGACTTCTCATTTTATCCTTAGTCCTATTGGGGAAACTTTTTTTTTTCTTTGAAATTTTAAGAGACTTCTACACCCATGTGTTGAAAATGGATTGAATCTGATATACATCTCAGTTATTTAAAGTTAATTAACTACATAACACTATTCTAATATGGCCCATACTTAAAATTGGAGCATTTTACTTTATTAATTGTGATGATATTTTACCATATTATCACTCATGTTTGCTGATTCATCTTTGTCATTCTTAATCTTTGACTCAGTTTTGAATCTGAGAATGTGATAAAAAAAATTATAGACCCTCTCCCAAAAAGTATACATGCACATTGTCACACAGTTTTAGGGACTCGTGAACAGCAGGAAGTATGACCATATACTGTGCAGTTAAGAGCCCCAGCTCTATAAATTTTTAAGTTATATCCCTTGTCCCTCCAAGCTTCTTAATATTCATCTTTCTTCACATTATGAAATGTTTTGAATGTTATGTCTAAGATTATCTTCCAGTTCACTCTTATTATGTCAGTTCATTTCTCTGAGGTTTTGGATGATATTACCCTAAGACCAAATGCTTTATATTTATTTTATATTTACTCTTCTGCTTTACCAGTCCTTCACCTCTGTTCTGACTCTGTACATCCTTTTTTTCTAGCCCAGTGTATGTTCTTTAAGCCCTATTGTAGCTTCTCCTGTTCACGGCCTTGTAAATGGAACAGACACTTTTGTCTGTTACCGTATCCCTCACCTTTAGTTCATAAAGGTTCATCATCCAAGAGAGCTTATTCAAGTTTATTCTCTTTGCTCTCTAGCCTGTAGGTTAGTTAGGTTACTCAAGTTCGCTATAGGAGTCTATCTATAAATTCATAGGAATATTATTAATAGTGGTAATAATATATGACATGTAAGATTTTTTCAAATATGTTAAAAGATTAAACAATGACCATAAGTATCTACTTTTTAAATATATTTTGTATTGAAATATAGTTGATGTAATTGGTTTCAAGTATATAATACAGTGATTCAACAGTTATGTACATTATTAAATCTGCACCCCAACTAGTGTAGTTAACTGTCAACATACAAAGATGTTACAGAACTATTGACTATATTCTCTAAGCTGTACTTTCATCCCTGTGACTAATTTACATCAGATTGAGATTTTGTGCCTCTTTATGTCCTTCACCTATTTCACCCACCCACCAGCCATAAATACTTAGAAACTAATTTTATACTAAGCAAAGTGACAAACTCTATCCAGGTCATTAAATATGCTGATTTATTCTTTGAGACTACACTAGTAATTGAAGTTTTGAGATTTGGGTTGCCTGAATCATTTCAGAACTTGAGACACTGTCTATTCTAGCCTACAAATAACTACCCTTTTCCCCTCATTCTCTTCCCAAGATTTGATTAAGGCATTCTCTTGATTATAAAGAACACAGGAGTTAATTAATCACCAAATAAATTTCAAAAGGAAAAGATTACCCAAATTCTAGCCCTGTCCACTCCTGACTTTCAAGTACTTATGTAACAACTTATCATAAACTACAAATGTTTGCTCGTTTTGTTTCTCATATAAGATTCTAATATTCCCAGGGGTAAAGAACAGATTTTTCTTTAACATGCACCAAGAGAACTTCATATTTGGTACAGACCTCACTGTTGCCTGGACAGATGCTAACAATTCTGCTAACTTAGCATATGATTCACTGGCACAGTTTTATACTGTATTTTTCTTGTACTTGAAGGTTAAGAAACAGACATTCATCTTTCCTCATTGGACACCAAATGCTGTCAAAGACACTAAAGTGTAGTAGAGGAGTTGAAGGAGAAAAATGTGAGTACTAGTAGTAGTGGCAGTTGAAGTAGTTAAGTGTTAACTTCTTTTTCACTTACTAGTTAACAGTTGTTTACTTTAGCTAGGCTCTGTGCTACCACAAAGCAAAAAACAAGTCAAAACCAGAAACAATCTGTCTGGTTTTTCAGTCATTATGTAACATCTATTATGGAATCTTTAAATCTTCACTGTCAAAGTATCTTCAGAAATTACTAAATGAAGAGCATGGATATCTTATCATTAAATATGTCTATAGAATACAGTTAAAAGAAGAGATTTTGGCAAATTCTTGCCAGGTCTTAAATGATTTGTTCTGTTGGTACTTCACAGATAGAAAGCAGAGCTTTGCTTGAACAATAAGTTATAAAATATATAATCATCTGTGGATGACTTTTCTTTTTGCATTGTGTATTTGTATTGTGTTATCTATGTACTATTTTACTTACTAGTGATTTAATTTATTGTCGCGACCCTTCAGGGACTGAAGCAACACGCCCAAGGTCTTGATTCTTCTCTAGGCTTTATTGTCTAATCTCTCACGGTGGTTACAGCAGTTGTCGGGAAGCTCTTCTCCCTCCCAGCGGGCTCCCTTATATTCAGTCACCCAACCAATCCGGGACAGTATCATGCGTGACCTTTAAGCGGATAGGTGTCACGCGCCACTCTAAGCGGGCAGCACGAGCTGTGCATGGGTACGGAAGTCTGCTGGGCCAATCCCCAACAGGGAAGAGGGGAAAGGGTGGTGAGCAGGAAATGGGCGCCATTTTCTCCAGCTGGTGACGAGGCTAAAATACCAGGTCTTAGAACTACCACTGGGTAAGGGAGCTGCGGTGGATCAGCCCCGGGACCGAGCCCTGGCCAGGGGCCCGGCCCTCACAATTTATAACTATCAATAGAAATATAAATGGCATGCAACTTAGTACCTTTGCTAGTAAACTTCACCTGTTTTGTCAGTGTTTGGTTGGTAAAATGTCTGGTTCACCCCTGCTCATTTCCTACAAATATATTTTAATAGCAAAATTTATTTGACATATTAAATATGTCAGTGAACTCCAAGTTAAAGCTAAAACAAATTCATTAAAACCTAACCCAATCATGACAAAAGCCTGAAATCCACTAAATCACTCATTCAGATTTACAGGAGAGTGTGAAGCAGCTGGTGTGATTCAGTTTCAGAGCATGCTGTTTCTGAGATTCCATGATTTCTGCAATAGGCAAGAAAATGAGGCACTATCCTTTGTTAACAGTTAACATTGCCACACTCTGTCAGTGACTTTACCTCTTTCCTCTTGTTATGAGGCATTTTTAAAAATCTAGAGTAATTAACAGTAATTTGGGTTATGATAAAAGGAAGCAAAGGGCCTTTATTTCTATTTGTGAGCATACTTTCATGTTCAGTTGCACATGGCAGAATACATACCTATCTAAAGATATTTTGATAAATAATTAATATGGTTTAAAATACATAAGCAGAGGAACCAAACTTTTGTATCTTGCTTCAGAGACTATAATCTTTTTAAATTTTTATATTTTAATATTATAGCTTGAGTCTGGAATTCCTATTCATAAAGATCCATTCATTCCTGGCACACTTTTTTTTTTAACTATTTAACACTATTAACCCTGTAGTAGGCACTGAGAATACCAGAAAGAAAGATACTCTGTGTTTTTGAGGAATTCATTGTAGTGGAGCACAGACAATTCCAGTACAGAGTCATAAGGGTGCTGATAAAAGTTGACTCAGGGTTTCTATGCTCATTCTAAGAAGCTTCCTAACCCAAAATGGGTACTCAGAGAAGGACACCTAGAGGAGGTAACCACTAGAATTAATTCTTAACAAGTAAGTTCGCCAAACAACAAAAGGAACAAGAAACAACTATGTTACATGCTTTGTGAAGTGCTTTATTACAGTCAGAAGCAGTAAGTAGTTATTTAATCTGCCTCCTGGAAGGGTATGCAGCAAAGGTTTATTGAAGCTCATCAAAGGTAGCCAGGTCAACACTGAAGCTAGGGACACACCAGCAAGCCAAATCAATTTTAGGAAGTCCATGTTAGCAAGGAACAAAACTAAGTTCGACATTTTAAATTAGTATAATATTTGTCTGTACAAAAACAATTCATAAAAAATAAGTTTCAATGCAATTTTTTAATAGAAGTGTAATTTTTGCTTTTAATAAGAAATTGCAGATCTGCCCCTTCATTCAGCCTTTTCATTATCTTTCCATTGGATCTCGGAGGCTTTTTCAAAAATTGTCCTATTTTTTGTTTTGGATAAAATTTCTTGTGTGTATGCAAGCAATATACAGCCATTTTAAAAAAATCGTTCCAATCTTTGACCTAATTTTGTGTAGAGTTAGGGTGAGGGGCAGAAGGGACTTGGTGGCAGAGAGGCAAACTGCCGTCAGTGTTCAGCCACAGGCTTTATAAGGCCACCCTCAATTATGAGTGTCCTGTAAACTGAGGAGGCACGTAGCAGGAACAGTCTTCTGCTGGGAGTTGGAGATACAGAAATCTGAGTGCATCACAGAGAATGCAGGACCGCTAGGGGAAAGCAGTGCAAAATAATAACTGAGTGAATCAGTTTCCTTCTTCAATCCCTAACTATAAAATACTTACAGCTACAGACTGCAGCTGTTCCCCAAGAAGGGATGGGAGGAGGGGAGAGTGGGATCCTTTAATCCATCCCTTCTTTGCCCTATACTGTATCAAGTACTGTAGGATACAGTGTCCTAAATGTTGTTATTCCTGGTGGTAGTCTCTGTTTATGACTCAGCCCACTGATAGCAGCACTTTACCAGGTTTACTTGAAGTTCTCAGTTTTTAAAGAAACCTTTTTGCATGAGTGTGTAAGGTTCCAGAAAGTGGACCATAACTTCCATTATAAAAGGTTTCTTGTTACTGCTGTACTGTGCTGCCCAGCTGCCCAAAGAAGAGAAATAACAATGCAGATAAATTTACTAATGCCAGACTTATTACGAGTTTCCCACTTAAATTTAATTACATAATCTTGAAAAATATTAGTTTGGTGCATATCTTATTTTGAAAAGTAAGAAGTAAAAATGCTATGGTTAATAACATTGGAAAAATAGTTATCAGAGTTTGAAATGTATCATTGTGAGACACACATGTAGTAAATGCTAGTTGCATAGTAGTATTTATCTTCTGTGTAAGGAATAAGCTCAAGTATCTCAGTCATTTCTTAAGAAAAACATTACTTAGGTATGGTTGCAGTAAATGATACTGATGAAAGTTTTGGAGGGTATTGAGATTTTAAGTTAAAGCACTATTCTTTTTTTTTTTTTAATCACTTGAAACCTAATTCAAACCTTTTGTTCAGAACATAATACAAAAATTTTTGTAGTTACAATCTACTGACTGAAAGATAATTATTCAGGAAGGGAAAATGAAGTCTTCTGCTCAGTGATCTCATTGGGAAAGAGAAAGCAGTTAATAGAAAAGATGCTTTTTTACTCACCAGCATTTCCTGATAGTGGCCATGCTTCTCTGGACAGAATTCTATGGTATTTTATAAATGCCATTTCATTTACCATGCTCATCTAAGAAAAGCCACACTAGCTTTCTCCCAGTCTCTGGAAAGGAGTCTAGACTCAACCTTCTCTAGATAAAATAATATTCAGAAGCCAGAGAGAGTAGTTCGCAGATCTTCCTGGTTTTCTCAGAATGATTTTTGTGTTCTTGGCTAATAATTTATCATTTGTAGAATTCATCATGAAGTATAGCTTATGTAGTTAATATTTAGTATGGCAGTATTTTGTTTCATGTACAGTAAAATCTCCCTGATTTAGAACTAAATGTAAAAGTTCTGTTAATGTCTGAAAATTCCCAATTGTAAAGTTTTCTTTAGAAGAAAAACATGTTTTAGTTACACCACAGAAAGTTCAAAGACAACAAAGCAATTACATTTTATCCAGATTATTACAAATTCCAAATTAAAGGCCCCAAATGAATAAGGTTTTACTACATTTTGTCTAGTGCAATGTATAGACATTGAACATATTGAAAGCATTGTAAGGAAGGCCTTTCTTTTCCCACTTTTTTCCTGAGAAATGTAGAGACCAAAGAATGTTCAACAAAGAACAGAGAACTTTTCCAATTTGTCACTTCATGGATAAAAACTAGAGACAGAATGGTGAAGCACCTGTTGCTTTAAAGGCAATAAACTAGTGAAATGTTTTAACAGAAGTCATCAGCTTTCAAAGATCTCTTTTATCCAGTTCACATCACTCATTGCTCTTAATTCCTTTGTCACATTTTTTACTGCATTACAAGTAATCCTTGAAATCCATGGAGCATTTTATATATAACCAGAACCATGTGGATGGTTTACACATGTTTGGTATGGCCCCAAATCCCAGCATTTCTTCTGCCTCTCCTTTCCCATATATTTAGCTTTTGATTCAGGTTTGAGAAGCAAATAGCTATGGTAATAGGAGGAATTCATCCCCACTTCCATCACTTTCCACCTACCAAGACTAAATTCTGTCTCTGGTAGGTTTAGGGTCACAGAGAGCCCCCACAGGCCTTCAGCCGCTCTTTGATCTCCACTGTGCATTTCATACCGTTCTTTTCTTCCTGAGGAGCTCATTCCTCAGGCAGCTGCTTCCCTCATGCCAGTCCACTGGTTATTTATGTGAAACAGTATACAATGGCCAACAGAGTAGCTTTGCAGAAGTAGCTTATAAAATCTCATTATTCAGATAAAGGTCAAGATGAGTAATATTTAGTCCCTTCCTACTGGAATATTCTCTTGAACTGTAATAAACAAGTTGGGGTGAGAAGAGACAAAAAATATTCTCTCCAGCCTTTCAAGCTGAATAGCTTGGCTGTGTTATCCCCCTTGAACTGTCTTCATTTCCGCACATAATACATAAGGGTGAAGGCATGTCTTTTAAGAATGATCTTAGAAATAAATTGTCTAATCCTTTACTGTTTTTTTTACTAGCTCCTTAAAGAACAGCTTTTAAGAAGTTGAATCCAGCAATAATGTCAGCATGGTTTTTAACCTTATTTAGATTTTTTAGCATCTCCTTTATTTAGGTTTTCTGAATGAGATGAAAACTGGTCAGTCTCTCCTGAGGTCTCCTAGTTATTCAAACCTAGAGCCACCTACACACAGGGCAGTGGCAAATAAAGTAGCAAAATCAAGCTTCGTTTCAGTAGTTTTCTTCGCACTATAGTTTTGAAGTATGTTTGATTTGCTCTTTTTCCACCTGAAGCACAAAGCACAGCAGTCACTCATATATTAAATCCTTGGTGTCTATCATACATGTGGATATTATGTCCCCTAATTGCTTTTCGGTGTGCTTGTCTTTTGCCTTCTGTGTGATTTTTTTTTTCCTATCACATAGTCCATTTATTTTCTGCAATGTTGATTCCAGTCTTTATGGTTTCTTAAAGTCTTTTAAGATTTTGTAATGTTGTTTCTCTCCTGTTTTTTTATTGAGCTAATAAGCCTACTGTTTTCAATTTAAAAAACAATTTGTATTGAAGTACATGCACTACAATGCACAGATCTTAATGTACAGTTGGATGGATTTTGACATTATATGCACTCATATAGCCATCACAGATCAAAATGTCAAATAGTCTCATTAATTTTTTTCCCCTTCACCTATTTCACCCACCCATCCCCAACTGCTTCCTCTAGGGCAACCACCAGTCTGTTCTCCATGTTTATGAGTCTATTTCAGTATTATTTGTTTGTTTTGTTTTTTAGACTCCACATGTAAGTGAAATCACATGGTATTTGTCTCCCTCTGATTTAATTCATTTAGCATAATACCCTCTAGGTCCATCCATGTTGTCACAGATGGCATATATATATATATATATATATACACACACACACACACACACACACAGATGTATATATATATATACACACACCACATTTTTATACATCCATCTATTGATGGACATTTAGGTTGCTTCCATATTTTGGCTGTTGTAAATAATGCTATGATAAACATGCAGTTGTAGATATTTTGATTAGTGATTTTTGTTAACTTCAGGCTTTTCAAGTGTCTTGCATCTTATCCTTGCTCTCTGGTGTTAGTCTTTCACCTTCATTTCCTATCATTTTTTTTTCTGTTCTCTTTCAGAATGTGATTTTCATTGTTTGCTGTTGCTCTTGCCTTCATTTTTTCTTGCAGAATCTGCATAGGCCCAACATTGTTTTTTTTTTTAACATTAGATTTTAAACATGTTCTAGCCAAATCTGTTATTTGCCAAAAACAATGTGAATGTATATCCTCGACTCTTTTCCATCTTGATCTAAGCACTCTTTTATTTTTGCTTTAGAATATTAAACAACAGAATATTAATAATTTTATCCATTGTTCAAACATTCAGCTGCCTGAGGGATCTCAGAAAGAGCTAAGCTTAGACTACTGCTATTGGCAATGTGTCTGTGTCCTTGATATGCTCTGTGAGTTCTTCCTCTTCTGCAAAGTTGGGGTTTATCCTGTCCCACGGAAGTGGCCTTTGGGTTTCACTTTGTTTCCCCATTTAGGGTGCCTGCCTCTTTAGAGAACTGCCATTATACATAGTTCATAGGTTTTAGGGTAGCGTGGCCCTGAATACTTCTGCCCAGCCAAGCCATAACTTGCTGATGCTGGTCCCACCTTTGTTGGGCTGTTAGTGAAGGCAGTGAGTGATAAGTACTTTCAGTGGGAAATTCTTTTCTCTGGCCCACACAGTCCCTGCAAATGGGGAGATGTCAATGACCACACTACCCCTGGCCCATATGGTACCTTGGTGCAAATTAGAAAAAGATACCCCTTCCTCGGTGCACTGTACTACCATTTGATAGACAGTTGTACAGGGCTTACAATGTAGATGGTGCTCCTTAGAGCTATATGGTGCCCACAGCTGGACGAGGTGACCCTAAGCAGTGAGGTGCTTCAGAGTTTCATCCTCTCATTCCATTACACAGCACTATTTCCTCTGGAAGAAGAAACTCGTTTTCAGTCCTAGAGTTTGTCTTATGGTTTGGTTCAAGTTATTAGTATCCAGAAGGGTCTTTTAGAATAAGTTTAAAGTGGGTGGTTAGAAGCCAGTATCAATATAGCTGTGCTTGCTTCTTGTTTTTGTTTTTGTTTTTATGTCAAATTATGGAACGGAGGTTTTCAAATCTTTTATTTACTGCTTTCTCATTCATCTGTAGAGTTTTTTTGTTCTGTTTTTAGTAACCCTTGATTTTATTAAAAATTAACTCAGGAAGGTATGTTATACCTTTTTTAGGAGAAAGGACCTCCCCATTCACTTTTAAATGATTATGTAGATTGAGAATAAAAAACAAAGAAAATCCAAGAGAGAAACAGAAGTAAACTTGCAGCAAATCCTTTGATACCTGGAGATTCCAACTTCCTCCGGTGCTGATATTTTCTGCATAGCCTTGAAACAGTCCTCAGCACTTGCAAGGATTTTAAACATGAATGTCAACATTTATACTGAAATTTATGTCCTAAATAATTGCTTTAAATTACAGTTAGCCTTATGATACTTTTTATCTTTGAAAGAAATTGATTTAGCCCTAGGAGATAGTCACATTTCTCTTGACCTGCTGACATCCCTGAGCCTCTGTGTCAGCATACTGGATTGTTATTTGTATAGATGCTTTTCCTGTAAGTGATATCTCATTGTGACTAAGAATACACTAGTGGTAAGTTCTTTTTGCATGTTAACAATATTGGAAAGATGGAAAGATTTGCATCCTGGAGCCTAATTTTATTTGACGTAGTATACTATTTATGACAAGCCCAAACTATGTCTACTTGTATTTTTGTGAAAGATTCTATTTTCACTCACGTGCTAATTATTTTCAGTTTATGTAAGTATAGCCGTGGTATTGTTATATAACAAACATTCTGCAAAGTGCTTTGGATATATACTGATCAGCTAGTAAAGCTGAATATATATATATATATATAGCATCATTGTGCTTTGTACATGAGTCTTCCAGACAGTTAAAATTACCCTTATAAGCCATATAACATCTTTTTTACACAAGATTTCCATTAAAAACAGCTAAACTACATTATACATATTCCTATATTTTAAACAGAATATTCCCTACATAATTAGCAATTTCTCAGTATCTGAATATCGTTACCGTAAATAGATGAAGAGACTATTGACTGGTCGTGGTAACTGTTAAGTCCAGACTGTTGCAGCCAGGTCTGTTCTGTATTATTTTTCTCTTCTGTTGCTATTAGGTCTACCTTCTGCCATCAGTATACTTGACTCTAGCATTTGTAATTGAATGTTTTTAATATGCTGGGATTTTGAAACTAAATAGCCAGATTTATTTGATTGATAGATCAAGAGAAAGGGCTGAATCATGGTGTGAGATAGCCTATAGTATCAGCCATATAGATTCCAATGTCCTACATATGGTGGCTACTGTATAAATTAACAAAAGAAAATATTGGTGTATAAGATGATCTTTCCAGTATAGTATGTTTGCCATTGTCCTCTTCTGTCCATTTTTGTCATGTACCCCAAAGACCCTTCACACTATGGATCTGGCTGCCCAAATCTCAGAACTGACTTTCGTGTAGTTTACTCTACTGTTGTCCCTCATCTTGGCAAACTCCTACTCATCCTTTTGATCCAATTCATTTAGCTTTTGCTCTGTCATGCCTTTCTTAAGTCATCCAGTTAGTAAGTCACTTAAGTGATCTTCTCACTGTCTTCTCATAGAATTTTTATCCTTTTAGAGCATTTGTTAAAATGACTATGATCATTATAGTAATACCTAACCTTCTTCAGTACTTAGTATGTTCTGCACATTATGCTAAGCTTTATGTATATTATTTTATTGGATGCTCATTTTTTAAAAGACTGTTTTAAGGAGATAGTACTATTTCCTCCATTTTAAAAATTAGTTAACTGAGAGAGAAGGGTACAATAACTTGACCAAGTGACAGAGCTGGATTTAAATCCAGGCAGTTTGATTCCAATTTCCATTTTTCTCATGAGTCAGCTGAGATGCAGAGAGGTAACTGGTCCAAGGTCAGATACCTAGTAAGTGACAGAACTAGAATATGAATCCTAGGTAGTGTAATTGTTTGGGGTTTTTTTTTGCGGAGGGGCAGGGGGTTCCTCTTTTTTTTTTATTTATTAGGGGATCATTGATGTACAATCTTAAGAAGGTTTCACATGAGCAACATTGTGGTTACTACATTTCCCCATATTATCAAGTCCTTACTACATACCCCATTACAGTCACTGTCCATCAGCATAGTGAGATGCTGTAGAGTCACTACTTGTCTTTGTGCTATACTGCCTTCCTGTGCCCCCCCTATATTACATGTGCTAATCATAAGGCCCCTTAATCCCCTTCTCCCTCCCTTCCCACTCACCCTCCCCAACCCTTTCCCTTTGGTAACTGTTAGTCCATTCCTGGGTTCTGTGATTCTGCTGCTGTTTTGTTCCTTCAGTTTTTGCTTTGTTCTTATGCTCCACAGATGAATGGAATCATTTGGTACTTGTCTTTCTCCACCTGGCTTATTTCACTGAGCATAATACACTCTAGCTCCATCCATGTTGTTGCAAATGGTAGGATTTATTTTCTTCTTCCAGCTGAATAATTTTCCATTGTGCATATGGAATTGAGGAACCTCCATTTTGCTTTCCACAATGGTTGAACTATAATTTACATTCCCACCAGCAGTGTAGGTGGGTTCCCCTTTCTCTGCATCCTTGCCAGCATTTGTTTTCTTGTTTTTGGATGTTGGCCATTGTAACTGGTGTGAGGTGATATCTCATTTTGGTTTTAATTTGCATTTCCCTGATGATTAGCAATGTCGAGCATCTTTTCATGTCCCTATTGGCATCTGAATTTATTTGGAGAAGCGCCTGTTCATATCCTCTGCCCATTTTTTAATCAGGTTATTTGCATGTTGAGGCGTGTGAACTATCTTGATATATTTTGGATGTTAACCCCTTATCAGATATGTCATTTGTGAATATATTCTCCCGTACTGTAGGGTGCCTTTTTGTTCTGCTGATGGTGTCCTCTGCTATACAGAAGCTTTTTAGTTTGATATAGTCCCATTTGTTCATTTTTGCTTTTGTTTACCTTGCCCGAGGAGATGTGTTCAGGAAAAAGTTGCCCATGATTATATTCTAGAGAGTTTTGCCTATGTTTTCTTATAAGAGTTTTATGGTTTCATGACTTACATTCAGGTCTTTGATCCATTTCAAGTTTACTTTTGTGTATGGAGTTAGACAGTAATCAGTTTCATTCTCTTACATGTACCTGTCCAGTTTTGCCAACACCAGTTGTTGAAGAGGCTGTCATTTCTCCATTGTAAATCCATGGCTCCTTTATCATATACTAATTGGCCATATATGTGTGGGTTTAAATCTGAGCTCTCTATTCTATTCCATTGATCTATGGGTCTCAATTGTTTATTTGCTATCCAGCACTCCCCTTTGTAAGCTTCTTAAAGTCCAGGACCTTATAGTCCATGTATATATCCACAGAACAATGACACATAACAGATCTATAATGTTTGAGAAAGATTTAATATACTTTTTCACTACCTGATATGTAACAATAAGCTAGGTGTTGCCCTTATATTGTTGCTCTCAGATATAACTTTCCTGTTTTTACCTTTGTTCCTCCTCCCCTTCCTCCCCTTCATCTCCATCCAGATACTCTAACTACACTTACAGAAGTCTGCAAGCCATTGATTGTCTTTGCCTTAGCTCAGTTTACCAATCCCAACCTACTACAGATGTCCTGCATACAAGCCAAAGTGAAAAGGAGACAGTAGAGGTTAGAAGAAAGGGAATGAAAACCTGAAACAGCGTGGTTGTTTCAAGAATAGGGAGACAGCAGGTACAGTGCTGCCACCTGGAAAGTGAGGGGAGGAACGGAAAGTACAGCTCATACGTGAGCAGGAAGACAGGCAGCGGTAGGAAAGGGCAGTGCATGCAAGCAAGCAGGAAGACACGCGGGGGGTGGGCAGGGAGGATTGTTCATTCTTGATAATTAAGTCCTGTAAGTCTGAGATTTGATCAAAATGGTTATACAAATGAAGTAAGACAATATAAACCTTTTAGATAAATCAAAGATTAAAAGTGGCAAATTCTATGAAGCATAAATACATAATTCACATGATACTAGTACTTGTAAAATTCAATTTTAAATGTGCTTTTAATTCAACTACTGTATGTAAAAGATGACCTAAATAAAACTGATTCATCTACTTGGAATTAGAAAAGCTCTGGCAATTTCAGTATAATACTCTTTTTCCCTTTAAATAAATTTCTTCGTAGCAAAGACACATATTTTGTGGCTTGCTTGCTTTAATTATGAACAGGGAAATAATACATACCATTTAGGAAATGAACAGCAGATTAGCCCAGGCCTAAAGAATAACTAAATCTGATTCTGTTTTTTTGTGTTTCTTTAATGCCTAGTTTAAATCCCCCTCTTTTCATGAAAACCACTTCCTCAACTATCATTACCCATATGGCTTTCTCTCCTTTCCTAATCTATGTAATATTCAGAGGAGCTAGTGTAACAGTGTGGTTGAGACTGTAGTTGTCATACTGCCTTTCACTGTCACCTTGCTGTGTTAATACAGACAAACTAGCAAATCTTGACAAGCCTTGGATTCTTCTTTGTACAATGAGGATAAAAATTATATCTGCTGTTAGAGTTATTGTGAAGACTGAGTGACACCATGTGTGTAAAGATATTAGCACCCTGCCTTGCACATTAGCTCTTATTATTAGCATTTATTCCTGCTATACTGCTGCTCCCTTGATTAGTGTGTTCTGTCTCTTCCTAAAGTGTCCTCAAATTGGTAGATGCTCACTTAAGTATTTACTTGGAATGGGGGCAGGGTCAAGATGAAGGGAAAAGACCCTAAGAGTAAGAAATTGTGACTGGGGGGCTTCTGCTGTATATTCCATAAGAGAAATGGTAGGAATAGAATTGACAGTGGTGATGACCTCTAAGTTATAGCTGTGTACTCAGTAAGAAGATGAGAGGTAGCATAAAGGGTTAGAAAAAGAAGAGACATTATTAGTGCTGGCAGTGGGAGATGAAAGATTTGGGGATAGTAGAATAGGTTTATTTATACCATGAAGTAGCAGGAATTAAAGGCCACAATACCAGAATGAATTGTGAGGATGTTGGCAGAGGGGTTATTAGGCAGTTTTATACCATACAATCCATCTACTGGTAGGGAGAGTCATTGTTATGGGACAAATTTGTAAGTCATATGTTTTTAAGTGACCTTATAAATCCATGGTCTGCAATTCATATGATAGTTTTAAGTGCCAACATCAACCCATGAAAGGGAGCTTTAGTTTCATATTGTCTACCTTTTCTTACTCACTAGAGAGAATATTTAACCAAAATTGGAAGGGATGAATACCCAGTCAACCATTATTTAAAAAGGCATTTCCCAGAATAATTGATTGTTCTTGAGGCCCTTCAGACAGGTAATGCTTATGCAAGTTCCAGACACATAGTCATATAGAAAATGGTAACCATGAGATAAGGGAATTTTTAGGATCTAATTCTCCTGGGAGAAAAAAGTAGGAATATAGTTTTCATATCTTGTAAGAGAGTGAGAGATTTGTCATGGTCATTTTCGATTTAAGTTAAGACCAAGAAAGAGTAAGATTGCTATAAGATAGAGGACACCAAGAAAACCAAAAGAGACAGAATTAATGGTCCATCTTGTTATGAGGCCATTTGAGGAGGAGGGTCAGTGAGTAATTGACCCCTTTTAGTTGGTTGAGGTTTGGAAAGAAAAACATTTCTTTATACAAAAAGGATTAAATTTTTGGTAAAGGTATTTTTTTAACCAGGCATGAACAACTTAGATATTAAGAAGTGTAAAAAATGCAACATTTGTTTAAGGATTTAGAAATATACTGGATTTCTTTAGATTGTTTACTTTTCTTAATCTCTTAATAGACTGTATATTAACAATATAATAAATTAAAATATTCTCTAAGCTAATGTATATGCCCATGTCCAACTTTTAGTTCTTCTAATATACCATTTTCTCTCTCATATCTGGGACTCTTGACAGTACTATGATATTTAATGAGAAGACTCTTCCCTACTCTCCTGTTGCTATTTTGTCTATATTCTCTCTGCAAATTCATTATGTAGGAAGTAATGTTTGTCTTGTTTACCACTGTTTTCCTACAGGTAGTCAATATAAATTTGTTATTTTTATAGTAGTAATTTAAGAAAATAAAAGAGATGAGTAGACAAGTTCTAGAGAAGATAGGAGTATAGATCATTGCAATATTATTGACTGTGTATTTATCCACTATAAACGTGAAAGAGGTATGAAACTACCTGTTCAAGGAAAGCAGTTGTCAAAGCAGAGATAATTAATGCCAATCAGAGAACTGAGATCAGCCACAAAGGATTTATTGATGGTTTTGAATTTGGAGAGGTTTAAGCAACTGGAATTCGTATTTTTCGCCATTTCAGTTCTGTTCAGTTAACCTCACTAGTATGTCAGGATAAATAATAGGATCAGTGGTAAGTGTGAAAAGGAGGTGATGTATCCAGGAAGGATGTTGTAGTCCAGGTTAGATCATTGCTTTAAGGAAAGCAGTCCAGGATGAAAGTGTGCTATTGGATTTCACACATAACACCCACATTCTGTGGCAAGATCACTGTATTGGCAGTGCTGTCTCTTTTATCTGGTGTGTCCTCATCTTCCAGTCTGCCTAGGATACAGAGCCCAGCTATGGGTAGGATAATGTGATAGTTAAGAGATTGAAGCACACTGAATTGGACATACCTGATCTTACTTTACAATTTACAAATCTACTGTAGTATCTGTCGTTCAGCTATAGTGAGGATTAAATAATCTGTATAAAGTGCTTAATTAGTATAGTGCCTAGAACATAGTACGTGCTCAAGAAAGATTAGCAATAAAAATTTCAGTGTTGTGTCTTACAGCATTTATGTCAAGTTCTAGATCCTATTGCCTGAAATAGACACTTACACTAACAATATTTTTATTCTTCTAGCACTTTCCATCCATGATGTAAATGTTTCTGAAAGCAGAGCTGTTTATCAGATATATATTTTATCTTTATGACAGAACAGCTTTATGTGACTTGTTGCCTACCTCACTCTCTCTTACTTTCTGTGCTCTTTCTTGACCACACCAAGCTTACTTCTATCTCACTTTAGTTTCTCACTTTACCTCTTGCTTACAATGCTGTTCCTCCAGGGAGCTCATTTTCCACCAGCTCCACCTCATTTACTCTCTTTAAATGTTACCTCTTGATAGAAAAAGATGGCTGAGTGAAAAGTGAAGCAAAATCCTTCTCCCAAGATCACATGAAACATGAAAATACAGCAAATAACTAATACGGAAAAAGTGACCTGAAGTCTGCAGAATAGACTGCCTACATCTGGGGAAGGAGAAAACCTCACAGAAAAGGGTAAAGTGGCAAAGCCACGATCTGGCAGGGCTCAAGCCCTCTCTCAACTCCAGCCCTCAGGCAGGAGGCAGAGGAATGGAGCAGGGAGGGAGTAGAAGCCCAGGACCACTGAACACCCAGCCCTGGAGATCAGCTCTGGGAGCATGAAACCCACATTACATGGTGCACCAGAGATTAGTGGGGTTGGGAAGCAAAGACATGCAGAACACTAGGAGAGGCTGAGATTCCAGCCACTTGTGGAGAACAAGTACGTACAACCAAACCTCCTGGAGCAAAAGAAAGGTGGACAGTTTGAAGGACTTCCCACAGACCAAAGGGGTGCTAAGGGGGCAAAGATTACACAGAGCTCTGCTCAGTTAAAAGGGCAGGTGGACAAAACCTTCCCACGTGCTCAGCCCAGCAGGTTGAGAACTCCCAGGAACTTCAGATGCTTCATCCCCCTGGCTGGCAGCACAGCCCCAAGGCCTCCCACTGCAGTATGCAGCCTGCCAGTTCTTCCTCCCAGCAGGCATCAGTCCAGCTCATTTGCCACCCTTGCCATGGTGCAAGGCCTTCTGGAGGGTGGCCCACCCTGCCAGCTACAGGGGCATAGCACAGAGATTTCTTCCTACCCACACAGCCCACTGGACCTGGCAGTGGAGGCAGGCATTATAACCGGAAAGGCAGGAAATCCTTCCAGCTGAGCACTTTCCTCCCAGCAGGCACCGGTTCTGCCCACACAGCTCACTACAAGCAAGTCAGAAAGGCACCACACCTACTGCTCATGAAAAGCTGAGGCTCACGCATAGAAAATGAGCTTCTGGGCACTAGAGGGCGCCACCTACACAAAGGTATTCCATAGGAAAAACTAAAAAAATGAAGAGGCAAAGGAATTTGGACAAAACAAAAATTACAACGAAAAAAATGCCAGAAACAAGGCTTGGTGAAACTGAAATCACCAGTTTTCTTGATAAAGAATTCAAAATAAAAGTCAGAAACATGCTCATGGAGCTACAAAAAAATACTCAAGATCTCAGGGAGGACATCAACAAAGAGATACAAATTTTGAAAACTACAGTATCTGAAATGAAGCATACAATGGAGGGATTTAAAAGTAGATTAGATGAGATAAAGGAGACCGTAAGTGAAGTAGAAATTAGAGAACAGGAAAACAAAGAAGCTGAGAAACAGAAAAAAGGATCTTTAGGAATGAAAGAATAGTAAGAGATCTGTGTGACCAATCCAAACAGAACAATATTTGCATTATAGGGGTACCAGAAGAAGAAGAGAGAAAAGGGATAGAAAGTCTCTTTGAGGAAATAATTGTTGAAAACGCCCAATCTGGGGAAAGAAATAGTCACTAAAGTCATGGAAGTCAGAGATCTCCCAACACAAGGAACCCTGGGGAGATAACACCAAGACATGTAATAATTAAAATGGCAAAAATCAAGGACAAGGAGGGAGTGTTGAAAGCAGCCATACAGGCCAGAAGGAAGTGGCATAATATACTTAATGCAATAAAAACAGAAGGGTCTCCAATGAAGAATACTCTACCTGGCAAGATTATCATTTGAATTTGAAGCAGGGATTAAGCAATTTCCAGATAAGCAAAAGTTGAGGGTATTTACCACTACCAAACCATCTCTACAAGATATTTTAAGTGGACTGCTCTAGAGGGAAATGCTCCGAGGGCTAAATAGCTGTCACCAGAGAAAATAAACCCACACAGTAAAAGAAGTAGACCAATGAATTACTAAGCAAATATAAAATTAAATCAACCACACACAAAGTCAAGGGATACACAAAGAGTACAGAGTATATAGCTTAATATATAAAGAGTGGAGGAGGAGGAGGAAGAAGGGGAAAAATAAAAACCATTAGATTGTGTTTCAAATAGACTAATAAGCAAGTTAAGATATAAGATAAGATATAATAAGGAAGCTATCCTTGAGCCTTTGGTAACCACAGTCTTAAGCCTACAATGGCAATAAATACTTATCTATCAATAATCAGCCTGAATGTAAATGGACTGAGTGCAGCAATCAAAATACATGGAGTTACAGAATGGATAAAAAAAAAAAGACCCATCTATATGCTTCCTACAAAAGAATCATTTCAAAGCCAAAGACATATATAAACTAAAAGTGAAGTAGTGGAAAAAATACTTCATGCAAATAGCAGGGAGAAAAAAGCAGGAGTAGCAGTACTTATATCAGACAAAATAGATTTCAAAACAAAGTGACAAGGACACTACATAATGATAAAGGGATCAGTCCAACAAGGTATAACCATTATAAATATCTTTGCACCCACTATTGGAGTACCTAATACGTGAAACAAATTCAAGGGGGAAATAGAACGCAATGCATTCATTTTAGGAGACTTCAACACACCATTCACTCCAAAGATAGATCAACCAGACAGAAAATAAGTCAGGAGACAGAGGCACTAAACAATACATCAGAAAATATAGACATAATGGACATCTACAGAACAGTACACCCAACAGTAGCAGGATACACATTCTCAAGTGTTCATGGAACATTTTCCAGAACAGATCACATACAAGGCAATAAAAAGAGCATGAATAAATTCAAAAACATTGAAATTGTGCCAGCCAGCTTCTCGGACCACAAAGGCATGAAACTAGAAATAAATTTACAGAAAGAAAACATAAAAGCCCACAAACACATCGTGGCTTAACAACATGCGCCTAAGTAATCAAAGGATCAATGATGAAATTAAAACAGGGATCAAGCAATATATGGAGACAAATGAAAACAACAACAGCCCAAAACCTGTGGAATACAGCGAAGGCAATTATGAGAGGGAAGTATATAGCAATACAGGCTTACCTCAAGAAACGAGAACAATACCAAATGAACAGTCTAAACTCACAATTAATGAGACTAGCAAAAGAAGAACAAATGAGGCCCAAAGTAGAAGGAGGGACATAATAAAGATCAGAGCAGAAATAAATTGAAAAAAATAAAACAGTAGAATCAGTGAAACCAGGAGCTGGCTCTTTGAGAAAATAAACATAACAGATAAACCCCTAGCCAGACTTACCAAGAAAAAAAGAGAGTGTACACACATAAATGGAATCAGAAATGAAAAAGGGAAAATCACAGTGGACACCAGAGAAATACAAAGAATTATTAGAGAATACTATGAAAAATTATATGCCAACAAATTGGATAATCTAGAATAAATGAACAACTTTGTAAAAAAAAAATATATAACTTTCCAAGACTGACCCAGGAAGAAACTGAAAATCTGAAGAGACCGATTACCAGCAATGAAATCAAATTTGTAATAAAAAAACTACCTGAGAACAAAAGCCCTGACCCAAATGGCTTTACGGCTGAATTTTATTGAACATTTAAGAAAGAGCTAATAATCCCCATCCTCAAAGTTTCCAAAAAGTTGAAGAGGAGGGAATACCTCAAAGCTCATTCTATGAGGTTACCATTACTCTAATATGAAAACCTAAAACACCACAAAAAAAGAAAATTACCAGTATCCCTGATGAACAAAGATGCAAAAATCCTCAGCAAAATATTAGTAAACCGAATTAAAAAATACATAAAAAACGATCATCATGACCAAGTGGGATTTATTTCAGGAATGCAAAGATAGTACAATATTCAAAAATCAGTCAACATTATCCACCACATCAGCAAAGGATAAAAATCACATGATCATTTCCAGAGATGCTGAAAAAGCATTTGACAAAATTCAGCACCCATTCATGATAAAAACTCAACAAAATGGGTATATGGGGTAAGTACTTCAACATAATAAAGGCCATATACAACAAACCACAGCCAACATCATACTTAACAGTGAAGAGCTGAAAGCTTTCCCTCTAAGGTAGAGAACAAGGCAAGGATGCCCACTCTCAACACTTTTATTCAATATAGTAATGGAGATCCTAGTCATGGCAATCAGACAGCACAAAGAAATAAAAGGCATCCATATTGTTAAGGAAGAAGTTAAACTATCCCTGTCTGCAGATGACATGATGTTATACATAGAAAACCCTAAAGACCACCAAAAAATGAGAATAACTGAATTCAGCAAAGTTGTAGGATACAAAATTAATACACAGAAATCTGTTGCATTCCTATACACTAACAATGAACTAACAGAAAGAAAAATCAGGAAAACAACTCAATTCACAGTTGCATCAAAAAGAATAAAATATCTAGGAATAAACCTAACCGAGGAGGTGAAAGACCTATACTCTGAAAACTACAAGACACTCATGAGAGAAATTAAAGACACCAATACATGGAAATCTACCCCGTGCTCATGGATAGAAAGAATTAACATCATCAAAATGGCCAACCTACCTGAAGCAATCTACACATTCACTGCAATCCCTATCAAGATACCAACAGCATTCTTCATAGAAGTAGAACAAATAGTTCTAAAATTCATATGGAACCCCAAAAGACCCTGAATAGCCAAAGCAATCCTGAGGAAGAAGAACAAACCTGGGGTGATTGCACTCCTTGAAGTCAAGCTTTCCTTCAAAGCTACATTAATCAAAACAGTTTGGTACTGGCACAAGAACAATCCCATAGATCAGTGAAACAGAATAGAGAGCTCAGATATAAACCCACACATACATGGCCAATTAATATACGATAAGGGATCAATGAATATACAATAGGGAAAAGACAGCCTCTTCAGCAGTTGGTGTTGGCAAAACTGGACAGCTGCATGTAAGAGAATGAACCTGGATTATTGTCAAACTCCATATACAAAAGTAAACTCGAAATGGATCAAAGACCTGACTGTAAGTCATGAAACCATAAAGAGGGTATTATGTTCAGTGAGATAAGCGAGGCAGAGAAAGACAAGTACCAAAACATATAGAAAAAAACAGGCAAAAATCTCTTGAATATAATAATGAGCAACTTTTTCCTGAACACATCTCAGGCAAGGGAAACAAAAGCAAAAATGAACAAGTGGGACTACATCAAACCTAAAAGCTTCTGTATAGCAAAGGACACCATCAGAACAAAAAGGCATCCTACATTATGGGAGAACATATTCATAAGTGACATATCCGATAAGGGGTGAACATCCAAAATATATAAAGAACTCACACCTCAACACCCAAAAAACAAATAACCCAGTTTAAAAACTGGGTGGAGGATCTGAACAAACACATCTCCAAAGAAGAAATTCAGATGGCCAACAGGCACATGAAAAGATACTCCACATTGCTAATCATCAGTGAAATACAAATTAAAACCACAAAGAGATATCACCTCATACCAGTTACGATGGCCAACATCTGAAAGACAAGGAACAACAAATGCTGGTGAGGATATGGAGAAAGGGAAACCGTTCTACACTGTTGGTGGGAACATAAATTAGTTTAACTGTGTGGAAAAAAGTATGGAGGTTCCTCAAAAAACTAAAAACAGAAATACCATTTGACCCAGGAATTCCACTCCTAGGAATTGACCCGAAGAATACAAGATCCCTGATTCAAAAAGACATAAGCTCCCCTATGTTTATTGCAGCCTATTTACAGTAGCCAAGATAAAGGAAGAACCTAAGTGTCTATCAATAGATGAATGAATAAAGAAGATGGGTACATATACACAATGGAATTTTACTCATCCATAAAAGGAAAAGAAATTCTGCCATTTACAACAACATGGATGGAGTTCTATGGTATGCTCAGTGAGATAAGCGAGGCAAAGAAAGACAAGTACCAAATGACTTCACTCATTTGTGGAGTATAAAACAAAAATGAAGGAACGAAATAGCAGCAGACTTACAGACTCCAGAAAGGGACTAGTGGTTAGCAAAGGGAATCATTTGGGGAGGGTACATGGGGATGGAGAAGGGAATTATCACCACTACAATTCACAATCACAATGTAGGTAGGTCATGGGGATGACAGTACAGCTCAGAGAAGACAAGTAATTACTCTGTAGCATCTTACTATGCTGATAGTGCACTGGGGGTGTGGGTGATGACTTGATAATATGGGTGAATGTTGAAACCACAATGTTCATGTGAAACCGTCATAAGATTGTACATCAATGATGCTTTAATAAAAAAAGAAAATCACTTTTTTAGAAGGGCCTTCCCTGACTGTCCTTTCTAAAATTTTACTTCTTATGACTTTTTTTATCCTGCTTTATATTTGTTCATGGCACTTCTGCCATCTTACATTATTTTGTACTTGTATTCATTAATTGTCGTTCTTCCATTCTGGAATGTGTCCTCCTTCAACTTCATCTCATTCACTGTTGAGTCTGAAGTGCCTAAAACAGTGCTAAGTAGGCACACACTAAGTATTTGTTAATGATTTAAAAGTGTGGCGGTTGTTAGACCTGAACACTAACACTACTCTTTAAAGATTATTGTAGAAGTAGCTAAGTTGGGGAATCATACTGGAAAAATATTAAATTGCAATTTCCTGTCTTTCAGAAAAATGTTGACTGTGGAGAGATGATAGGGAAATTGTCCCTTCGTAAACAGCGCTTCATGCAGTTTTCTTCACTGGAATATGGAGGAGAATATTACATGACACCACGAGACTTCCTCTTTTCTGTAATGTTTGAACAAATGGAACGTGAGTTGCTTTTTGTTTTTTAAATTAAAAAAAAATCAAACATTAAGACTAAGAAATTTGTTTCAAAATTAGTAACAGCTCTTCTTTAATTATCATTCTTTGTATCAATGCATTTACTTATTTTTGTGTGTGCGCCACAGTGTAGTAAAACTCTTATGTATTTATCTAAGAAATAATTTTTTATAGGCATTTTTCTAAAGAAAGGAAAAACAGGTAAGTTTTTAAGTGTCACTGTGTTATCAACAGAATAATTAATTTATCCAGGATATTAGTTTTGGTGAAATTGATGTTTTAAATTGGGCAAATTAGATTTAAATTAGAGCAATCAGGAGGGTCATATAATGGAGTTGTGATGCTATTAGTAAAAGAACTGTGAAAAAATATGAAAAGCAAAAGTCCAAAAGGTATAGTTACATAATTTTATTTCATAAACCATCATCTCTTAGTTATTCCACATGTCAGAAATTCTTAGTTTTATTACATAAGCCAGTTCCTTTCATTTATTTTGCAGAGTAAATATGGCCCTATCCTCTGCCCTATATTGCAGAAATGTTCTATGAAAACTTACTGACTTCCTGACATTTTTCAAAGTGCACTGAACAGGTGAAATGAGCTAGTGCAAGATGAGCAGTAAGAAGTATAGATTGAATCGAGGAAGACTGAGAAGGCTTAGGGAGGCATTGTTAACACTAGGGGGTGATTTGAACAAAAACAAAATGAATGACCATGGCATGTTTCAGGAACAAGTTCTCCGCTCTCCAAAACCAAAGGATTGTGTTAGTGCTGAGAAATCAGGTTGAAAAACAAACAAGGGCCAGATTGTACAGAGGATTTCAGTGACTCCAGGCAACCACCAGAAAATGAGTATACTCGCTAAAGATGTGTGAGTTTTATCTTAAATCAACGAGGAAATAATGAAGTTTATGAGCAGGAAGATAAGGTGGTAAAAATATATTTAGGTTATTTTGGTACAGCTTTGGAGGGAGGTTCGGCAGTATGTAGCAAAAACCTTGAAAATATTTACTTACTGTAATGCAGTAAGTTCACTCTGATAAAATTAGTCTAAGTAAATAATTGTAGATGTACAAAAAAGATTTATTTTAAAAAGCAGCTTAGCCTCTCTAACATGTAAAGAGCTTGGACATTGTCACTCTTGTCCTCACAGCAAGAAAAAAGCTGAAAACCTGAAAATCAGCCACTCTTGTTAGATCCATCAGAGAATTGAGGTTGCAGGGCCTTGACCTAAAAAATGGAAATCGGCAGACACAGAGAAAGAGAGCTTACTTGGAGCAGAAACTGCCTAGAAACCACCCTTGGAACTGGCATCTGATAGGCATATTTAAAGGGTAGTTGGCTAAATTACTAGAATCTGAGTGTGGACTAGCTTGAGAAACAAAAACTTGTGAAGATCCAGCCACTAGGGGTTTATATACTTTCCTGAGTTTTTTCTGGAAGAGCCCCAACAAATACTCACATTGAAGATCTGAGAATAATTTCCTGCTTCCATCAAAAGGAGGGAAAAGTAATCATTTTGAAATATTCCAAGAGCATCCTGTTCTCCTTAACAAAGGTCTTCACAAAAAGAAAACTGTTTTACCGAAGTCTAACCCATTGATGTTTTACCACAGCCTAAGGAATATAGGGAAACAGCAAAACCCAGCCCCCTCTAGCCTTCCTGTGTCACTTAAAAAAGAAAAATCAACGCCAGCAAAAGCAAAAAACTGAAAACACGTCTGAGCCCAGGACACAGGCTCACTGACAGACTGATAACTAATCACAGGATTATAGAATACTTCCCCTCCCCCCAACCTCCCCACACATCAGCAACACTCCTGTATAACAAGACTGTATCTGAAAGAGCTCCAACCCTCAGACCTTATTTAAGGAGTCCTTAGGAAATGAAGCAACGGGAGAGACAAAAACAAGGACACCACACACAATTTTAGCCTCTGACACCTACAACAGATTGACAGATTCAACTATATTAAAGTTAGAACTTCTGTTTATCAAGTCACCTTAGATAAGCCACAAACTGGTAACATTTATTAATAATACATGTGATTGACAATATTTAGAATATATACAAATCTACAAGTCAGTAAGAAAAAGAGAACCCAATCAAAACATGGGCAAAGGAAATACTACTAAGAGAAGATGAAACATAGGAACAGTAACCGTAAACATGCAGTACCTTTATTAGTGAGTACAATAAGATAAATTTAAGCTTATTAGATGGGCAACAATTGAGTCTGTTAATAGCAAAGGTTGTAGGTCTACAGGGACTTTTATACCCTACTCGTTAGAAATATAAATTGAAACAGCTACTTTGGAAACAATTTGGCACTATCTTGTAAAGTTAAATATTAGTTTAACTTTTGACCTAGAAATCCCATTTCTAGGTAGGTGTGTATGTATGTGTGACATATCACACATACATACACACACACACACACACAAACATTTGCCCAAGAATGCTCAAAGCAGCAGTATTCTATTAGCAAGAAGTCTGGAAATAACCCAAATGTCCATATTTATGTCCATCACTTGGAGAATGGATAAATGAGGTGTGGTATAGTCACACAGTGGAATTCTATTTGTTAGGAAAAGTGAGCAAACTGAAGAGGTCAGCTCCCATCCTGCAAGCATGGATTGCTCCAGGGACCTGCCTCCCCCTGAAACTGGTTAAAATTGTTTTAAAATACACGAATGCTCTAGAAATGGTCCTAAGGTCATGCAGCAAATGAAGAAACATGCAAAGCTGCTAGTATTGGATAAGAAGTGCGAGTCTGTGTTATTTGAACTAAGACTGATCTCTCCCTACCCACATCCAGCTCAGTAAGGCAGAAATTGCATTCCAGTTCCATCTCTCCCCAGCTCCCAGTCAGAAGGCTTTCTTCCCTAGGAGGAGGAAAACACCAGCATTTCTTATCCTGCCCCTGGCATTTGCTGAGGCTAAGCTCTGGGTGAGTGCACTGGAGATGGGGCTCCCTTTTCCCCAGCCCTTACTCATAGAATGGAGGCTCTACACAGGGCTCTGTGCCACTGAGACTCCTGGAGCAGAGCTCCCTTCCAGTTTGTATGGCATTGCTTCCACACTGAGACCTGGCATTACTGTCAGCCGCTTCCGAGGGTGGGGTGTCGCTTCAAGAGCTACTCGGGTCAGTGATTTTGCCTGTGTAAAGAAGCAGGTGGTGAAACAAATAGCTCCTAATCTCTTGCCAAAGAAACTGACTTCATTGTCAACACAGCACGGAGAAGTTCAAGCCTAAGGGTGCTTTGGAAAAACAGGTGGAGTTTATGGTGAACAGTAATTGGGAGGACACTCATGTTCAGTGAAGATGACAGGCTAACTGTAGGCTGGCTAGTCTGCAGAAGAAAGCTAGGGGGAAATGGCTGGGAGGGGTCCGCTTGGGGTCACGACAAATAGAAATATGCATCATGGGGACGTTTCCTTCAGGGGATCAGACTGATATCTAGAGAAAGTTATGTCCCAGGACATTCTTTAAAACAGTAAAGCATTCCACTGGCTATTAGTGGAGCTCAAATGTTGATACAGTCAGGGAAGGAGATTCTCTCGTGAATAGGGATAGGAAATCTCTTGTGAGAGCCCCCAAAGCTGTGGCCATCCCAGTGGGCATACCCAAAGCCGCTCTTCCCTGCGGAGCAGTGCCAAAGGCTTACCATTGGGTAGGGAGGGGACAGTCTTAACTAAAATAATCCAACCAAGTACTAAACAAATAAACAAGCAAATAACAAGCCCTGTGATGAAGGAGAACCCAGAGTTGCTACTATATATATATCATACAGGACAATATTAGAGGTAATCCAGTTCTAAAAACAATGAGACATTCAAAGAAACTAGTAATTTATAAGTTATTACTTAATATGATATCACAGTCATATGTTATATTAGTATAATACTGATATTATAATAATTACTAATATATTTTGGAGTTTATAACATTAATGGATGCAGTATGTGTAACAATACCACAAAAAGGAGAAAAGGAAATAGAGCTATGTAAGAGTAACAGTTTCTGTCTCACTGGAATTTAGTATAAATCTGAAGCTATTTCTTATAAGTTAAAAGGTATGTGGTAAGCCCTAGAGAAGCCATTACGAACAATGGGCATTATGATATAGTACAGTTGACAGTACAAGTCCTGGAATTAGGCAAACTGAGTCTGAATACTGGCCCTGTCACTCAGTAGTAGTGTGTCCGTGGGCGGTCATTGAAGCATCCAGCCTAGATTTCCTCATCAGTAAAATGGAGGGTTAACAGTGCCTACCTCAAAGTGTAAAGATTCAGCACAATCCAAGTCAGGCACTGAGTATATGGCACATAGGAAGCTCTGAAATTTTAGCGACTTTATAATTGTAACTCTTATTAGGAAAGATGCAAACATATTGGCAGTTATGTCTCAGTTCTCTAATTATGAGTGATTTTAATTTTTTAATGCTTTTCAGCATCTTTTAAAGATTTTTCGGTAAGCATTATTATTCCTGTAACTGGGGACTCCCTCACAATAAGTATTTTAGTTGTAACAAAGCTTAAGTTTCAGTGGTTAAAACCTGAAAACTAAAATTAATGAATTTATGTAACTATGGAAACTTATTGTTTAGGCTGAGATGGTAGATTGAATTTTACCTTAAAATGCTTTCCTAAAATAAAGTACTTATTTGTGGCTCTTGTTTGTTCAGTTACGTTTTAAAAATCACTATTGGTAATAATGCTTGAAGGGAAAGCTAAGACTGTGCTACTCTGACCCTCTAAGAATAGTGGTTCTACCATTGTTGGACTATTAATTTAACTTAATTCCTTGAAAGATTTTTTTCCCATATCCAGGAGCCCTTTTATAATATAAATCCCCTTAAGAATGAAGTCACAGCTTAACCCTCAAGTGTAAGTAAAAATGAGCCACAGAAAAGATGTCAGGGAGCTGCTGGGAAGAGAGGAATAAGGCCGATAGAAAGGTAACTCAGGAACTTGGCCTCCTGCTGGACTGAGCTTACTTCTGTGTACCACATGCCATTATTTATACTTACAACATATTTATAATTGCAACATTTTGTCACAAGTAAGTAAATAAGTCAGCCAAATTCAGGTTAACCCATCAGCATTAACAGTTTGCTCTGAAGAGAGTAGTTACAAGTAGGGTGACCATAGAATTTATTATGATGCATATGCCAGAGTAGCTTGTGTAAGCTATGTCTTTGTGGATTTATCTTGAACTTTTGAAATTCCGCAAATGAATCTTAAATTTTTTAATTGTTGCAATTAAAATCTTTACCACTATTATAGGTATTTGATTTAGAGCTAGTCTCCTAGTCTTTCTGAGATTGTTTCCTACTCTGTAAAATTGGGTATTATTTCAATCTTTCTAGGCAAATATGATAACACAGAATTTCCCAAACTTGCTTGATAGTAAATGCACCTGTAGCGTTTTTAAAACTCCTAAGTCCCGCTTCCACCTCCCCTCGTTTTTATTCCTAAGGTCTGGGATAGGCCCATGGAATCAATCAGTGCTACCCTTTCCCCTCCTCTGCCTCTTATATATTCCTGTTTTTAACAAGCACCGCTCCCACAAAAACAAGTTTGAGAAGTATTTAAACAATATATGGGAAGGTGCCTTGGAATGTGTCGTGTCACTGTAATCAAGGCAAAGTGTGGCATGTTGGAGTCACACAGACCTGGATTTGATTGTCTCCACCACTTTAACCATATTGTGACCTTGGATATACTCCCTAATCTCTTCTGTCTCTGTTTCCTGATTTGTAAAATAATGGTATCTACTTCATAGTCTTGTTAGGATGGTTAAATTAGAGAATGGGGGGGAAGCCTGTAGCTACAGTTGTTTATAATTAATATTCCCAATTAAAAGACTAAAATTAAACAACTAAAGCCTTTAATCCACAAAATCCATAGTGAGATCTCATAAACATTGGCAGCTAAATATTTTAAATTAAGGAATAACACTTATTATAATAATCTGTGTTCATTTTAGAAACTGAAACATACAAACAGAGCAGAAAATAAAGTCAACCGTAATTCTATTACCACCATCCAGAAGTAACCAACATTGACCTACAAATTACTTTTTACAAATTTGAGATCATGCTAGCTTCCTATACTGCAGTTGACCCTTGAACCAACACAGGTTTGAGCTGTGTGGGTTCAACTTCATGGATTTTTTTCAGTACATGTATTGAAAAATTTGTGGAGACTTGTAACAATTTGAAAAAAAAACATTGTCTTTTCTCTAGTTTACTTATTGAAGAATACAGTGTATAATACACACAACATAGCAAAATGTGTGTTAATCACCGTTTATGTTAATTGGTAAGGTTTCCTGTTAACAGTAGGCCGTTAGTAAGTAGTTAAGCTTTTGGGAGTCACAAGTTATATCGTTAACTTTTGGATTTTAATGGATTTTTGGATCACGTGGATTTTCAACTGCCCCTAACCCCCATGTTGTACAAGGATCAGCTGTATATATTGCTTTATAACCTTATTTTTTCTGTGTAATACATATGAGCAGTTTTCCTTGTCAATAAATGTTTTTCTAAAATGCCATTTTTATGACTATATAATACTATCTTACTAATATAGCATAATTTAATTATTAGGATATTTGTTTTGTGTAATTTTTCATTATGAATAATGCTACAGTGAATATACTTTTTTTATAAAATTCCATCAACTGTGATTATTTTATAGGATAAGTGTAACTGTAAAATATAAACATTCAAGAATTTTGAAGTATATTGCCAAATTGCCTGATAGATGTACTAGCAAATTGCCTGCTAGGATGTACTGATTTCTGCTTCCCCCTTAACTGGAAAATTTGTCATTGATTTTTTTAATAATAAATTCTGTCCTATCTCATTATATTTAAGGAGAAGTCTCTTTTTTCAATTCCTTTCTTACTACCATTTGATTAATTAAAAGAAAATTTGCTTTTGATGCCAGGGTTCTTGTTCATGGAGTCAAAGATGAACTTAGCAGACACTCAAGGTAGGAGAGCCAGGTAGAGGCTTTTATTTAAGAGAGAAAGTGAGAGGACAGAGCTCCTGGCGAGCCAGGAGGGGACAATGGAGCCTGTGGTCATGCACTATCTAGGCGTTTTATAGGCAGTTGAGGATTTTTGGGAATGTGATAAAGGGCTAGGGGTGTGGACCTGTTAAGTGGTGCTAGAATGTTCATCCTTGATGAAACATTAAGTCTCTTTTCTCATCAGTCTTCCAGATAATACTGTAAAATTAACATTAGAAATTTACTGCAGATTTCTTCCCAGAGTAGCAGCAGCTTGATCTGGGAGCACATCAGTCAAGACTGCCTGCACTGCCCTTAAGGTGGGCTGAGTTATTGTCTGTTTGCTGAAGAGTTTGTTAAGAACCATATTTCTTAACTTCTTGGGTTTTAAAAGGCAATCTTATCCTTAAGATGGAATCCTTCTTGTTTTTACTATGTTGTTTATGGCTGGCTGGCTTGCCAAATTAATTGCCCAGGTTACAAATTTTACTTGATTAGGTCTGAAGGAGGAAAAACAGCATATAGGCCTAGGCCTTTTAGATGCTAAAGTGAATCCTACAATGGCATGATTAACACAATAGAAAACATGAGCTCTACTGAGATACTTTCCTTTGTCTGGGGAATATTAACTGATATCACTGAAGAATGACTCTAGAGCTTAATGTTTCACACGGAGCTTTGGTGTAGGGGTTTCTTTGCATATAGTTACATTGCTCTGACTATAATTATCTTGTCTTGCTTTTTTCGGAGGTCCTCACCCTACTCTGTCTCAACCCACGGCCCATGTCTCACTTTGCCATGGCGTTCTAGAGTGACAGGAAGAACCAAGTAAGACTCGGGTTCAACTTAGGCTGTCAGTTCATTTTCAGACATTTAAACACATCTCTTACTAACTCAAAACTTATAGTACAGAACTCACCAAATTTCCTTCTGCTATTTGAAATTCTCCTGTAGCATCCTGGAAATTTTTAAATTTAGATTCTTTATATGTAATACAATAAAAAGCATAGGCTTTAGCTTTATACTAACTCCTCCTACTACCTGAATAATCCAGGAAAAGCAATCTCTTCTATAAATTTGTTTCATCTATAAGGTTGGGATAAGAATAGTATCTGCCTCATAGGGCTATTTTGAGGATTGGATAAATAATTTACAGAAAGTGCTTAGAACAGCACCTAAGCACATACCATGTGCTCATAAAGCCTTAGCTATCTTATTAATTGTATTTTTATTAATTCACATGCCACAAATTCATCATTTTAAAATGTACAATTCAGTGGGTTTTAGTATATTCACAAGGTTGTACAACCATCATCATTATCTGATTCCAGAACATTTTCATCATGCTAAGAAGAAATTCTGTACCCATTTGCAGTCATTTTCTATCTTCTCTCCTCCTATTCTCTGACAAACATTAATCTACCATCTGCTGTATGAATTTGCCTAAATCTTGATACCACATGCAATTGGAATTATACAATATTTATCCTTTTGTATCTGGTTTCTTTCATTTAGCATAATCTCAAGCTTCATTATGTTACAGCATGTATTACTTCATTTATTTAATGATTGGATATATTCTGTTAATGAATATACCATATTTTGCTTATTCATTCATCAGTTGGTGATTTGTTTCTACTTTTTGGTTATCATGGGTCAGCACTTGCCTCAACATTAATAAAGTTTTTGTATGAACATAGTCTCTTCATTTCTCTTGGGTGTATACCTAGGAGTAGAATGCTGGGTCATGTAGTAACAATATATTTAACTTTTTGAGGAACAGCCAGACTGTTTTCCACAGAAACTGCACCACTCTGCATTCCCCCCAGCAGTGTATGGGTGTTCCAGTTTCTCCACATCCTAACCAATGCTTATTTTCCATTTTTTGTTTTTTCATTATTGCCATCTCAGTAGGTGTGAAGTGTTAATTTGTGGTTTTGATTTGTATTTTTCTAGTGAATGATGAGAATCAATCTGTGTGCTTATTGTCGTTTGAATATGTTCTTTTGAAAAATGTCTCTTTGTATCCATTACTCATGTTTTTTAATTGCCTTTATTATCTTTTTATTGTTGAGTTGCAGGAGTTGTTTATAAATTCTGAATACTAGACCATTATAAGATAGATGATTGGCAAATATTTCTCCCATTCTGTGTCCCATCTTTTCACTTTTTTGATAATGTTCTTTGATACATTAAAGTTCTTAATTTTTATGAAGTCCAGTTTATCTGTTTGTTTCCTTGGTTGCTTGTGTGATAGGTGTCCTATCTAAGACACTGTTAGTTAATTCAGGGTTATGAATATTTATACCTGTTTTCTTCTAAGAGTTGTGTAGTTTTAGTTCTTATATTTAGATCCTTGACTCACTTTGAGCTAATTTTTGTATGTGTTAGGAGGTAGGGGCCCAAATTCATTTTTTTGCATTCGACTATCCAGTTGTCCCAGCACCATTTGTTGAAAAGATTGTCTCCCTAAAGAAATTTGTGCCCCAGTTTTTTCTTTTTTCAGTGGAGAAATTGGGGGTGATTTTCCTGAAACATTTGCATCACAGCTTTTTAAATTCTATTGTGTGACTAGAGTTACATCTCTACACCAATAAAACCTACATTTAAGTAAGTTTTATCTTAGGCTTTTTCAATTGACTACAGTTTATGCTTAGTACCAGTTTTATTAGTTGTATGTGAAGAAGGTCTTTGCTGTTAAAGTCATTGTTGGGGCACCTTAGAGACAATGCCCTGTCTGACATAGTTCATTGTGATTTGAAGTTGTTCTGAATTTCCTTCAGTTTCAGGTTTATGCTTCAAATCTTTTTTATTTAAATACCAGTATTTTTGCTCCATATCACTAATTACCAGGGAAATGCAAATCAAAATGACATCTTCCCACACCAGTCAGAATGGCCACTATCCAAAAGACAAGAAAAAACTAGTGTTGGCGAGGATGTGGAGAAAAGCGAGCCCTCCTACGCTGTACGTAGGAATGTGAATTGGTGCAGCCACTATGGAAAGCAACATGAAGGTTCCTCAAAAAACTAAAAATACAAATACCATTTGACCCAGTAACTCCACTTCTAGGAATTTACCTGAAGAAAACAAAATCCCTGATTTGAAAAGAAATACACACCCGTGTTTTTTTCTTTTTTTTTTTAACTCTTTGTTTTTTTAATACTTACATAACTTAAATTCATAAAATCATATACTAATATTAATTTTAATTCTTTTTTTTTTGAGAGGGCATCTCTCATATTTATTGATCAAATGGTTGTTAACAACAATAATATTCAGTATAGGGGGGTCAATGCTCAATGTACAATCATTAATCCATCTCAAGCCTAATTCTCATCAGTCTCCAATCTTCTGAAGCATAACGAACAAGTTCTTACATGGTGAACGAATTCTTACATAGTGAATAAGTTCTTACATGGTGAACAGTAAAAGGGCAGTCATCACAGAAACTTTCAGTTTTGATCACGCATTATGAACTATAAACAATCAGTTCAAATATGAATATTCGTTTGATTTTTATACTTGATTTATATGTAGATCCCACATTTCTCCCTTTATTATTATTATTATTTTTATTTTTAATAAAATGCTGAAGTGGTAGGTAGATGCAAGATAAAGGTAGAAAACAGTTTAGTGCTGTAACAGGGCAAATGTAGATGATCAGGTGTGTGCCTATGGACTAAGTATTAATCCAAGCTAGACAAGGGCAGCAAAACATCCACGGATGCAGAACATTTCTCTCAAAACAGGGGGGATGAGCTTCTGGGCCTCACCTCTGTTGATACCCAATTTCTCACCTGATGGCCCCCCTGCGACTGTGCCTGTCTTAGGTTGTTCCTCCCTTGAGGAATCTTACCCGTCTCTGGATAACCAGTCATCTTCCGGGGCCATACAGGGAAATGTAAAGTTGGTAAGTGAGAGAGAAGCCATATTGTTTGCAAAGGTTAGCTTTTTACTTCTTTGCAGATTTATGCCCTGTGGCTTCTATGCCCAGCACTTGTCTCGAGGTATCTTTACCACCTGGAGGAATTATGATACTCGGTAAATTCGATATGAGGCACGAATTCTATTTAAGGGTTGTAATTAGGAAGGAAGAAGAAAAGCTATAGAGGTAGCATATGGAAGAAAACATGGGAGGATTGATAATTTCTTTGACATATCTTCTTGTAGAGTGCCTTAAGTATGTATAGGTTTTAAACTACTAACTTATTTGCACACACATATTAACATAATAGGAATACGGTGACATAAAGCAAATCTATAATTACCATCCATCTCCAGTGAAGCCAAGAAAACCATTTAGGCACCCTAGGCATTTGTGAAAATTTGTCTATGATATGATGGATATTGTCCAACTGTACTTGAACTGTCTGAGAGAAATCAGACAAATTAAAGCAGCCCATTTCTGGGATCTGTTCACATCCCATATGTTCTTTTAACCGTAGTCTATAGTCATAAGATTTTGGAGTGCTACAACTTGCACCCCTCCCAACTCCTGGTTAAGTTCCAACAGTACAGATCTGGTCAAATTCGTTGTCTCACTGTATGCACATGCCAGCCTAGACATCTCCCTCCTCATTCCAATGGCAACTCCAGGAAACAGTGGGGTGGATGCAGCCACAACCGCAGCATCGTCCGGATCCCTGTGGAGGCTTTTTGATGATCATCCCCCGGCACGAGTCCTCCAGAGAGTGCTGATGCCGGAAGCTCCTCCTCATATCATATCTTAGTTCATTTTCTGGGTATCCAAGCTAGGCCTTGATCTTCTGCATAGAAACAAACAGACCCTTTGCCCACACTTTGACATGCCCTCTATACCACTGTGCAGAACTCACTGGAGGTAAGCACACAGGGACTGCCTTTTTTTTTTTTTTTATTAAGAGAAAGGAATATTATCAGAAAAGAGTACCTCCATAGCTGATCATCTGACACCCTTTAAGTGATCAACATTAAGGATATTTAAAGCATGCGTTGATCTTTGATTTACCAATAGTTTTATCCTATCAAGGAGTAATCCCCCTTTTCTTTCTTTCTTTCTTTTTTTTTTTTTTTTAATCTTTAATCTACACTTACATGAAGAATACTATGTTTACTATGCTCTCCCCTATATCAGGTCTCCCTTAACAACCACATTACGTTTACTGTCCATCAGCTTAGCAAAATGTTGTAGAATCCCTACTTGTCCTCTCTGTGTTGTGCAGCCCACCCTCCCCTTTCTACCTCCCCCCCATGCATGCTAATCTTAATACCCCCCTTCTTCTTCCCCCCCCTTATCCCTCCCTGCCCACCCATCCTCCCCAGTTCCTTTCCCTTTGGTACCTGTTAGTCCATTTTTGGGTTCTGTAATTCTGCTGCTGTTTTGTTCCTTCAGTTTTTCCTTTGTTCTTATACTCCTCAGATGAGCGAAATCATTTGGTATTTCTCTTTCTCTGCTTGGCTTATTTCACTGAGCATAATACTCTCCAGCTCCATCCATGTTACTGCGAATGGTTGGATTTTTCCACTTCTTATGGCTGAGTAGTATTCCATTGTGTGTATGTACCACATCTTCTTTATCCATTCATCTACCGATGGACATTTAGGTTGCTTCCAATTCTTGGCTATTGTAAATAGTGCTGCGATAAACAGGGGTGCATCTGTCTTTCTCAAACTTGATTGCTGTGTTCTTAGGGTAAATTCCTAGGAGTGGAATTCCTGGGTCAAATAGTAGGTCTGTTTGGAGCATTTTGATGAACCTCCATACTGCTTTCCACAGTGGTTGAACTAATTTACATTCCCACCAGCAGTGTAGGAGGGTTCCCCTTTCTCTACAGTCTCGCCAACATTTGTTGTTGTTTGTCTTTTGGATGGCAGCTATCCTTACTGGTGTGAGGTGATACCTCATTGTTTTAATTTGCATTTCTCTGATAATTAGCAATGTGGAGCATCTTTTCATGTGTCTCTTGGCCATCTGTATTTCTTTTTTAGAGAAGTGTCCAGCTTCTCCATCCATTTTTTAATTGGGTTGTTTGTTTTTTGTTTGTTGATGCGTGTGAGCTCTTTATATATTCTGGACGTCAAGCCTTTATCAGATCTGTCATTTTCAAATATATTCTCCCATACTGTAGGGTTCCTTTTTGTTCTATTGATGGTGTCTTTCACTGTAGAGAAGTTTTTCAGCTTGATGTAGTCCCACTTGCTCATTTTTGCTGTTGTTTTCCTTGCCCGGGGAGATATGTTCAAGAAGAGGTCACTCATGTTTATGTCTAAGAGGTTTTTGCCTATGTTTTCTTCCAATAGTTTAATGGTTTCATGACTTACATTCAGGTCTTTGATCCATTTTGAGTTTACCTTTGTATATGGGGTTAGACAATGGTCCAGTTTCATTCTCCTATATGTAGCTATCCAGTTTTGCCAGCACCATCTGTTGAAGAGACTGTCAGTTTGCCATTGTATGTCCATGGCTCCTTTATGAAATATTAATTGACCATATATGTTTGGGTTAATGTCTGGAGTCTCTAATCTGTTCCACTGGTCTGTGGCTCTGTTCTTGTGCCAGTACCAAATTGTCTTGATTACTATGGCTTTGTAGTAGAGCTTGAAGTTGGGGAGTGAGATCCCCCCTACTTTATTCTTCTTTTTCAGGATTGCTTCGGCTATTCGGGGTCTTTGGTGTTTCCATATGAATTTTTGAATTATTTGTTCCAATTCATTGAAGAATGTTGCTGGTAATTTGAGAGGGATTGCATCAAATCTGTATATTGCTTTGGGCAGGATGGCCATTTTGACGATATTAATTCTTCCTAGCCATGAGCATGGGATGAGTTTCCATTTATTAGTGTCCCCTTTAATTTCTCTTAAGAGTGACTTGTAGTTTTCAGAGTATAAGTCTTTCACTTCTTTGGTTAGGTTTATTCCTAGGTATTTTATTCTTTTTGATGCAGTGGTGAATGGAATTGTTTTCCTGATTTCTCTTTCTATTGATTCGTTGTTAGTGTATAGGAAAGCTACAGATTTCTGTGTGTTAATTTTGTATCCTGCAACTTTGCTGTATTCCGATATCAGTTCTAGTAGTTTTGGAGTGGAGTCTTTAGGGTTTTTTATGTACAGTATCATATCATCTGCAAATAGTGACAGTTTAACTTCTTCTTTACCAATCTGGATTCCTTGTATTTCTTTGTTTTGTCTGATTGCCGTGGCTAGGACCTCCAGTACTATGTTAAATAACAGTGGGGAGAGTGGGCATCCCTGTCTTGTTCCCAATCTCAGAGGAAATGCTTTCAGCTTCTCGCTGTTCAGTATAATGCTGGCTGTGGGTTTATCATATATGGCCTTTATTATGTTGAGGTACTTGCCCTCTATTCCCATTTTGCTGTGAGTTTTTATCATCAATGGATGTTGAATTTTGTCAAATGCTTTTTCAGCATCTATGGAGATGATCATGTGGTTTTTGTCTTTCTTTTTGTTGATGTGGTGGATGATGTTGATGGATTTTCGTATGTTGTACCATCCTTGCATCCCTGAGATGAACCCCACTTGGTCTTGGTGTATGATCCTTTTGATGTACTGTTGAATTCTGTTTGCTAAATTTTATTGAGTATTTTTGCATCTACATTCATCAGGGATATTGGTCTGTAATTTTCTTTTTTGGTGGGGTCTTTGCCTGGTTTTGGTATTAGGGTGACATTGGCTTCATAGAATGAGTTTGGGAGTATTCCCTCTTCTTCTATTTTTTGGAACACTTTAAGGAGAATGGGTATTATGTCTTCTCTGTGTGTCTGATAAAATTCCGAGGTAAATTCGTCCTGCCGTGGGGTTTTGTTCTTGGGTAGTTTTTTGATTACCGTTTCAATTTCTTTGCTCGTAATTTGTTTGTTTAACTTTTGTGTTTCTTCCTTGGTCAGTCTTGGGAGGTTGTATTTTTCTGGGAAGTTGTCCATTTCTTCTAGGTTTTCCAGCTTGTTGGCATATAGGTTTTCATAGTAGTCTTTAATAATTCTTTGTATTTCTGTGGAGTCTGTCGTGATTTTTCCATTCTCATTTCTGATTATGTTGATTTGTGTTGATTCTCTTTTTCTCTTAATAAGTTTGGCTAGAGGCTTATCTATTTTATTTATTTTCTCAAAGAACCAGCTCTTGGTTGCGTTGATTTTTGCTATTGTTTTATTCTTCTCAATTTTGTTTATTTCTTCTCTGATCTTTATTATGTCCCTCCTTCTGCTGACTTTAGGCCTCATTTGTTCTTCTCTTTCCAGTTTCAATAATTGTGATGTTAGACTATTCATTTGGGATTGTTCTTCCTTCTTCAAGTGTGCCTGGATCGCTATATACTTTCCTCTTAAGACTGCTTTCGCTGCATCCCACAGAAGTTGGGGCTTTGTGTTGTTGTTGTCATTTGTTTATATATATTCCTTGATCTCTATTTTGATTTGTTCCTTGATCCATTGATTATTTAGTAGCATGTTGTTAAGCCTCCATGTGTTTGTGAGCCTTTTTGTTTTCTTTGTAGAATTTATTTCTACTTTCATACCTTTGTGGTCTGAAAAATTGGTTAGTAGAATTTCAATATTTTGGAATTTACTGAGGCTCTTTTTGTGAGCTAGTATGCGGTCTATTCTGGAGAATGTTCCATGTGCACTTGAGAAGAATGTATATCCTGTTGCTTTTGGATGTAGAGTTCTATAGATGTCTATTAGGTCCATCTGTTCTAGTGTGTTGTTCAGTGCCTGTGTGTCTTTACTTATTTTCTGCCCGGTGGATCTATCCTTTGGGGTGAGTGGTGTGTTGAAGTCTCCTACAATGAATGCATTGCAGTCTATTTCCCTCTTTAGTTCTGTTAGTATTTGCTTCACATATGCTGGTGCTCCTGTATTGGGTGCATATATATTTAGAATGGTTATATCCTCTTGTTGGACTGAGCCCTTTATCATTATGTAGTATCCTTCTTTATCTCTTGTTACTTTCTTTGTTTTGAAGTCTATTTTGTCTGATATTAGTACTGCAACCCCTGCTTTCTTCTCACTGTTGTTTGCCTGAAATATGTTTTTCTATCCCTTGACTTTTAGTCTATGCTTATCTTTGGGTTTAAGGTGAGTTTCTTGTAAGCAGCATATAGATGGGTCTTGCTTTTTTATCCATTCTATTACTCTATGTCTTTTGATTGGTGCATTAAGTCCATTTACATTTAGGGTGACTATTGAGAGATATGTACTTATTGCCATTGCAGGCTTTAGATTCGTCGTTACCAAAGGTTCAAAGTTAGCTTCTTTAGTATCTTACTGCCTAACTTAGCTCGCTTATTGAGTTGTTATATACACTGTCTGGAGATTCTTTTCTTCTCTCCCTTATTTCTCCTCCTCCATTCTTCATATGTTGTGTGTTTTGTTCTGTGCTCTTTTTAGGAGTGCTCCCATCTAGAGCAGTCCCTGTAGGATGCCCTGTAGAGGTGGTTTGTGGGAAGCAAAATCCCTCAGCTTTTGCTTATCTGGGAATTGTTTAATCCCGCCATCATATTTAAATGATAGTCGTGCTGGATACAGCATCCTTGGTTCAAGGCCCTTCTGTTTCATTGCATTAAGTATATCATGCCATTCTCTTCTGGCCTGTAGGGTTTCTGTCAAGAAGTCTGATGTTAGCCTGATGGGTTTTCCTCTATAGGTGACCTTTTTCTCTCTAGCTGCCTTTAAAACTCTTTCCTTGTCCTTGATCCTTGCCATTTTAATTACTATGTGTCTTGGTGTTGGTTCTCCTTGGATCCTTTCTGTTAGGGGTTCTGTGTAATTCCATGGTCTGTTTGATTATTTCCTCCCCCAGTTTGGGGAAGTTTTCAGCAATTATTTCTTCTAAGAGACTTTCTATCCCTTTTCCTCTTTCTTCTTCTTCCGGTATCCCTATAACACGAATATTATTCCTTTTGGCTTGGTCACAGTTCTCTTAGTGTTGTTTCGTTCCTGGAGATCCTTTTATCTCTCTCTATGTCAGCTTCTATACGTTCCTGTTCTCTGGCTTCTATTCCTTCAATGGCCTCTTGCTCTTATCCATTCTGCTTATAAATCCTTCCAGGGATTTCACTTCTGTGATCTCCTTCCTGACATCTGTGATCTCCCTCTGGACTTCATCCCATTGCTCTTGCATTTTTCTCTGCATCTCATCCCAATTTTCTTGTATTTTTCTCTGCATCTCTGTCAGCATGTTCATGATTTTTATTTTGAATTCTTTTTCAGGAGGACTGGTTAGGTCTGTCTCCTTCTCAGGTGTTGTCTCTGTGATCTTTGTCTGCCTGTAGTTTTGCTTTTCATGGTGATAGAGATAGTTTGCAGAGCTGGTACAAATGACCGCTGGAAGAGCTTCCCTTCTTGTTGGTTTGTGGCCTTCCTCTCCTGGGAGAATAGCGACCTCTAGCGGCTTGTGCTGGGCAGCTGTGCGCAGGCAGGGCTTCTGCTACCTGCCCATTTGCTATGGAGTTTATCTCCGCTGTTGCTGTGGGTGTGGCCTGGCTGGGGCTACTCCTCCAAAGTGGTGGAGCCCCGTTGGAGGGGAAGCGGCCAGGAGGCTATTTATGTCCGTAAGAGTACTCTGTACTCCCTGTTGCCCAGGGGGTTAGAGTGCCCAGCGATTTCCAGATTCCCTGCCTCTGGTCTAAGTGTCCTGTCCTGCCCCTTTAAGACTTCCAAAAAAAGCACTGTCTAAACCAAAACAACAACAGCAACAATGAGAGAGGGAACAGAAAAAAAAAAAAGGAAAAAACGCGATTTTTTTTTTTTTCCTCAGGCCCCAGTCCCAGGCATCCGCTCACTGGTCCTGCTGCCCTGCCTCCCTAGCACCGTGGTCCCTGTCCCTTTAAGGCTTCCAAAAAGCATTTGCAAAAAAGAGAATAAAAAAGGGCTAAAATGCGCAATTTCCTTTGTCCTCAGGCCCCAGTCTCAGGCACCTGCCCACCAGTCCCGTAGGGAAAAACTCGCTATATTCTTTGTCCTCAGGTGCCGGTCCCAGGCACCCAGTCACCGGTCCTGCTGCTCTGCCTTCCTAGCACCAGGGTCCCTGTCCCTTTAAGGCTTCCAAAAAGCACTCACCAAAAAGAGAAAAAAAAAAAGGGGGAAAAACGTGCAATTTCCTTTGTCCTCAGGTGCCGGTCTCAGGCACCCACCCTCCGGTCCCGCAGGGAAAAAGACAGGATATTCTTTGTCCTCAGGCGCCAGTCTCAGGCACCCGCCCTCCGGTCCCACAGGGAAAAACACAGGATATTCTTTGTCCTCAGGCGCCGGTCCCAGGCACCTGCTCACCGGTCCTGCCGCCCTGCCTCCCTAGCACCGGGGTCCCTGTCACTTTAAGGCTGCCAAAAAGAGAAAGAGAAAAAGGAAAAAAGGAAAAACGTGCGATTTCCTCTGTCCTCAGGCGCTCGTCTCAGGCACCCGCCCACCAGCCCCGCAGGGAAAAACTCGCAATATTCTTTGTCCTCAGGCACCGGTCCCAGGCACCCGCTCACCCGTCCTGCTGCTCTGCCTCCCTAGCACCGGGGTCCCTGTCCCTTTAAGGCTTCCAAAAAGCACTTGCCAAAAAGAGGAAAAAAAAGGGGAAAAACGCGTTATTTCCTCCGTCCTCAGGCGCCGGTCTCAGTCACCCACGCACAGGTCCCATAGGGAAAAACGCGTGATAATCTTCGTCCTCAGGCGCCGGTCCCAGGCACCCGCTCACTGGTCCCGCCGCCCTGCCTCCCTAGCAACGGGGTCCCTGTCCCTTTAGGGCTTCCAAAAAGCACTCGCCAAAAAGAGGAAAAAAACGGGGGGAAAACGCGCGATTTCCTCCGTCCTCAGGTGCCGGTCTCAGGCACCCGCCCACTGGTCCCGTAGGGAAAAACGCGTGATAATCTTTGTCCTCAGGCGCCGGTCCCAGGCACCCGCTCACCGGTCCCGCCACCCTGCCTCCCTAGCAACAGGGTCCCTGTCCCTTTAAGGCTTCCAAAAAGCACTCGCCAAAAAAAAAAACCACTCCGGTTTCTTTCCACCTGCTGGGAGCCGGGGGGAGGGGTGCTCGGGTCCCGCCTGGCCGGGGCTTGTATCTTACCCCTTTCGCAAGGCGCTGGGTTCTTGCAGGTGTGGATGTGGTCTGGATGTTGTCCTGTGTCCTCTGGTCTCTATTTTAGGAAGAGTTTTCTTTGTTATATTTTTATAGCTCTATGTGTTTTTGGGAGAAGATTTCCACTGCTCTACTCACGCTGCCATCCTGGCTCCGCCCCCCCGGGTTTTTTTCTTACATAGCAATGTAAGTCCTTTTGTGTGTTCCCAGACCCAGTTCCAATGCATGTGTGTGTGTGAGGGGGTTTCCCACACACACCACCAAGCAATTCTCCAACACCAGCAGGATGTGTGAGAATTCAACTCGATTCTGACTCTGTCTGGCCTTAGACAGCACCAGATTCCCCCGGTTAAGGGCTCTGTCCCACAAGAATGCTCTCCACTCCCCCACTGCAGACACCGGTTGCAAGCCCCAGGCAGTTACCTGTGTTTCTGACCAGTAACTGGCTACAGACTGGAGGTTCCCACAACCTCCCCGCTTAGGTTTGATTAATCTGCTAGAGTGGCTCACAGAACTCAGGAAAACACATTTACCAATATAATAAAGGATACTGTAAAGGATACAATTTAGCAGCCAGATGAAGAGATACGTAGGGCAAGGTACCAAAAGAAGGAACTTCTCTCCTAGTGTAGCTTGGGGCTGCCTGGTGGGCACGTGGAGGCATCCTGCTTCCCCAAGCATAAACGCTCTCTCTGACCAAGAAGCAGGATCCAAACAAGCACAGCAAGCAGAACAGAGCAGAGAGAAAGACCATCTCAGTAGGTGTGAAGTGTTAATTTGTGGTTTTGATTTGTATTTTTCTAGTGAATGTTGAGCATCAATCTGTGTGCTTATTGTCGTTTGAATATGTTCTTTTGAAAAATGTCTCTTTGTATCCATTGCTCATGTTTTTTAATTGCCTTTATTATCTTTTTATTGTTGAATTGCAGGAGTTGTTTATAAATTCTGAATACTAGACCATTATAAGACCATATAAGACCATATAAGCCCTTCTCAGGGCTTTTTGTGAGGGCTTCATTGCATAGTCATGATTGACTAAATCACTGGCCATTGGCTGATTCATCCTCCACCTTGTGCCCTGGGTGGGGTCCAAAAGTCTCTCCTTAACATGACTAGACACCCATTTCACTTTTAAGGCTCTGAATTGTTTTTAAGAACTGTGGATAAAGACCAAATACACCTTAGGAAATACATATTTGGTCATCCAGATGACCAAATATATATTTCCTATAACTCATCATATCACACCCCTATGTTTTATTGCTGCATTATTTAGAGTAACCAAGATATGAAAGCAACGAAAGTGTCCATTAATAGATGAATGTATAAAGATGCGGTACATTAACACAATGGAATATTATTCAGCCATAAAAAAAAAAGAAATCCTGCCATTTTTGGCAAGACGGATGGACCTAGGGGGTTTTATGCTAAGTGAAATAAGCCAAGTGGAGAAAGACAAATACCATATGATTTCACTTGCATGTGGAATTAAAATCAAAACTAATTGAATAAAACAACAGTAGACTCATAGACATTGAGAAGTGACTAGTGGTTGCCATGGGGGAGGGATTGCAGTAGGTAAGTGGGGTAGGTGAGGGCGATAAAGAGGCACAAAATCTCATTCATAATACAAGTTGGTCACAGGGATGCATGGAGAATATAGTCAATACTATAGCATCTTTCTATGCTGACAGTAACTACAGTAGTTGGAGTGATTATCTAATAATGTAGATAACTGTCAAATCACTATATGTATACTTGAAACCAATATAATGTGGTATATCAGCTATACTTCAATAAAAAAATAAATACCAATCTCTGACAACCAGTAAAAAATATTCAAGAGGATATGGTAAAACTGGAACCCTCTTACATTGCTTATAAGAATGTAAAATGGTTACAGCCACTTTGGAAAACAGCCCAGCAATCTCAAAATGTTAAACGTGGAGTTACTATATGACCCAGCAGTTCGACTCCTGGGTATACCATCCTAGAGAGGTAAAAAAAACATACATCCACACAAAACTCACACGTGAGTGTTCATAGCAACATTATTTATAATAGCCCAAAACAGAAACAACCTAAATGTCCGTCAGTAGATGAACAGATCAACAGAGTATGGTATATTCATACAATGGAATATTTTTTTACTATTTTAAAAATGAAGTACTGATACATTCTATAACATACATGAACCTTGAGAACATTAAGCTGAATGAAAGACACCAATCACAAAAGACTACATATTATATGATTCCATTTATATGAAATGTCCAAAAGAGGCATTGTCTATGGAGACAGAAAGTAGATGAGGAGTTTCCTAGGAGGAGGAGAAGGGGAGTGACTGCTAATGGGTTTTTCCCTCTTTTTGTGGTGATGAAATATTCTGAAAGTAGACTGGTGATTGATGGTTATAAAACTTTGAATATACTAAAAATCATTGAACCTGTATAGTCTAAATGGATGGATTTTATGGTATATGAAATATAGCTCTAAAGTTATAAAAAATGCATATGTAAAAAATACCAATCCTTGTTCTCAATTTAAAATACTAATTTTTAAGTTATACTATAAAAGATGAAGACAGTAAAATCATGAAAACATGCTTTTCTAATATCAGAAAACTCATTGTGGGTCTAAGGAGGTATGCAAACCAAAACACCCATCTAGTACAATTCTAATAGAAAAATGAACTGATTCATAAGCACAAGCTTGTTTTTATATATCAGAAGTTTTTAAAGTATAGCTTGGTGATAAATTCATTTTCCAAAAAATTAGCTGTATAGGCCTCCAGGGACTCACTAAGAAGTCTTACTTCCATTCCTCCATTTAAACAGAAAATCAGTACCTGAGTAGACCAGGACCATGAATATAATCTTCTTTCACAGCATTTGAATGCTATGCAAAATTGCCAAATTTTCCAATCACTCTACATACATAAAACATTTTCTACTCTGGGCTTTCTTATAAACACATCCATATGCACACATACCTAAGATGGAGCCCAGTAAGGATTTCTGTAGTTGCCACATTGCAAGATGGTAAATAACATAAGTCTTATATTATCCCCGGGCTTATCACCAACCCATCCCCACCTGGGAGTGTACATTTTCCAGTGTAAGAAAAACAGGTTTCCAGTATAAGAAAACCCACAGGCCATGGTTTTCATGCTTTAAGATAGATGGTTCCTCCTTGAGAGGATAAGCAGGAAAGATGTTTTCCCTCTCATTTTCTTTAGACAATCTTCTGCCTTTAATCAACTTATTCATTATTGCTCTCTGAATGATATAAAAAAGGAATCATTAAAAAAGAGGGATGAGTTATAGACAAAGCTGTAACAGAAAGTTTTAAAATACGGTTCTTTTCATAATCCAAGCCCAATGCATGTTATTACTCTTCTGATAGCCTCTATAAAATAATTCAAAATTTGAAGTTCTTTGGAATTCCATTCAGTTTAAGCCTACTTTATGGTATTTCTCTATAACAAATAAAAACTAGACAAGGTAAAGCATTTAATTCTAGAGTGATTAAACTTGCTAATGTGAAGAGGAAAAATACTTGAATTTTTTTTTCTAACGTTCATATACATATAACTTCTGGTTTACTTTTGTGGTTGTTGTAATGAGAAACTAGAACTGTGTACTGTACATTTTTAAAAGGCCATTTAGCAACACCAGTTTGTATGGTTTTGGAGTGTGGAATCAAGAAGCATTAGCCTAAAAGATTTATTTTATTCACCAGTGCATATAGTCTCTTGAACCTTTCCTTTCTCACAGTTGAAGCAGTAAGTTCTGTTCCTAGATCCATTCTGTAGCATGTTTATAAGGTGGAGGCTGCTGTGAGAGTAACAGACTCTAATTCCTAGTTACGATGTCTGGTTGGGGTTTGTGATACGATGGTTTGGATGTATGACCCTGATGAATAAAGCCACTCAGATCAGTCTGACACTTAATGCTAAGTAAGTGTTTCACAACCATAATAAATATCTGGAGGGTAAAGGCAATAAAATGAGATACAGGCTCTCAAAGACTCTTCAGTCTAATTGTAGGGACAAAACCAATGTCCACCTTTGAATTCATTCCTTAAGCTTCCATCCTCAAGCACTGTCTTCTCTCCTTGCTTTTACCTTCAGTGATCTTGCCCACATCAGTGGTTTAGCTGTTCCCTGCACACTGATTTCCGTATGTATATCTCCAGACCAGACTTCTCACCTGACTACCAGGCCCATGTATCTACCTGTGTTTTGGACATCTCCTCTAAGAAGTACCAGAGGCGCTCAAGTCAACAATTCCAAAACGTGTTGTAGATGTCTGTTCCTCCCTACCGTGGACACACCTCACACCTACCTCAGCCACTGATCTCTCAGCTAATGAGTAATAGCATCCGGGTCTCTTTTGTTTGACACTGTATTCCCTGCACAGTTCCCTGACACAAATGTTTATTGAATAGATTAATAAATAAATACATCAACTAATACACAATATTAATTACATAATAAAATGATGAGTCATAATTCATTTATTAAATTTTTTATTGGATACATCTCAGGTAAGTCGCTGTGTTAAGCCTTGCGGTATACTGGTAAATAAAATACTGCATAAATTAGGATTCATAATCTAGTATGAGAGTCTGGGTGATAGACTATCTTAAGTGTGTAAAGTTTCAGCAAAGGTCAGTGAAGGTTGGACTTCATAGTCAGGACTTTATACAGGGTATGAGAAGAATGGATAGAATTTCCTCCAGTGAACACCAAGGGGACTATTCCATATAAGGGGATAAATCAGTTAAGAGGCTGTAACAGATTTAATCCCACAATGGCTATAGCAGTATTTCTAGTCATATATGCTCTCCCACAACTGTGTCACTCCCCATCAGTGTAAAGCCTGTGTCCCCTCCCCCAAACCTTTGTGACTGCCTTAATTCGTAACTCATAGAATATGCATGGAGGTGACAGCATAGCACTTTTGAGACTGGATTCCAAAACGCCGTATGGACATAGAGCCAGTTACTAATAGTGAAAGATTGAATACTTTGCCTTTAAGATCAAGAACTAAGCAAGGCTTTGCATCTTATCACTTGTTTTCAACACTGTACTGGAAGTCCTACCCAGGGCAAAAAGCCAAGAAAAATAAATGAGACCTAGAGATTTAAAAGGAACAAATAAAACCATCTGTGTTCAAAGACAGGTTTATCTATGTAGAAAATCTCAGAGCATTTACAAATAATAAAACTGGAGCTAACAAGTGAGTTATCAGGGTCACAGGATACAGCATCTGCATATGAAAATCAGTTGTATTTATACTAGCAATCTGATGGAGCATGCTAAGTTTCTACAAGCCCCTAGACATACATACACTCTAGCAAGTTACCTACCTGATCACGTGCTCAAAGAGAAAATAGAAATCATCAGATAGAAATTATCTCAGCTTCTTGCCACCAAAACTATTTGCATGGCACTCAACTCCTCATCCTCCTCATCATAACAGAGACTGACTAGGCCTATTCTGTTCCTCAAAGTCCCACCCTTCCTGTCTCACAACTGATTCCCATGTTATTCCTGGAAAGCTTTCAACCCCAATTTTCTGAGCTAATTCAGATCTTAAGCATCTCTTCCTTGGATAAGCTTTCCTTTATCTTCCTTCTCCCCATTATTTAGTTTCTTAGCTGCTGTATTTCCCCCTTTATTTCAGTTTTTAAACTATAATTTGTTGGTATAATGTTGATACTAATTTTTTCACAGTGCTTGAGGTTGCAAAAAAAGTCTCATTTCCTTTTCCTCCTTTCAAAAACAATTTAAATGTATTTCAAGACCCTGCTTAGCAAAGCTGACGGAGGCCAGTTTTAGACATTTTAGGGGATCACCATTTGTCTCCCTCTCAAAGAAATACCATTCAGAGGATATCTCTTGCTCTTACTATTTAAAGAAAAATGGCTGCAACAGTATTTCTGGTATTCCATTCCGGCAAAAATAAACAAGCCATATGCTTTGTTGGAAGGAAAGGAAAATTGCACCATTGAATTTGTCCCCTGCCTTTTTTTCCTCCTGTTATCATTTTATTAGTGGTATTAGGGAGTTGAGTTGTTTTGCTAGTAGTGTGTCATTTTCTGCCTTGTTTCCTTATTACCGGTGACTGAATCCAAGCAAGTTTTGGAGTAACCAGTTCTGTCTTACAGTAATTCTAATATTGATGCCAAGTTGTTCCATTGTTCATGCAAAAGACATGAAATAATGGAAATGTCCCTATTGTATAATTTTTATGCCTCAAAAGTTGACTTACCTCTAACTAAGTAAAATTGAATTCATTGTCATTAGTAATATTTTTATAGTTTTGATTATCAAATAACTTTTTGTTAGAGGCAAAGGTTTATTTGGCCTGTAACAACCCTTAATATGTTTTAATGCAGTTTTACTTATTTAAAGAGTATTAAAATGGCTTTTTGCATGTAACAAGATGTACTTGTTTCTGCTTTTTCCTTCAGAAATCCTCTGTAAACAGTGAAAAACCGCATCATGGACTCTCTAGAATAGGTGGAGACCTTTATAAACATTCTATTTCCTGAGCCAGAATTGCATCAGTGTTAGAGAGCTATACCTTCTTCCCCTGCCAAGAAAAGCCATAATGTACTTTCCATTCTTTCATACTCATACATTAAGACATTACAGCCCCAACTCTAGTTCTACCTTTTTTGCTGTTTTCCCCCCATTCTATTATTTTCATATATTAGTGCATGAATGTATATGAAAATAATAAACCAAATTTTTCTATGTGCATGAAAGTATAAACAGCCAAAGAAAAGCAGTAGTTCTCCCCAAAACAGACAGACCAAAAAAAAAGGAAGAAAATGAAAAAGCTGAAGAAAAATTTACATTATTTAAGATGAGTTTTACCCTAGAAAAATGTCTTCTAGTTTTATAACAAGAAAAATGTGGCCAAAAATAGGTATATTTAATATGTCCTTGTGGTAAAATTTCTGTCAGAAGCGCAAAGGTCATGGCTCTTCATATAGCAGATCGGGACATGAACCACTTTGATGCTTTGGTCCCTGTTTTGGTGCAGCCCATGTGGTGCACACGCAGGCGTGCCTGGGTAAGAGCCACCTGCTGAAACAACCTTACCAGGGCATTTTGGGTTTGAAGCTTCACAGCCCTTTCTCTTACTCAATGAAAAGTTTATTAACTTAGGAGAAAGGAGATATTAGGTATTCTCTCCTAGTAGCTTAACTTTTTTTAATCTAAAAATGTATTTTATGTAAGGAAATGACCCCTTTATATCACTTAAGATAATTTAGTTTCTTTATCACTTTCTAATTACTGTTTCATTTTGAAAAGTGTTTTGTAAAAGAAGCTCATTAAGTACATGGTTTCCTCATTTTTGAAAATCAAATGCATATGCAGGTACCAAGCACAACTTTTAATAGGCATGAAATAACCATTTTGAGTTCAGTCAAAAACAATTATAAAACTGCCTCTATAACCATATAATGCTTAATTTATTCAGTTCTATGAAGCTTTCTGAAGTGCTGGAAGTAGTCTGCAGGTTCCCATCACTAACAGAGTTCAAAGTATCTGACACTTGAATTTGAAAAATCTTTATAATAAAAAAATCCTCTGGAGCCCATATTGTAACCTAATTCCTCTTGCCTGTTACTGGTATAAGCTCATCACCCTATTTGTTTTTGTAAAATGGGAATAATAATTTATTAAGCACTAAAAGGCAGGGATCTGAATAAAAAGACATTCTGGAATTATTTCAATTTCTTTTCATTCAACAAATATTTAAATGTTAATCTCTGAACTACGTAAATGTGAGACATATGGAGTCTGCCTCAGTAGGGTTTTACAATTTAGTTCTTGCCTGGAATTCTGGTGTTACATTTATAAATATATTATCAATTAGTTTGTGACTTTATTGTTGTATTTTCATTCATATAGCACTTAATTATATTGGCTTAACTGTTTGGCATCAAGATTTCTAGCTGCAGGGAAGCAAACATTACCTTCATTCCTCACTCAGTTTTAAGTAAAAGAACTTTTTTCTTAAGCACAAAGATTTTTAAAAGACCGAAAAGAAATCTAACTCTGAGGCAGATATAATACCCCTTAGAAATACAATCTTATTTCTTAGAAACCATTCATACTGCCACCTCAAGGTGGCAACTTTAAGATGTGGATTATTGATTCCTAGAGTACTTTTTCAGTTGGGTACAATAATCTCTCTTTAAAAAACTGACAGAACTAACCTTAACTGTCTAAAGCTAAAAGTGCATATGGTAGTGAATAATTTGTGATATAAAAGCAATATAAGGTATATGAATCATGATCACTTTCTTTAAGTTAGTAGAACATGCAAAGGTGGGTAATATACATGTATTACACAGTTTTCTGGTCTTATCAGCATAATATTACTACATATTTCTATATATATTCACAGACACTTAGATTTGTAAATTAAGTGGTAACTTCGATGTCATGGTATAAAAGCACCTAACATTAGAATCTAGAGTTCCTTGTCACCAGGACACATAGTAGTTTATAATGAATAAAAATTATCCCAAAGTAGTAATACCCATGCTTACAAACATGGTCATAGATGTTTCTAAACATTATATACTCATAGTCCCAAAAATATTTTGATTAATAATGCAAAACTTAAATTGACAATTTATTAATACAAAATAATAGAATCTGGCTCCAATAGATTTATAGAATGAGTTAAATGTCACAAACTACAGAAAAGGCACATCTTAAAGTACTCATTTTTTAGCCTGTCACCTGAGTTTCATAGACCATGCAATTGCGCTGAAGGAACTTCATAGATAACTTTGAGAGCAAGAAGGGAAGTTTGTAATGCACATGGCTTACATAAGAAACAAAATCAAATATTTTTCAGTGTTTTTCTAAATGTGTAAAATGGCTTGAGGCTATCAGAATAAGTCTCAACAAAAGAAGCCACCTGCTTTAGCATTACAGTGGAAAAGAGAATAATAATGTAAACAGTAAAGGAGATGGCCAAAACATGAAAATTTTTAATCTCTGTCATCTAGTAGGAAACTACTATTAGAAGTAATAATCACTTTAGATGGTCATGTTAGCTAGCCTTTTAAATTTGACTGGAAAATTATTATCTTAAGGGAACTTTTCAGGGTTCAGAAAGGAAGCTTTCTAAAACACGAATGTCTATTTTTTTTATCAGTGAAAGCAAAAAAGGATGGATTTTAACAGTCACATGAAGAAAGAAATCATGTTTGGCAAGAATTTATTTAGACACAGACAACTAAGAAAGCAAAGATGGTTATAAGATTTCATATGTTGAAATAGGGTGAGTGAAATTGAAAGGTCTTAGAAAGAACTACAGTTCTCTGGTTCATTACTTTGGGTTACAGATACTAGCTACATTGCCATATATTTTTAAGTAAATGTCTAGTTGTTTGTTTTCTCTTTTAAGTGATTTTTCTGTCTTCGTGAAAATTAAGTTTTACCAAGTAATGTGGGTACAAATAATGTTTCTTTTTTGCCATAGGTAAAACTTCAGTCAAGAAGCTGACAAAAAAGGTAAGCAATGTGTGGGGGTATACTTTTATTTTTGTGTTTGTTTTTGCTTTTTGGTAAGCTGGAAAATGAACTTTAATAAATTAAATTCAAAGATTTTAATATGTGTATTCAAAGGATATCGAGGATATACTGGGAGGAATCCAAACAGCTGCTTGTGGATCAACCTTTTTTAGAGACCTTGGCGATAAAGGTAATTTTGGTTTGTTGTTAAATTTCTACTTATGTGTTTTATTTAACCAAGGTATTACTAATGAAGGAATTTAACCAAGCAATCATGAAGTTTGCAAGTTTATATTAGAGGATATACAGTAGAGACTCTACATAGAGAATGTTATAACTCCATGTTCTTTAACAGATGCTACTAAGTTATAATAAAATACTCTAGTAGGAAGTAACTTTCAGAAACTCTTTGAGCAATTACAGGTACAGTATTCAGAGGTTGATTTTAATTAAAGCCTGGGGAGGAGGAATGAGGCAGAGCACCTGAAGTAAGAAGAGAAGGCCTCAGGAGCACCCAGAGGGACGCCGACGTTTAAGGGAGCGGAAGAGGACAACATGCCCATGAAAGGCACCAGGCAGAGTAGTCAGGGGCAGAGAAAGATCAGGAGAAGGTTATCACAGAAGCCAGTAGGAGAAAGTGTTCACGAAAGAGAGAGTTATCCAGTATGTATAAATCAGTTAAGGAGATTGATTAAGCTGAGGACTGAGAAACCATTAGATTTAACAGCAAGGAAGTGTTTCAGCCCTTGAGCAAGTGCAGATTCGGTGGTGATGGGGTCTGAAGCAGAATCACAGAACAACGGAGAAGCGAGGCAAGACATGAGAAGTTAAGTGCAGACAAGCTGAGAAACATGGGTGTGAACAAAAGTGAGCGGAAAGCAGGAGCTGGTGGAAGCCAAAGGCCAAGGGAATGTGGGCTTACTTTAAATAAAGTAGTTTGAGCATGTCTCTTGCTGATGAGAGGGAGAGGTGGAAATGTTAGAGAAAGGGAGCATGAGTGGGACAAAATCCCAGAAAATGTGAGAGAAGAGACTGTTTTCAGAGCACAAGGGAAGGTGCAGCATTCCACAGGGTGGAGAGCTTTTCTGTGGTGTCTGTGGGAAAGAATGAACCAGTGGGTGTTTAATGCAGATATTTGCAAATTTAACATCAAGAAGTTAATGCAGGATTTTTGGAAAGCTTTGATTTTATGTGTAAAGTAGGAGGCATGGAGAAAAAAGGTGTCAAGTAGTTTCTGTGATGAGGAAAGAGAACTGACCAGAGAAACAAAAAAATTGCTGGGTAGCTTACAGGATTGGAAGATAATATCCGTCATAAAAGAACAGAGTCACCAGTCAGGACGGTTGTATGGTGGCTCTGCAGGACACCTGTGGGAAGAGGAATGGGGACAGTTGCACTGGGGTTAGGATTTTGCCAGGCACATGGTTGGACGAAGAGTTGTGGGCTAGGGAGTTAAGAATGTTGAGGGCAAGAGAGGTTTAAGTAATGAGTCCTGGAGTGTAAGCAAGACAACAGAGAGGAAAGGTAACTGGAAGAGAGATGAAAAGAAGTGCAGCAGTCCCAAGAGGGCCACTGGTGAGGGTGAGAAACAGGTGCAGAAGGGGTCAGAGAGCACAAAAGAACTTACAACCGTAGAGCAGGTGTCTGAATTTGTAATTTCAGGGATGAAGCAGGTCCAGGTGACTTCAGGGTTCTGGGTGTGGTCATGGAACTAGATGGCTAAAGCAGAAGTGGGTGGCCAAGTTAATGCAGTGAGGTTTCCAAGGATCTAAGAGAGAGTATTGTCATATGTATGTTGGAATGACTAGGATGATGACTGAGTAGAGAAAGTCACTGAAACAGGTACTAAAGTCTTCAGTGACTGAAAATAAAAATAGAGAAGTTTGGTAGAAGAGAAACATAGTTTCTGGCTACAGGGCTTTAGCTTCAAAGGAAAGAGATTTTTTTTTTAGGCTCCAAATTTTTATTTACATTTTTTAAAAAAGTTTTTTAGCTTTTTTTTTTTGAGAGGGCATCTCTCATATTTATTGATCAAATGGTTGTTAACAATAAAATTCTGTATAGGGGAGTCAATGCTCAATGCATAATCATTAATCCATCTCAAGCCTAATTCTCGTCAATCTCCAATCTTCTGAAGCATAACGAACAAGTTCTTACATGGTGAACGAATTCTTACATAGTGAATAAGTTCTTACATGGTGAACAGTGCAAGGGCAGTCATATCACTGAAACTTTCGGTTTTGATCACACATTATGAACTATAAACAATCAGGTCAAATATGAATATTCGTTTGATTTTTATACTTGATTTATATGTGGATCCCACATTTCTCCCTTTATTATTATTATAATTTTTATTTTTAATAAAATGCTGAAGTGGTAGGTAGATGCAAGATAAAGGTAGAAAACATAGTTTAGTGTTGTAAGAGAGCAATTGTAGATGATCAGGTGTGTGCGTGTAGACTATGTGTTAATCCGAGCTAGACAAGGGCAATAAAACATCCACGGATGCAGAAGATTTCTCTCAAAACAGGGGGGGTGAGGTCAAAGGAAAGAGATTTTTACAAGAGTTTAGAAGAGAGAAAGTCTGGAACTGGCACTGAAGTAGAAAAAAAAGTAATCTCCATTTGAAAATGGAGGGCACCAGGACCCTTTGTGAACAACCAGGTTTCAGCTAAGGAGAGACTAAGCATACAATGAATAAATTAAAGGTGTTTACCATGAAATGAGAATTTCAGAGACTAATAGAAAAGCCTGGGCAGAAGCAGCGGAGTGGGAGACTGGTGAAGGCAGCAAAGAGGAAGCGCAGACCAGCCTGCAAGCATGTAAGAAGAGTGGCTGCTGAGGATGGCTGGAGGTAAGCCAGAGAGATGCGCAGAGCCTGAATCATATACAGCTTTGTGGGACTTCTTAAAGGATTTCTACCTGACCCTGAGAACAGCGGATTGCCACTGAAAAGTCTTGAGCAAGAAAGTGACACATCAAATTAGAAAAAATAGTCTGGCAGCAGGGTGGTGAATGGATTGAGGAAGGGGGCAAAAGAGGAAACAATTCGGAGGTTCTGCAGTGTCAGCAGGGGATCCTCGGGTGGAGCAGAGGTAGTGGAAATGGAGGGAAGAATATAAACATAATAATAGGTATTTTGATGATACTTGGTGATAAAATTGATAGGACTTAGTGACTAATTGGATCTAAGAGGGCTGGAAAGAAAAGGATTCATGTTTTGCCTAGATTCCTGGTTTGAGCAACTAGGTGAACAATGGTGCCATTCACCGAGACACGTGGGACATAGGAGGACTAAGCTTGGAGGGGACAGAGTCCAGTTGAGGACATAGTGAGTTCAGATTTTAGAACTGTCGTCATTTAAAAAGCACATGGAGCTATGGTTGCAGTTTCCGTTGTGCAGCAAGCAGGTGTAGAATGAGGAGAGAAGGGGCCCTGGGGTGGAGCATCTCATTCTGAGCATCACACGGAAGAGGAGTCCTTGGAGAGGCTGGGGAAGGAGAGGTCAGGCAGGCCCCCTACCCGGGGGTGGCCCTATCAGTGCTGTACGTGCTTCCAAAATACTGTACAAGGAGAACGGCATTAACAGCTACAGACATTTACTGCAGGCTTCCTGTGCCTCGAGTGGTGCCCTGAGCCTTCTGCGTGTGTTCGTGCCTTTGACCCACACAACAGTCCTGTGAGGAAGGACTTCTTTCCTGTCTCCTTTTATAGATGAGTAACTAGGCACAGAAGGTTAACTAAACTGCCCAAGGTTATCTACGGGTAGTAAATAAATAATTCATATATATCTCTTAGCTTTACCGTCATCCCTCTTCAAGCCAAACCTCACTTTAGTGAATGTCATTTGAATGTATTTAAATATGCTCCTACAAATAGGTAGAGGGCCTCCCCTGATCCTTTTGATATAAGGACTGGGTCTATGACAAGTATAGAAAAAAATGTTCGCCTGAAGTTGCTGATGAATTAACAGATAATATTCTTTCCTTTTGTCTGAAGAAGGAATTGAAGGATTAAGTTCAAGTGTAATTTCTAGATCACTGGTTCATAATCCTTTTGTTGAATTGCAGGTTTTTACAGCTAGCTAAAAAGATCTATGGCAAAAAAAGAAAGGGGCCTTATGATTAGCATGTATAATGTGGGGGGGGCATGGGGAGGGCTGTGCAACACAGAGAAGACAAGTAGTGATTCTACAGCATCTCACTACGCTGATGGACAGTGACTGTAATGGGGTGTGTGGGGGGGACTAGGTGATGGGGGGAGCCTAGTAAACATAATGTTCCTCATGTAATTGTAGATTAATGATACCAAAATAAAAATAATAAAATAAGAAAGATCTATGGCATTCTCAAATCATAACTTTTTAAAAAAGTTTTGTATGTCAACATTAATTTTAAAATGAGAAAAATGCATAACATCCCATAAAGAAAACAAAATGTGATGAAAAGGTGTAATAACGTTGGCATCCCTACTCCATAAAATCAATAATAATCAAATTGATTAGTATTAAGTATCAGTTTCTGCCCATACCTCAGTGGGTAAATATTTAGTGGACTACATAGACTGTATGTACATGTATAACGGTAATTATATTCTACAAGTATTAGTTCCTTCTACTAAACTATCTGATTATCTTTACACCCCTTACCTGATTCCTTCTAATAGTTCCCAAAACTTGGGTTAAAAATATCCCTAATTTTTTAAAATAGGAATTTACTGGATGGCAGTCTATGGCAGTATATAATGGAGTGTATTTTGGAGTCAACAGACTTAAATTCAAATTTTTCCTGGTTTTATGACCTGGGGAAGTCATTTAATCTCCTTTATACTCACTTTCATTGCTTTAACTCAAGGCAGTAATACCTTGTGTTAAAGAAATAATAAAGTAATATTTTCAGCATTTATAGTATCTGGTACATAGCCCTAAAACATTATTAATAACATGGGTTTTAAGCCTGGTTTGCATTCCCAGCTCTTGGTAGTTAGCTGTGTGACCTTGGGCCAGTTAATCTCAGTTTCCTGACTATGCCTGGCACATTGTAACTTTATAATTAGTCGTATTGGTAATATTGTAATGGTTATATGTTTTATAAGATTTAATGTTAACTGGACCTTGGCCTCTTCTTAGTTAATTTATAAATTAAAATAATACCTGTTAAATCATAATAAATAAAGATTCTAGGAAATTGTTGTTAATATGGCACTTCAGAGTAGATTTTAGGTATAATATTTAAATCCCAAAAACTGATATTTAGATAGAAACGGTGGCATTGATGTATCCTTTCATGACAAATACTTTTCTGAAAGCATTTTGGGATTTTAAGAAAGAAACTGTAGTTACCAGTTGTGAAAACCTGGGTGATATCTGTGGATATAAACTCAGTTGTTTTATGATTGATTCTTTTTTTTCCCTGAAGGAAAGAAGGGTGGGGAGAGTTCTGCAATTTTGGCCAAGCGGCAAAATAATAGAAGTAGGTTAATTCAACCTTTGTGCCAAGCACTAATATAAGCATGATTTTAGAAATGCTGTTAAAAATTAATTTCAAGGCAAATTTATAAAATTAAAACTGCAGAAAGTTTAAGTTATTTTAAGAGAAAGATGTTTGTTTTGGTTTTTTATTGAAGTATCATTGATATACAATCTTATATTGGTTTCAGGTATACAACACAGTGGTACAACAGTTACTCATATTATTAGATCCTCACCCCAACTAGTGCAATAACTATCTGTCAACATAGAAGAATGTTACCAAATCATTAACTATATTCTCCATGCTGCACTACCATCCCCGTGACCAGCTTACATTATGATTGAGAATTTCTGTGCCCCTCACCCTTCCCCATAATAACTACCAGTCACTTCGCAGTGTCTATGAGTCTACTGCTATTTTATTCATTTTATTTTGTTTTGTTTTATATTCCACAAACAAGTGAAATCATTTGGTATTTGTCTTTCTGCACCTGACTACTTCACTTAGCATAATATCCTCTAGGTCCATGCATGTTGTTGCAAATGGACAGATTTCTTTTCTTTTTGTGGCTGAGAAATATTCCATTGTGTATATGTACCACCTTTATACATTCATCTATTGATGGACATTTTGGTTGCTTCCATATCTTGGCTATTGTAAATAATGCGACAGTAAACAGGTATGTATGTATCTTTTTGAATCAGGGATTTTGTTTTCTATGGTAAATTCCTAGGAAAATATTTGAAAGATCAGCAATGATTGAAGCTGTAGTACTTAAAAGAAATACACATTTCCAATGCCCTTAGAAGCATACTTACTTCTGGGGAAAAGTGCTTGCATAGCCTCATCTCACATTACCTCAGATTGCCTGTAGTGTGGCCCGAAAGTGCCACCTGGTACTGCAGTGTGGCCAGAGTCCCATCCATACTCCCAATTATTAAATGCTTCCCACCCATCAGCTCTTGTACTCCATGACTGCAGTCTCTGCAAGCACTAAACAGAGGTCTTGTTCCTTCTCATTTTTTGCATTTTGCTATACTGTATTGCCTTTCACATTCTCTAATTAAACTATAAAATCTCTAAGAGGAAAATTTCGTGTGGTTATTTTTGTATCCCCACTTGCCTAGCATGTTACCTAAAGTGTTCTCTAGCAGATAATAGATGCTCATCTAAAATTAAATATATTACATGCTAATTACAAATTATTCTGATCTGTCATTGAGTCCTTTGAGTATTTTTGGTATGTAATTTTAGGTATCCTTCCTATGTATTTAAAGTATGAAGACTACATGTTTTTAAAAATATTTTCCAATCAAAACTCTTCAGTAATTCATATTAATCTTCCCAGTTAGGATTAATTGGTATTTTATCAACAAGATTAAATCCATTTAGCAGTAATACTTCCATAAAGTTTACAAGACTACATCAACTGTTTATTGACATCTGAATAAAAACATAAAATTATCATCATGTAATTTTTTTCATTGAAACACTTCCTCCTTTTATTGTAAACTATTTCTAAAACATTACATGAAATTTCTGCTTCCTAGTGACCAACATTTTATCAGCTTAATACTTAATGACTTGCTACTATTGTATAGAATTTTTTCCTTCTGAACTAGATATTATTTAAGTTGAAGTTATTCAGTGTACTACCAGATTTAATATGGTATAGTCACTTAATTGAAGTAAATAAGCCATGACTATGGCAGCTTAAACACAAAGCATGGTTTTTAAACTTGCTCTGCTCTATTACAGATTATGAGAATGTATATCTAATAATACCATGTCTTCTACATTCAGAATCATGAAGATAATTATTAAAATTGATAAAATTTGTAATGAAATATATCCTGTGCAGAGGAGAACTTAATAAATTTTTAAGGGCTTTTCTTTTTCTTTACATAAAGGACAAAACTCACCTCCAGATCTGCCTGACACCCTGCAGCTGCATGTGTCATTCCCACCTGCACTTCCCTCATAGAAGCACTATTCCTTTAACAGAGTCGCCCTGCCTCTGTGTTGGTACCAGGCCTCATCTGTTGCCTTCGCAAAACTTCTCCGCTTTGGTGTCATGACCTCCCTCTCCCGTATCAGCAGTCTCTCTCCACTGTGTCATTTCTGTCACGTGTAAACTTACAAGCATATCCCATTTTTAAGGGAAAATGTGGCATGAGAGACATCCACAAAGTGTACTGCAAGGACCTTCTTTGAATTCTGATTGAGCACACCTAAAGATATTTTTTTTCTGAAGCAGGGACTTGTAACACTGACTTGAACTTGATGATATTAAGGAATTAGTGATAATTTTTTAGGTATGGTAAATATATTTGAAGGGAGAGAACAGTCTTTTTAGAGATACAGCCTGAATTTTTTACTAGGAAGTGATACAATAGGATATTTATTTCAAAGTAATCCAGCATAAAGTAGAGGGGAGTAAAGAAAGGTATAGATGAAACAAGACCTGCCAAGAATTGGTAATTACTGAAGCTGATATATATAAGGCAACTACTCTTCATAGTATTCTCTCTACTTTTATATATAATTGAAATTTTCCATGATAAGGTTTTTTAATTTGTATTTTGCTTTTACCATGTTTATGATCCAGAAGGGAATTTTTTTTAGCTTATCAAGAAGCTATATAAGATGTTATAGGTGATATGTAAGATGTTATATATTATGATTCTTTCCATTTCAAGCTCAAAAAACCTGACACTATCTACTTGAGCAAGAAAAGAAATTTATTTAGTGACCAGACATAGAACTAGCTTCAAGCCCAGCTTAAACCAGAGCTCAAACATCACCACTATCCATCTTCAAGCCTGTCAACTAAATATTGACTCCACTCTCAGTCTCTCATACTGCCTATCCAGCAGCCCTGGGCACTCTTTCCATTCTCCCTTCAGCAAAGCTGGGGTTGGAGGGGAAGGCAGGGGAAAAAATGAAGTTGAATGATCCAGCATCTCAGCAGAAATTATACTCTGAGTGGCCCAGCTAGATCATGGCGCATCCCTGAACCAGTCCCTGCAACCAGATTAATGCAACTGGCTCATTAACTTGGGACAGCTAGTAGGCAAGTGTGCTCATCCCTGCCCCAGTTCTAGGGGAATACACTGACTCTCCCTCCATCTACCTCCAAAGGTGAGAGTGGGCATCCTACCCAAACTGCATGTTTGAGAATGAGGAAGGAATGATTTCCCAAAGGAAAATCAAGTTACTGCTACAAACATTTAGTTATTTCATTTTAAATAATATAGTTTCACCTTTGGTATATCCCAATCTTTGTTATTCTATTGAATTATAAATTCGCTTCACATGAGATATTGTATTACTGAAGTGCCATGCAAATAAAACCTGTAGTGAATACCTGTTATTTGCTAGCCAGCATCCTTTCCCCCTCATTAGTAATAGTAACCTGATGAAATACAGTATCTTTTTTCAGGTACTAGTACTGTACATAACTCTATTTTAAAAGTTTCTACTATGCCAAAGAGAGATAATTTAAAGTAAAAATGTGTTTTTAACTAGGTGAAATTTCCATACAAGTATATATATATGATTACATATAAACCATCTAAAACTTAATTTCTGATGCTTTTATTTTATCTCTTTCAGGGCTAATTTCATATATGGAGTATCTTTTCTTGCTTACAATCCTTACTAGTAAGTATCCCACAATTTTTCTCAACAATCCTATGGAATTGTCTATTTTTACCACACAGGGTTTTAAAGGTTTGGTATTTATGTCTTTATCAGTAAAAATATTATTAGAACCTTAGTTTCTCTATCTATAAAATGATATCTTGAATTAGATTATCCCTTTAGGTCCCGTCTGCCTCCTTTGCACTGTAACTTTGGCATATATGTTACACTGACTCCCCATAACTTTGTCTCCTTAATAGAAAGCTTATTGAACAGAAGAATCAGACTTGACCTTCATTTAGGAATACTGAAAAAAACCTCATCTGACATTCCACAAATTCCTGACCATTCTTCAAACTGTCAATGTCATGAAATTGAAGGAAAGGTTGAGAAACTTTCACAGCTTAGAGGAGACTAAGGAGACATAACAACGAAATGCAACATGGTTTCTTGTATTTGATCTTAGAATAGGAAAACAGCATTAGTAGAAAAACCTGAAATCCAAATAAAGTCTGTAGTTTAGTTTAAAATGCTCTACCAATGTTAATGTCTTAGTTTTGATAAAGGCACTATGGTCATCTAAGATGTCAACACTAGAGGAAGTTGGGTGAAGGGTATCAGAGAAGTCACTCTACTATCTTTACATTTCTGTAAGTCCAAAATTATTTCTAAACAGAACTTTTCCAAAAACTCTACTCTGAAAAAGGGAAATGAAGAGTAATAATCCACATGGAAATTGCCAAAGTACTGTAAGAATATAGGAAAGCCCCTGGCAGAGCTAAAGAAGTAAAGTTCTCAGATTAATTTTGCTTTGAAGGATTGAACCCTCAATATCAGAACAGCACCATGAAAACACAAGCAGCCTTTGGAAATAGTTCTCATGTAAAGAGATTGTTTTTTTCTCTGCTTAGGCATAACCCTGGTACAGCTTCTGATTTCAAATTTGAAAATGTATAGATCTGCAAATAACTTGCAGTGCACCAGCATTTATGTAATTATTCATTTTTCACTTAATTTCAGAACCTCATACTGGTTTTCATGTTGCTTTTAAAATGCTGGATACAGATGGTGATGAGATGGTTGAGAAAAAGGAGTTTTTTAAGGTAAGTAGACTCTAATTATTTTTGGTTCATCATAAAACACTTGGATGCTTGTGTAATAATTTTATATTTCCATAAAAATAAAAATTATACCCACTGCTTACATATGAAATGTCAAGAAACCATTTATACATTCAGAATATTAAATGTTACATAATACAACCTTGAAGAAACCAAAAGGAGAAATGACTTTAAGAATATACATTTTTGGGGTTTTATTATTATGATTTCAGCAAATGATAATAGAAAGGTTTTCATAGATATGTTAAAAATTATTCTTATATTCCACCCCCCAAGAAAAAGGAATAAGAAAAATAAAAATCCTTCCTAAAGAATAGGAGGAAAATGAAAAGGCCATAGTAAGTATAAATAGGTGCAGATTTTCCAAGAATTTCCTAAGGCTAATTTTGAAAAGCTGAAAATATATTCAAATAATATTTCCCAAGACAACTCCAGGAATCCAACCAGTAATTTCACTCTGTTCCAAGAAAGTTAATGATAACATTAAAAAATACCTAAGCGCTCATACCTGTTGGATATGTGCCAGAGTTAAATGTTTTTAATCTACTGGAGTACTTAATAAAGAAAAAATACATAGATAAATATATAGCACAGTGCTTAGCATGTCCTAACTACCTAGAAAAACTATTCATTGATGAATTAATGAGTACATAAATAAATAACTAATTTATGACTTTTTAAAATTATGACCTCTTTTAAAGAAAAGACATGAAGCAAATTGAACTCTCTTACCTTGCTGTTGAGAATATAAAATGGTACATGAAGTTTGGAAAATGAAATTGGCAACTTTTAAGTATATACTTAGCATATGACCTGACAGGTCCACTTCTACATATTTAGTCAAAGAAAAGAAAACATATTCACACAGATTACATGGATGATTATTATGGGTCTTGCAATTTTATTCATAATAGCTCCAAACCAGAGTTACACATCATATCCATAAAATAAAATTCTACTCACAATAAAAAGGAACAAAGTACAGATAAATGCCACAGGGTGAATGAATCTTAATGAAACAGAGTGCATACTGTATGATTCCATTTATATGAAATAAGAAAAGGAACATATCGACACTAAAAGAAAGCAAATCATTGGTTTCCTGGGGCCAGGAGGGAGTGAGAAATTGGCTGCAAAGACAAATGAGGGAATGTTCTGGAGTGCTGGAATATTTTAGATCTTGATTGGGGTGGTAGTGACTGGTATATAAATTTGCCAAAATCATCAAATTATACATTTAAACAAGTGCATTTTATTATATATAAACTGTATCTTAGTCCCTTTGACAATGTTCTATAACACAGGCTTTACAAATTTAATTACTAAAATAGTTGGCTTTATATACATCAAACTATTCAAGGACCACAAACAAAGAACATAGCAAAATAGGTTCTAATTAGAGAATAAATTTATAAAACAGCGGGATCCTACAAAAATAAGGTTTGTAAGTATTTAACATCTTTAGAAATTACCTGGAAGAGGGTGTATAGAATACATAAATGTAAGCATATAGGGGAAACAAAGGTAGTGACACAGACATCTATGTGAGTGGACAGTAAAGTAACAAATGAAAATCTCAGTGTTTGAGCTTAACATGTAGTAGAAACCATCTTACCTGATGTGGCCAGATCAATAGTTGTTCAGTTTATTTTAAAAGTCTGTTAAAATAGGGAATCAATTTTTAAAATAAATATAACAAACATTTTAATTAAATAAATTTTAGAACCAAGTCCTTTTCTTTGGAGTGGAGCTCCTGATTGAAATTACTTATTTTTCTGTGTAGGTATACACATAATTTGTCATCTACAGTTTCCAGGTACATTTTCTCTAAAATGCAGCAACAATGTAAAGATACTTGGAAGCAATCAGTATGGAATCCTTCAAGATTTTTAATTTTTCCACCCCTTACAGTCTTACCCTAAGTAATTAGAAGCAAATTTTTAGCAATGTGCCTTTATCACACAACTCTTAAGTATTCCTCTCACTTTTTTACTGAGACAACTCTTTTTCAGACTCATTTTTCACTGATGTATTTGCATTGTTGCAGTGGGCTACAAAAAGGCAGGAAGAGACTGAAAACACACAGAAAGTTACCCTGTATTTAACCCAGCCTCATAATTTAATGCAGCAAGGTGGCCACCAGAGCAGGAACCGGTACAGGACATCTCATCACAACTTACTGACATTCCAGAGTTTCCAGTGGGGACCAGCAGCTGCAGGTGATACTATGGTCACATATTTAGGGTCTTGCCAGATCTGAGAGGAATTTTATGCTTTTATATTTGGAGTTTGTATCATCACTCAGGAAACAATTTACACAAACAATCGCTATGCTTATTTAATTCTTTCATTTCAGACTTTTCTGGTTTTTTAACCAAATTCATTTGTCTTTGAAGCTATATCCACACCTAGGCCAAAAAAAGAAGACCAATGTCCCAGTGTCCTCAAGTAATCAACTTCTATCTCCAGCTTTCTGGTGTTTTCGCAACCCCATTACTTCACAGTAAGATTGAATAAGATTAAGTAATTACAACTACAATAAGCATAATTGGTTTAGAAACACCAAAGACATAGCAAAATTGAGTTAAACTGCCAAGCATACATGAGCCTGCTTTAGACAGGCTAATTATTATAGGTATATGATCAGCTTTATGTGAGCATCTATCATGAAATTCTACAGAGGGAATAGGGACCATTGTTTAACCTGAATTAGTTATGGAGAGGCCAGGGAAGATTGTTTGCTACATTTCATTTGAGGAAAAAGAATCCAGCATAGAATTTGAGGAAATAAATTCTGAAATATTTAGGAGAGAATAGATTCAGGCATATTTGTAGATTACCCTCAAAATTTTAGCCCAGTATGTTGCTGTGAAATTCTACAAAGGTGTCCAAAAAAAACTTAGAGGACATACCCTCACGCCAAAACAGAGATTTGCGTTTTTGTATGTTAGATGTGCTTCATGAAGCACATAGAAAAGGTTCAAAAAGGTGAACAGTTGGAATACGGGGGTGGGTAAGAGGCTTCTGCATGAGGACCTGTCTTGAAAATAGGACTTATGGAAAGACAAATACTGTATGACCTCACTTATATGTGCAATTAAAAAGAAAGTAAACCAAACTCAAAGAAAAAGATCAAATTTATGGTTATCAGAGGCAGGAAATGGAAGAGGGGGCTAAAGGGCACAAACTTCCAGTTATGAGAAAAGTAAGTACTGGGGTGTAACTGCATGGTGACTATAGCTAACACTGCGGTGTGGCATATAGGACAGTTGTTTCCAAAGTAAATCCTAAGAGTTCTCATCACAGGGGAAAATTTTTTTCACTGCTGTGAAGAGAAATCAGGAGGAAGTTAGTTGTAATGGTGATAATCGCACTTCAGTGTCCCAAAGTTCATCTCGACACAGTATGAAAGGTGAATTAAAAGAGAAGAGATTGGAGGCAAGGAGACTCCTTAGGCTATTGCAGGAGTCCAGTTTACAACTATGAATAAAGAATAGAAAGTATACTACGGAATAGACTGTGTGGAACCTGGTTTCCAGTTGGATTAGAGAAATGAGGGAAAGGGAGAAATCAGTGGTCACTCCATTCTCCAGCCAGCCTGACTGGGAAGAATGATAGTACTGACTGACTGAAAAGAAAAGAAGACTAGTTCTTACTGAGGACTGTATGTGGTATGTCCCACATAGATGTTAGATTATTGAATCCTTACCACAACCTACAAAATAAGTAGTAGTGTCCCTACTTAAAGATGAGAAGAGTGATATGCAGTCAGTATTGCAGCAGTGACTTGATTCCAACTTCATTCAATTCTAGATCCCTGCTCTTCAATCCATATCAGCTTGCCCCATTTGAAGGAGGATTCAAGGGAAAGCAAAGTTGAAAAAAATCTCAGTTCTGAGTTTGGAAATGTTGAACCTGATGAACTGCAGGACATCCCTGTAGAGGTAGATAAGTGTAGCAAGCAACTAACTGGAGACCAAAGTGTATTTAAACAGGATTAGAAAGCATGCTGACAGAGGTGACCGTTAAGTCATGAGAATATATGACCTAAAAGAGACAGAATGTCAGCTGAAGGAGAATAAGACTACAGTCTTGGAAAATAGTTTCATTAAAGAGGTCAAGCTGACCCTGAATAGCCAAAGCAATCATGAGAAGGAAGAATAAAGCGGGGGGAATTACGCTCCCTGACTTCAAGCTCTACTACAAAGCCACAATAATCAAGACAATTTTGTACTGGCACAAGAACAGACCCGTAGACCGACGGAACAGACTAGAGAGCCCAGATATAAACCCAAGCATATATGGTCAATTAATATATGATAAAGGAGCCATGGATATACAATGGGGAAATGACAGCCTCTTCAACAACTCATCTTGGCCAAACTGGACAGCTACATGCAAGAGAATGAAACTGGATTATTGTCTAACCCCATACACAAAAGTAAACTCAAAATGGATCAAAGACCTGAGTGTAAGTCATGAAACCATAAAACTCTTAGAAGAAAACATAGGCAAAAATCTCTTGGATATAAACATGAGCAACTTTTTCCTGACTGCATATCCTCGGGCAGAGAAAACAAAATAAAAAAAGGAACAAATGGGACTACATCATGCTAAAAAGCTGTACAGCAAAGGACACCATCAGCAGAACAAAAAGGCATCCTACAGTATGGGAGAATATATTTGTAAATGACATATCCAACAAGGAGTTAACATCCAAAATATATAAAGAACTCACATACTTCAAAACCCAAAAAGCAAATAAGCCAATTAAAAAATCGGCAGAGGATATGAACAGACACTTCTGCAAAGAAATTCAGATGGCCAACAGGCACATGAAAAGATGCTCCACATCTCTAATCATCAGGGAAATGCAAATTAAAACCACAATTAGGTATAACCTCACACCAGTTAGGATGGCCAACATAGAAAAGACTAGGAATGACAAATGCCAGCAAGGATGCAGAGAAAGGGGAATCCTCCTACACTGCTGGTGGGAATCTAAACTAGTTCAGCCATTGTGGAAAACAGTATGGAAGTTCCTCAAAAAACTAAAAATACAAATAGCATTTGACTGAGGAATTCCACTCCTAGGAATTTACCCTAAGAATGCAGCATCCCAGTTTCAAAAAGATATATGCACCCCTGTGTTTATTGCAGCACAATAGCCAAGAAATGGAAGTAAGTGTCCATCGGTAGATGAATGGATAAAGAAGATGTGGTACATATACACAATGGAATATTATTCAGCCATAAGAAAACAAATCCTACCATTTGCAACAACATGGATGGAGCTAGAGGGTATTATGCTCAGTGAAATAAGCCAGGCGAAAAAGACAAGTACCAAATGATTTCACTCATCTGTGGAGTATAAGAACGAAGAAAAACTGACTGAACAAAACAGCAGCAGAATCACAGAACCCAAAAATGAACTAACAGTTGCCAAAGGGAAAGTTACTGGGGAGGGTAGGTGGGAAGGGAGGGAGAAGGGAAATAATGGGCATTACGATTAACACCCATAAGGGGTGGCATGGGGAAGGCAGTTTAGAACAGCAAAGACAAGTAATGTTCTATAGCATCTTACTATGTGGATGGACAGTGACAGTAATGGGGTATGTTGTGGGGACTTGATAATGGGGGAATCTAGTAAACACAATGTTGCTCATTTGAATATGTATTAATGATACAAAAAAAAAAAAGGTCAAGCTGAGGTTGAGAAGCCAAATAATGAAATTAAGAAGAAGCAGAATATCAAAGAAGACAGAAGAAAGTCGAAACAGTATAAGATATTGGAATCTCAGGAAGAATAGTAACTATGAGGGGATATTTAATACCAAACTCTTTAAAAAGTGGCCAAGTAGGATAGAGACTGAGTAGAGGACCCTTTAAATTTTGTAGGTCATTAGGAAACATTACAGAAGCAGTTTCAAAACAATGGTTGTGACCAATGCCACAGAGCAAAAGGCTGAAAAGAAATGAATAAGAAATGCAAAATTGATGGCAGTAGATAAAAATTATTCTTCTGAGATGTTTGATGTTAAGAGGAAGTTAACTTGAAATGAGTTTTCAGGAAGACAACCTATCTGTCTGCACAAGTAGGACCTGGAATACCCAGTGTCACAAGTCACAAGGTACTAACATAGTCGAGCTACCTCAGTCTGCCTCAAGAACAAGGAAAGGATATATGAAGACTGTCATTCAAGCAGAGGTTAATAGTTGTGAATAATATGTAAGGTGAAATGATAGTATGTCAAGGAGCTGTTAGAGTCTGCACATACCACAATTCCCTCAAACATGGATGAACTTTCTGCTCTTATCCAAGAGTTACAAGGCATAGAGAGCCAAATCTTAGAAGTATCGTATCCACTGTAATACACATGTCCCTGGAGTAGTTAGGTTGTAGGTAATTTTATAAAAATGGACATAGTAAAGCCCCTGGTAATACCGCTGTCATACTTAACCAAAACCAGTTTTGATGTACTATACTAGTGTTTTTTGGTAACCCAAGGTCAAACGACAAAGCCTGTAGCTAAAGGAGACACTGAACATGAGACAAGAAAGGCAGTTTAGGGCATCTGTGTGTTGCCCCTTTTCTTCTCCCAGCCTCCTCTCACAGTGAAACACAGAACCTCCTGCTGCAAGATGCTGTACTAGTCCCTTCCTCTGTACATACAGCCTCTACTCCTGAAAATTCTAAGCATACCAACTTTAAAAGTTATTCAAATACTTTTTTTTTTAACATAATGGTTCAGCATGCTGAATTTATGAGCTACTTTCTGAATACTACAATTTTTTCCTTAAATGTTTGGGAAAATCTTGATTGATCAATCCATGAATTAAGAAAACAAGAAAAAGAATATGTTAGAATACGTCACTTATTTTTTTATTATGTTTAAGGTTATAAAGGACAACCTTCTAAGTCTAAAAGATTTTAAGCTAATCATAGAAATAAAACACAAAACCCGTTAACTCACAAAGCATGATAAATTACATTAATTTAAAGTAACAGATGGTGGCGTAGGAAGACCATGAACCCACCTCCTCCCACTGACACACCAAATCTATGGCTACATATAGAACCGAAAGCTAGCAGAATAGCTCCTCCACAGTATAAGATAAAAGGGCCACATGGTGTTGAGTAGGAGGAGTAGAGACATGGTTTTGCCAAAAGCACTACCCCTGGTGCAGTGACCCACAAGCAGAAGGAATCTCACAAATACAGACCTTATCCCAGAGGAGCAAGTGATTCAAGAACCACATCAAACACTCTAATCCTTGAGACCCGCCCAGGAAAGACAAACCCCAAAAATATTTGGCTTTGAAAACCAACAGGGCTTAACATCCGGGAGACACAAAGAGCTATAGGAAACAGAATACTCTTGAAGCACTTGTACGCACTCACTCACCTAAGGTCCCAGTACTAAAGCAGCAGATTGCACTTAATGTCATCTGGATGGTAAGGGGTCTAACAACTCTCTCAGTGCACAGAGGCCCTCGTGGGCACCATTTTTTCACTCTCCTTATAACCTGCTATCACCATCACTGGCAAGCTAAAGTTTTGCACACTCCCTCTACCTTGCTACCAGTGCTTACCCCACCCTTCTGCTCTCCCATCACAGAGCCAACTAAATCTGGCATGTGGACTTTTGCTGTCCTAGCACTCCCAACAGCCACACCCCACTAAACCTGATCGGCAGGTTTGGCCTAGCCCAGCACCACCCTGCAGCCTAGGCTCTCTAAACCTGGTGGGCAGGCTTGCACCAGCCTGGTTTCTCTCCCATGACTCCACCATACTAAACCCAGCAGGCTTCAGCAGTTAGACAAGAAAAGGAAATAACAGGCATCCAAATTGCAAAGAAAGAAGTAAAACTGTCACTATTTGTGTAATAGAGAAACTTCTAAATACTCCCAAAGTTTTTTTGGAACTTAAAAATAAATTCAGTAAAGTTGTAAGATACAAAATCAATATACAAGAATCTGTTGTGTTTTTACTCACTAGCAACAAACTATCAGGAATAGAAACTAAGAAAACAATGAATAAAATACTGTAAATTTAACTAAGAAGGCAAATGACCTATTCTCTGAAAACTACAAGACACTGATGAAAGAAATTGAAGAATATATGAATAATGAAAAGATACTCTAATCATGGATTGTAAGAATTAATACTGTTAAAATGGCCGTGCTATCCAAAGTAATCTGCAGATCTAGTACAATCTACAAATGTACAATCAATGACATTTTTCACAGAAGTAAAGCAAACAATTCTAAAATTTGTATGAAACCACAAAAGATCCCAAATAGCTAAAGCAATCTTGAGAAAGAACAAACCTCGAGGCATCGTGCTCCCTGGCTTCAAACTATATTACACAGCTACAATACTCACAACATTATGGTATTGGCATAAAAACAGAAAGAAACACAGTAGAGAGCCCAGATATAAACTCATACACATATGGTCAATTAACTTACAACAAACGAAGCAAGAGTATAAAATAAGGTGAGGACAAGTCTCCTCAATAAGTGGTGTTGGGAAAACTAGACAGCTACATACAGAAAGAATGAAATTGTACCACTTTCATAGCATACATAAAAATTAACTCAGAGTTTATTAAAAACGTGAATATAAAACCAAAAACCATAAAACTTCTACAAGAAAACAGGTGTAAGCTCCTTAACATTGCTCTTGATGATATTTGTTTGGATCTGAATCCAAAGGCAATGGCAACAAAACATAAATACACAAGTGGGACTACATCAAATTAAAAAGCATCTACACAGCAAAGGAAACCTTTGACAAAATAAAAGGCAAACATAATGAAGGAACAAATATATCCAATAAGGGATTAACATTCAAAATATATAGACTCATACAACTCAATAACAAAACAAAATCCTATTTAAAAAAATGGGGAAAGGCATGTTTTCTTCCGTCTGCTACTTCTATAGCTTTTCTTCTTCCTTCCTAATTACAACCCTTTAGTAGAATTTGTGCCTCATATCAGAAATTACCGAGTATCATAATTCTTCCAAGTGGTAAAGATACCTCAAGACATGCTGGGCATAGAAGCCACAGGGCATAAATCTGCAAAGAAGTAAAAAGCTAACCTTTTCAAAGAATATTGCTTCTCTCTCACTTACCAACTTTACATTTCCCTGTATGGCCCCGGAAGACGGCTGGTTAGCCAGAGTTGGGTAAGATTCCTCAAAGGAGGAACAACCTAAGACAGGCACAGTCGCAGGGGGGCCATCAGGTGAGAAATTGGGGATCAACAGAGGTGAGGCGTAGAACCTCATCCCCCCTGTTTTGAGAGAAATCTTCTGCATCCGTGGATGTTTTGTTGCCGTTGTCTAGCTTGGATTAATACTTAGTCTAGAGGCACACACCTGATCATCTACATTTGCCCTCTTATAGCACTAAATTATGTTTTCTACCTTTATCTTGCATCTACCTACCAATTCAGCATTTTATTAAAAATAATAAATAAAGGAGAAATGTGGGATTCACATATAAATCAAGTATAAAAATCAAATGAATAATCATATTTGACCTGATTGTTTATAGTTCATGATGCGTGATCAAAACCGAAAGTTTCTGTGATATGACTGCCCTTGCACTGTTCACCGTGTAAGAACTTATTCACTATGCAAGAACTTGTTCGTTATGCTTCAGAAGATTGGAGACTGTTGAGAATTAGGCTTGGGGTTGATTAATGATTGTGCATTGAGTCCCCTGTACAGAATTTTATTGTTGTTAACAACCATTTGATCAATAAATATGACAGATGCCCTCTCAAAAAAAAAAAAATGGGGAAAGGATCTGAGTAGACAATTTTTCCAAAGAAGACATACAGATGGCCAACAATCATATGCAAAGATGCTCAATATCACTAATCATAAGAGAAATGCTAGTCAAAACCATAAGGAATACCTCACACCAGTCAGAGTGGCTACTATCCACAAGACAAGAAATAGAAAGTGTTATTGAGGATATGGAGAAAAGGGAACGCTCCTGCACTGTTGCTGGAAATGTAAATTTGTGCAGCCTCTATGGAAAACAGTATGGAGGTTCCTCAAAAAATTGAAAATAGAATATGATCCAGCAATTCCACTTCTAGGTATTTTTCTGAAGGAAACAAAAACACTAATTCAAAAGGATATATGCATCCCTGTGTTCATTGCAGCACTATTCACAGTAGCCAAGATATGGAAACAAAATGTCCATGGATGGATAAGTAGATAAAAAAGATGCGTATTTTTTTCTTCTTTACATATGTATTTTACATATATACATATACACACACACAGTACAATACTACTTGGCTATAAAAAGAAAGAGGAAATTGCCATTTCCAACAACATGGATGGACCTTGAGGGTATTATGCTAAATGAAATAACACAAATACCAACACCATATAATTTCACTTACATGTGGAATCTGCAAAACAAAACAAGTGAACAAACAAAGCTTGTAGATGCAGAGAACAGATTGGTCGTTCCAGAGGGGAGGAGGGGGTTTGTGGGGTATGGGAGATGGGAGTCCAGAGGTAAATACTTCCAAATATAAAATAAATAAGATTTGGGGGGATGTAATATACAACTTGGTGACTATAGTCAATATTTTATTGCACATTATGTAACTTTATATGGTGACAGGGAAACTAGATCTATTTGTGGTGATCATTTAACAGTGTATACAAATATTGAATCATTATGTCATGACCTAAAACTAATATAATCTCGGATGTTAGTTATACCTCAATAAAAAATAATAACAATCATAGAGGAGAGAAAACTACATTTACATTAGTTATTGAATAATTACTTTATTTCCATGGTCATTGTATTAGGAAACCGTAAGTATGTAGCATCTTATATTTGAGATTTTATTCAAAGAACCTAACAGTTCTTTTCAGATCAGAAAAGCATATTGAAGGGAAAAGGGAGTTTTGGTTTGCTTTTGGTTTGAGCTTATGAATGTTCCCACAGTAAATCTTATTTATTACTGTTCCTACCATAAGCACTAATGAGCAGCAAATAACGAGAATTACTTTAATGCCCAGAACAGAAATATAACAGTGATTTGAAAAGCAAAAACAAAAGCAATGATAAGATATATTAGTATAAAGTCTTGAATATGTCTTACAATGTAAATTGCCTCGGTTTTTTACCTTTGTTTTTGTGCTACATTCATGTTTTATTAAAGCTCAAATCTAGAAACTGTGTTGGTTAGCATATTACTTACCTCTGTGTCTCCAGAAGTAAAACACAACTATCTATATAAGCTCTTCTCTCTCAGATAATAATAAACAATACCAGCAGCAATCAAAACCAGTAATAGTTAATCCATTTAATCTTTACCTTGACATATGGCAATGTATACTTATTTGGGATAGTGCCAGGGTTTTAGTGTAATTTCTTTAAGCAATAGATTAATGACAAGTGGGTTTACTAGTATAAGTTTTTCTTCAGGTGGTCCTTTATTCTCACATTGCCTTCATACTGCTCTTAATATAATAGTGTTATAATTTTATTGTGCTAAATATACCTGCTAGAGATATTATTATTTAATATAAAAGCCTTCAAAAATAGAATTTATTCTTCTTGGTTTTGGAATAGTGTTCTTATTCCAGAATTTGAATTACCATGATCCTGAAGGCAAAAATCAATCAAATATATACTTCTTTCATTTGATAATTTTCATTGATAATTAAAAATATCAATATAAATTTAAATAGTCAATTTGGCAGTACTTTTTTAATCATTCAGAATTTGTATTTGGTGACTGTGTCCAGCTTCTTTTTTTACCACTTAGGTACAACCACTTTGCCTTTTCTCTGTTTCTCTAACAAAGCACTTGTATTTCTACCAGAAACTTTGCTCTTCTCTCTGCCTAGAATGTCCTTCCTCCAATCCTTTGGTAACTTTTAATCATTTTGTTCTCAGCCCAGATGTCATGTCCTCAAAGAGAACTCACCAGAATAAGCCCATCTAACAGTAACCCCTCCCCTGCAGTCTCTGAATCCTGTTAACTGTTTTAGTCTAGTCACAGCACTTGACATTATCTGAAATTCTCTTATTTATTTGTTCATTTATTTGTTATCTCCAGCCCATTAGAATGTAAGTTCCTAAGAGCAAGTACATTATCTGCCCTGTATCTGCCTTATTTATTTGTTCATTTATTTGTTATCTCCAGCCCATTAGAATGTAAGTTCCTAAGAGCAAGTACATTATGTGCCCTGCACAGCACTCTATCACATGATCAGTACTTAGTACATTGCTATTATGAATCAGGGTCACATAAAGCCATTTTGGGAAGTGTCTCAGTAGACCAGAGAGTCTTTCTGGCATAAGAGATTATCTGACACAAAATGTTTATGTTCTTTCAAATGGAGCTATTACTATAGAATTAATATATAGCACTATAGTCTTCAAAGTACACTAGCACCTGCTACAACCCCTTTCCCTGAATGCAAACTAAAATAATTTAGGTAAGATTCTAACATGACAAGTTTTACCTGGCCCTAAACCCACTTGGATAGACTGTAGGACAAACCCTCATTCCAAATTACACATCATATTGGAATAAACCAATATTATAATAAGCTTCCTTAAAAAATTCTTTTCTCAGGGAACTAATCCTATTTGCTTTTTTTGTTTTGTTTGTAACTATTTGAAAATGACTATGTGAAGGTTATAACAACTATATTAAATGTCTTATGAAAGAAAAATAAGTTTCCTGCAAAAATTTTCTACAAAAATTTATAATCATTTTAATGAATAACATCTATTGTTTAAATTGTTATCTGGATGGTAATTTTTTATTAATTTTCAGTATTTGATCTAGAAAAGAAACAAAAATACAGTATTCAAATAATATTAGGAATGAAAGGAGGTATCACAACAGATCCTACAGATATCAAAAGGATTAAAATGGAATATTGTGAACAGCTGATTCATATGTGACTATAAATTTGATAACTCAGATGAACTGGATAAATGCCTTAAAAAACAAAACTTACCAAAAGTAACAAGAGATAGAATACAAAATCTAAATAGCCCTTTATCAAAGGAATTTAAGTTTTTATCAAAAAATTTCCCACAAAGAAATGTCCAGGCCCAGATAGTTTAACTGGTGCAATCTGGCATACATTTAAAGGAAAAAGAAATGGCAATTTTGCACAAACTCATTCAGAAAAACAAAAGAAAAAGAACATTTCCTTCTTATGTTATGAAACCAACATATCCCTGATAAGTAAAACTTTGGGCAAAGACCTAACAAGAGAAGGAAATTGTAGACTAACTTTCCTCATTAATAAAGATACAAAATATACTTAATCAGATAGAGCAGAACAGAGTATATCACAACCAAGTGACACTTATTCGAGGAATATAAAATCTGTGTAATGGTTGAGAATCAGTTTCATCAGGCATATTAACAGAATGTGTTCATCACCTTGATTTTGGTGATGTATCACTGATAAATGCATCCAAACTCATCAAAATGTATATATATGCAGTTTTTGTATATTAATTATACCTCAATAAAGCTGGAAAAAAGAGAAAGTTTATTCAGCTTCATTCCCAGTAACCAAAAACTGAAGGCAATGTAAACATCTATCAAAAGATTAATGGATAAATTGTGGAATATTCTTACAACTCAACAATAAATAAGAACAGGCTATATAGATATGCAAATAAGAATGATAACTCTCAGAACCATTATGCAGAATGAAAGATGGCACACACAAAAGAATACATACTATTTGGTGTCATTCATTTGACTTTCTAAACTAAGTGAAACTAATTTAGGTGTTGGGGTGGGGAGTATCAGAACTCTTTGATTCTCCCTCTGTGGGGATGAAGAAAGAAAGGATTGACTGGGAAGAGACACAAAAAAACTTCCCGAGAAGATGGAAATGTTCTGTCCGGTGACAGAACTGCAGGTTACTCAGGTGTACCCATTTGTTAAAATTGTATGGCTGAAATTTGTACATTTCAATATATATGTGTAAATTTTTCCTGAAGTCCTGTAAATAATAATAGAGAAGGGAACAGGGAGTGCGTAGAAAAATAGGTGAACTGAGAATGGCAAAATTTTGAAAACTGTTGAAGCTGAATAATATATATATGGTGATTTATTATAGAATTCTCTCTACTCTGCTATGTGTAGCTCCTGGAGGAAGGTGGTTCCCCACCCTGGGCAAGTTCACTATGAATCTGATAGGACCAAAGGAAAACAAGGGTGAGAGATTGAGGATTAAAGGTTTTTATTCTCATGTCTCAGTCTCTCTTCACTCCAAATCCCAGCTGCTTGCCTCACTCTCTCTCCACGTGCACTCCACTCCCTCTTGTTTGGTTCCCCAGCTCACTCTCTCCAGCCTCCAGCTCCACTCCAAACTCCCTTGCCTCAGAAAGAACTCTGGGCAGGTCCCTGGTGACTGATGGGTGCCTGTCCAAGTAAGCACAGGAACTCAGGAGAGGACAGCCTCTCCACCCACCCCAGCGCCAGAATTTCTGTGACTGGCTAGTGGCTCTGCCACTGGTAAACATGCCATTGATGTGCAGACAGGCTCTTATATGTCTACACAATGGGCACTTTCAAAGCCAGTTCTGGTCAAAAACCCATTTTCCTCACACTATGTTTGAAAATTTCCACCATAAAAAAGTTTAAAAGGACATGCAGTAAAAGAAAGGGAGAAATGGTGGGTATTGAACTTGGTGTTACACTCTATCCACTTAAAAAGTAAAAGATCAAACAAATATAAAGGTTTTCAACTTTTTTCTCTAAAATAAGAATGGGGTGGGGGAGGTGTGAAAAGTTGAGGATTTAGAGAACAATAAATATTGTAAAACCAACATAAGAGAAGCAGCTAAATTTGAGATCATTAATTTAGAATTTAGTTGCAGCAATTTTCAAACTATTAACAAGAACTAGTCTAGAAAAAAAAATAGGTGAAGGTTTGTCTCCTAATTGATTTGAATCCATAGTTTGAATTTTTGTCTACATTTAATTTTTTTTTAACTTTTTAAAATTTGCTTTCCATATGAGGATTGGTAAAAATGACTTGGAAAGGTAGGTAGGTTTTTTAATGTACCCAACTCAAGATAATATTGACAGTTTTATACTTGGTAGAAATATAGATGTTTAAATTATTTTAATGCTTTATAAATGCACAAAACAAAAAGGAAGAACATTTATATTACATAAATAGCTTTAAAGAGCTATATACTTGAAAATGTGGCATAAACTATTAATGATACCAAAAAAAATAAAATTTTCTCTTGAAGAATGAGGATAAAGTTTTTATACAGTGATGCTTTCACAATATGTATATATTAAGTAAGCTAATTTCTATAGGAGAAAAAAAATCCAAGTTATAATAATAATGTTAATACTTGCTTATCTATTTATCTTTTGATTTTTACAGGATCTAAGAAAAATAACAGTATTAGGAGTTATAATGCAGAAAGAATTTCAGGCAACATTTAACAAGTAACTAGTATGTATATATTTTATAATAAAAACTTAGCATCTGTTTTCTAGGTTGTTTTGAAAAATCCAGTAGACACACATCTCAATATTTGCAATCTTTTTAGCTGCAGAAGATCATAAGTAAAGAAGATGATTTGAGGACAGTAACTAAAGAAACAGAATTCCAGGTATGTGCAAATAAGCTGAATATTTCCAAATGTATTTGTAATAGCTTCTCTGTTCTGTTTGTTTAAATAGGTAGTCTCAAGTGGTTGGAAAAATTATCAGGAAAAAACTTGATTTTTCTGCATATCTTAAATAGATGTGCTACATGGTCCAGACTTTAAGTGGTTCACAATAGTCCAAATAGATGGCAAAATTTTCCTCCCAGTCACCCAGTTCTTCTCCCTGAGCCATGAGTGCCATCAGTATCCTGTGTATTTGCCCAGAAATATTTCACGAATTTTCAGCATATATGTACAGAAATACTAAATATATCTATATTTACTTTTTTCCATTGTTGTATACAAGTGGTAGTATGCTATACACTGTTCCACTCTCCCATTTTTCCTTAATACATCTGAATACCATATTTCTTCTTTTTTTTACTGAGATATACTTGATATACTATTTTATATTGGTTTCAAGTATACAACACAGTGTTCAACAGTTATACACATTAAGTTCTCACCACAAGTAGAGCAATTACTGACAACATAAAAAGATGTTACAAAACCACTGACTGTATTCCATGCTGTACTTCCATCCCCGTGACCAACGTATATTATGATTGAGATTTTGTGCCTCTTCATCCTCCTCACCCACTCACCCCAACCCCTCCCTGATGGCAACCACCAGTCACTTCTCAGTGTCTGTGAGTCTACTGCTGTTTTGTTTATTTTGTTTCTGGACGCCACATGTAAGTGAAATCACATAGTATTTGTCTTTCTCCACTTAGCTTTTTCACTTAGCGTAATACCCTCTAGGTCCATCCGTGTTGTAACAAATGGCAGGATTGCTTACTATTTCACATCTGAATAATAATCCATTGGTGTATACTTACCACCGCTTCTTTACCATTCATCTATTGATGGACACTTTGGTTGCTTCCATATATTGGTTTTTGTAAATAATGAGGCAGTGAACATAAGCATGCATATATGTTTTCAAATTAGAGATTTTGTTCTCTTTGGGTAAATTCCTAGAAATGCAGTTACTGGGTCATATGGTATTTCTATATTTAGTTTTAAGGAACCTGCATACTGCTTTCCTTAGTGGCTGCACTAATTACATTCCCACCAATAGTGTAGGAGGGTTCCTTTTTCTCCACATTCTTCCCAACACTTGTTACTTGTTGTCTTTTGGGTAGTGGCCATTCTGACTGGTGTGAGGTGATATCTCATTGTGGTTTGGCTTTGTATTTCCCTGCTGATTAGCAGTGTAGAGCATCTTTTCATGTGCCTATTGGCCATTTATATTTCTTCTTTGGAAAATTGTCTATTCAGATCCTCTGCCCATTTTTTAATCAGGTTATTTGGTTTTCTTGGTGTTAAGGAGTATGAATTCTTTATATACTTTGGATATTAACCACTTAGCAGATATATAATTTATGAATATATTCTCCCATACTGCCTTTTTCTGTTGATGGTGTCCTTTGCTGTACAGAAGCTTTTTATTTTGATGTGGTCCCACTGGTTCATTGTTGATTTTGTTCTCCTTGCCGGGGAGATGTGTCCAGAAAAATTGCTCATCCTTATGTTCAAGAGATTTTTGCCTTTGTTTTCTTCTATGAGTTTTATGGTTTCATGTCTTATATTCAGATCTTTAATCCATTTTGGTTAAATACTTCTGTGTATAGATATAGACAGTAGTCCAGTTTCATTCTCTTGCATGTAGCTGTCCAGTTTTACCAAAACCAGTTATTGAAGAGGTTATCTTTTCCCCATTGTATATTCATGACTCCCTTATCATATATTAATTGACCATATACACATAGATTTATTTGTGGGCTCTTTATTCTGTTCCATTTATCTACAGGTCTGTTCTTGTGCCAGTGTCACTTTTGATTACTGCAGCTTTGTAATGATAGCTTGAAATCAAGGAACATAATACCTCCAACATTGTTGTTCTTTCTCAAGATTGCTTTGGCTCTTGGTGTCTTTTGTGTTTCCATATGGATTTTAGGATTATTTACTCTTGTTCATTGAAAAATGTTAGTATTTTGATAGGGACTGCATTTAATCTGTAAATTGCTTTGGATGGCCATTTTGGCAATATTAATTCTTTGTACCCATGAGCATGGGATACATTTCCATTTTTTTGTTTCTTTAATTTCTTTCATCAATGTCTTACAGTTTTCTGAGTACAGGTCTTACACCTCTTTGGTTAGGTTTATTCCTAGGTATTTTTTTCTTTTTGATATAATTGTTTTCCCAATTTCTCTTTCTGCTAGTTCTTCGTTAGTATAGAAGAATGCAACAGATTTCTGTATATTGATTTTGTATCCTGCAACTTGGCTGAATCCGGTTATTAGTTCTAATAGTTTTTGGTGGAATCTTTAGGGTTTTCTATATATAGTATCATCTCATATATGCAAATAGTGACAGTTTTACTTCTTCCTTAGCAACTGAGATGCCTTTTATCTCTGTGTTGTCTGACTGTTGTGGTTAGTATCTCCAATTCTATGCTGAATAAAAAGTGGTGAAAATGGACACCCTTGTCTTGTTCCTGATCTTAGAGGAAAAGCTTACAGCTTTTCATCATTGAGCATAATATTAGCTGTGGGTTTGTCCTATATATGGCCTTTATTATGTTGAGCTATATTCCCTATATGCCCATTTTGTTGAGAGTGTTTATCATGAATGGATGTTGAGTTTTGTCAAATGCTTTTTCAGCACCTGTTAAGATGATCATACGGTTTTTATCCTTCCTTTTGTTAATGTCATATATCACCGTGAGGTAGAAGTGCAAAATTTCTAGAATCCGCCACCTGGCCTTTACATACACTGCTGCTTCCCTCTGAGATGAGAGATGGAGATAAGCTATTCTCTCTGCACCTCTGGGGTGTGATTGTTCTGGCTCATGTCAGTCTCCAGGGATTCCCCATCAGAGTTCCTCCCAGAGAGGTGGTGGGGACAGGTGAGTGCAGGCCGAGGTGGGGAGGAAGGGAGAGTGAGAGCGGCAGCTGAGGTGGTAAATGGAATCAGGCCCCTTGTGAGCAGATAAAAGGTTTCTCCCATCTGGCTTTTCCCTTGAGTGATTTCAGCTTCACTGGTTTCAGTGGCTTATTTGCCCCAGGCTGGGAACACACTTCCCCCTGGAGCTACATATCAAATCAATTTATGATTACTTACCATTCTTGCATCCGTGGAATAAATCCCAGTTGGTCATGGTGGATGATCCTTTTGATGTATTTTTGATTCAGTTTACTACAATTTTATTGAGTATTTTTGCATCTATCCATCAGGGATATTGGTCTACAATTTTATTTTCCTGTAGTTTCTTTGTCTGGAGTGATGCTGGCCTTATAGGATGAGGTTTTTGGAAGTATTCTTTCCTCTTCTATGGAATACTTTAAGAAGGATTGGTATTAGCTCTTCTTTAAATGTTTGGAAGAATTCAGATGTGAAGTCATCTGCTCCTGGACTTGTTTGTTGAGAGTTTATTGATTACTGATTCAGTTTTGTTACTGGTAATTGGTCTGTTCAGATTTTCTCTTCCTGTGCCAGTCTTGGAAGGTTGTACTTTTCTAGGAATTTTTCCATTTCTTCTAGGTTGTCTAATTGGCATATAATTTTTCATAAAATTCTCTAATCATTCTTTGTATTTTTGTGGTATCCATTGTGTCTATTCGTTTTTCATTTCTGATTTTGTTTATTTGTGTACTATCTCTTTTTTTCTTGATAAGTCTGGCTAGGGGTTTGTCTATTTTATTTTCTCATATAACCAGTTACTGGTTTAATTGCCTTTTCCTGTGGTTTTATTCTTCTGTATTTTATTTCTGCTGTTCTTTATTATGTCTCTAACCTTGGATTTTGGTTCTTCTATTATAATTTTCTTTAGTTGTGAGTTTAAACTATTTGAAATTGTTCTTCTTTCTTGAGGTAGGCCTGTATTGCTGTGTACTTCCCCCTAGAACCACTTTTGCTACATCCCATATATTTTGAGTTGTGTTTCTGTTTTCATTTCTCTCCATGTATTGTTTGATTTCCTTTGTTCATTGATCCATTGATTATTTAGAAGCATGTTGTTTAGCATCCTTGTGTTTGTGGGGTTTTTGTGTTTCTTCATGCAGTTGATTTCCAGTGTCATACTATTGTGATCTGAAAAGATGCTTGATACAGTATCAAACTTTTGGAATTTATTGAGGCTCTCTTTGTGTCCTAATGTGACCTATTGTGGAAAACATTCTATGTCCTCTTGAGAAAAATGTGTATCCTAGTGTTTTGGGGTGAACGTTCTGTATGTATCTGTCACATCCATCTGGTCTAATGTGTCATTCAATGCATCTGTTAACTTATTTCTGTCTGGTTGATCTGTCTTTTGATGTGAGTGGGTGGTTAAAGTCTCCTAATATTATTATGTGCTGTCTGTTTCCCCCTTTGGTTCTCTCAGTATTTGTTTTATATATATAGGTGCTTCTACATTGAGTGCATAGATATTTATAATTGTCCCCTTGTTGTGCTAGTCCCTTTATCATTATGTAATGCCCTTCTTTGTCTCGTTACTTTGTTTTGAAATCTCTTTTGTCTCATATAACTACTGACATTCCTTATTGCATGAAATACCATTTTTTCATCCCTCACCTTCACTCTGTGTATGTCTTTAGGTCTGAAAGAAGTCTCTTATACCTAGCATATAGATCCTGCCACATTATGTCTTTTGATTGGTGCATTCAGTCTGTTTACATTTAAGGTAATTATTGATAGGTATGTGCTTCCACTTTATTGTTTCCTTGGTGTTTTGCAGTTCCTCTCTTCCTTTCTTCCTCTCTTATACTTTTCTTGCTTGGTTATTTTCTTTAGTGTAACATGCTTGGGTGTTTGGTTTTGTTTTTATAGGCTTTAGATTTGTAGTTACCCTAAGGGTCATAGTTTCCTAAATATATAACAGTCTGTCTTAAATTGATGGTCACTCTATTTAGAATACTATCTAAAATTACTACTTTTTATTCTTCATCCTGCACACTTTACATACAAGATGTCATAATCTACATCTTTGTGTATCCCTTGACTGATTTTGTGTATAGTTGATTTTGCTACTTACTGGTTTTTTTAACTTCAACTTGCCTAATTAATTGGTCTCCTACCTTTACTGTAGGTTTGTTTTCACTTATGAAAAAAATTTACGCTTAAGAATATTTCCATCTACAGAAGTCCTTTTAACATATCTTGTAAGGCAGATTTAGTGGTGGTGAATTCTTTTAACTTTCATTTACATGGGAAATTTTTAATCTCTCCTTCAATTATAAATGATAACTTTGCTGGATAGAGGATTCTTGGTTCTTCCCTTTCAATACATTAAATATTTCATGCCACTCCCTTCCAGCCTATAAAGTTTCTGCTGGGACATCTGATAGCTTTATGGACTTTCCCTTATAGGTAACTGTCTGCCTCTCTCTTGCTCCTTTTAAGATCCTCTCTTTATCTTTTCTTTGCCTTTTTAATTACTGTATGTCTTGGTGTTGTCTTCCTGGGGTTCCTTTTGTTAGGGGCTCTCTGTGCTTCCAGGACCTGCATGTCTATTTCCTCTTTCAGATTGGAGTTTTCAGCAAGTATTTCTCCAAAGAGACTGACTACTCTTTTGTCTCTCTCTTCTCCTTCTGGGACCCCCATTATGCAAATATTGTTTCATTTGGAATTGTCACACAGCTCTCTTAGCATCTTCTCATTTCTAGAAATTCATTTTTCTCTCTGTTCCTCAGCTTGATTGTTTTTCCATTCTCTATTTTACATCTATTGATTGCTTGCTGTACTTAACAGCAGTCAACTATTCATTCTCTCCATTGTATTCTTCAGCTCTGAATAGCTCTTTTTCAACTCTTTTGTCTCTTTGTTTAACTTTGCTCTGAGATCATCAATTCTTTTCCCAAGTTATTGAGCATCTTTATGACTGTTACTTTGAAATCTTTATCAAGAAGATTGTTAATCTCCAGTTCATTTAACCCTCTTTCATGTGCCTTATCTTGTTCTTTTATTGGGAATGTATTCCTCTGCCCCTTATTTTTATCTGTGTTTCTCTGTTTCTTCATTTGTATTAGATCCACTATGCCTCCTGGTCTAGAAAGTAATGGCTTTATGAAGGCATCCTATGGTGCCCAGCAACTCAAGACTCTTTGCTTAGCAGTGCCTGGTTCTCCTTTGCAGTGGAGCCCTAGTTGTTATTCGTGGGTGCCTGCCTACCTGGCTGATCTCTCTGCAGATGCTGACAGCTAGTCTCAGCATGCCCTTTGTGTGCTCTGCAGTGCTTCTGCTGGGATCGTGGTGGAAGGAGCCACCCTCTGCCTCCTGAGCAGCAATGGCACCCACTGCTGGACCAACAGGGTGAGTGGGTGGGTGTGCAGAAGAGTGCAGTGTGGAGCTGAGCTGCTAGTGAGGGAGATGGAGCGTTTGGAGCTGGCTCCTGCAAAAGCCTGAACAGTTTGGCTGAATGAGGGCTGGGAAAGTGTTGTTCCCCTGCCCTTTCTCCTCTAGGAAGAGCTCCCTCTTTCAATCCCTCATGTACACCTCCCACTGCTGGTAAATCTTTCAAAGTGCAGTCTTTCTATTGAGTCTCAGCAGGAACAACATAGTGTGCCTGTCCTCCACAAGTGACAGAGGAGTCTCAGGCCCCCAGAGTGCTCCAATTCTCCCTGGTGTGCAGCCCCATTATTCACAAAAGCCCAGTGGCATGTGGACATGTGTTCCCAGAGCAGGCCTCCAGGGAAAGTTGTGCAGAGTTAGATTGCCTGTCCCATCATTGCTCCACTCCTCTCCCTTCTGCTTGTGGGCTGAGATAGTGGATGGGCACAGGTCCCAATCAATTGTAGCTCTTCTTCACCAGGTGTAGGTGGCCTTTTCTGGAGTCTTCAGGTCATCTTCAGAGTTGGTTGTGTGTGCTGTTCTGGCCTCCTTGGGTGTGTGTGGGAGGAAGTTTCCACCTTGTCTTCCTAGTCTACCATCTTTTCCACAATATCCGGTTCTTTTTAATTTCTCTATACTACTTTGTTGTATGGATGTACTAGTTTAACCATTTCCCTTTGAAAAACATTTAACATATATCCAGTCTTTTGACCTTAAAAATAGTGCTGCAATTTAATAATCTTGTTATTATACCATTATATAGATATGTGAATCTACCTGAGGGATAACTTCCCAGAAATTTGATTGCTGGGTCAAAAGATTTCTTGATAAACTTCGATAAATGTTGTCAAATATCTTCTCTAGAAAATGAACCAATTTCCATTCCTACCAGTAATGTATATCAGTAAATTTTCTATTGATAGTCTTTGAACCAGTTGTAATTCCACACTATGCTTCCCATGAGATTTTCTTTTTCCAAAACATTTCATTTTTTAGAACATGTCTGTTCCAAATTTTGCAGAGTACTAAAATCAGTTACTTTTTACATTTTATCCCTTTGAGCAGTCATAGACTGGACTTCTTTTTCTCACATTCAAGCCCTAGATGGTACTTCCTTTCCTAGCTTTACTTACCTTGTGTGTTCCCATAGTACTCTGAATGTGCCCCATGATGACACCTGTCACACATTAGTGTAATTGTCTGTATCCTCCTCTGGAGTGTAAGCACCATGCTTCTCTTTAAGGCTGTGTGAAATTAGGAATCAGTCCACAGACCACCCATATTTCTAACACCATTTACAAGTTCAAGGGTTCTCCCAGACCACCTTTGGGTTCAGTAATTTGCTGGAAGGACACATACAACTCACTGAAAGTTGTTAGTTTCATGATTATGGTTTCTTACAATGTGAGGATACAGATTAAAATTAGCCAAGGGAAGAAACACAAGCACGGTTCCAGAAAGTTCCAACAGTACAGGTCCCAGCTGTCCTCTCCAGTAGAGTTGTGGCCAGTGCTACCTTTCCCAGCAATGATATGACAGTACACATGGTGTAGTACCAAACAGGGCCCTGGTGTCCAGAGATCTTATTGGGGTCAGCCATATAAAACTGGTTGGCTTTGGTTGCCCACATGGTGACCTCAGTCTCCAGCCCTTCCAGAGGTCAAGTTGATGCCCCATGTCCCAAGCTCCCACCGAAATCTCATTGTTAGATTATATGGTGTGTCCCAAGACCTCCAGGTAAACAAAGACACTTTTATCTTAGAGTTTACCTACTCACAGTCCAGAGCAAAGGCCAGACCACTATTTAGGTAAGGTTAATTCTTTACTATACAAGTTGTACCTATACAGCATGGTAAGCACTAGGCATATTTTACGTGTGTGGTAAATTTTTTTAATGACTGAACAATTGTCTAATCATATAGATATAACATTTTTATCTTATAATTGGTCATTATGTCCAAATATTTGCTATTAAAAGTCATGTTGTAATAAAACTCTAAAATTTAGACTAGAGTTTTTAAAGTGAGATTATTGGGTCAAAAGGCATGAATACTTTTAAGGCTTTTGGTTTATCTTGCCAAACTGTCTTCTGGGAGGGTTATAACAGTCCTGTCCCACTAGCATTTAGTGAGCATGCCCATCTCTCAACAGTCTCTCCAGGATTTGAATCTTTTTTTTGCTTTGTTTTCTAATCTGTGCCAGTTGATAGAGGAAAAGTTATTTTTATTACTCTTTTTTAAGATGGTTATATAAGCCACTTGTATTTCTTATAAGTTTTCTGTTTCTGTTCTTTGGTAATGTCTAAATTTTTTTTTCATAATGTGCTTTATAGAGTGTTTTATATTTAAAAATATTAACCTAATGTCTGTCAGAAATATTGAAATATTTCTCAGGTTTGTTTTAACTTAAATGTTTTTGTTATAGATGTTTTTAATGTAGTCATATTTATCTGTCTTTTCATTTATTTATCCAGTTACTTTCATTCTTTAAAATGCCTCCCCAAGACCAGTTATAAACAATAACCTATATTACCCTCTGGTTTAATTGTGGTTTCATTTTTTACCTTTAATTTTTTCATTTATCTGAAATTTAAGGGCATCCCTAGGGACAGTACATTAATCGCTTCCATTGCATTACATTCTTTTACTTTTTTCTGTTATAAATGGACTCTTTTACCTAGAAGGAAAATTATTGCTGTTAAACAGGAAATGTTTGATTTTTAATGTTTTTGTACAGTATTGTCTCACTGAATTTTCTTATTATTTTTACTTTGTCTATTGGTTTTCCTGGTTGTTCTAAAATCAAAATGTTTTCTTCTCTGCCCTCCACAGCATTGTTGTTTCTTTGTTTACGGACTTGCTGGACTAAATCTCTGAAGCCTGTCTCCCCAGCAATCTGAGGCTGCAGTTAACCTCTGCTCAATTTTTTTTTTTTTTTTTTTTTTTTTAGCCAGGCTTCCTAAGGGCCCATCCCTATGTCTGCATAGTTTAGTGTTCGGCCAAAGATTGGCCACCGATTGTGCTAATACACCTGGAGCTAATGAGGCCCCCCTCTGCTGTCGGGAGCACATCCACACTGTAGACTCTTTTCAAGTATGTCACTGCACAGCTGGGCCAGCTCTTTGAGCCAAGCAGGTGTGGGTGGCTGGAGCTGGTGAGGCCTCTGCTGTGGGTGCAGCATAACCTGGGATATAAGAAGAGCCCTTATGGCTCCCTCACCTCCTGAAATAATCTTTTAAAAACCTGGCCATCTGCCAGTCCATTGATTGCTCCAAACAGGCCTGCAGCCTCAGTTAATGAGCTGCCAGGTTCACCAGTTTAATGTTCTAGATCAAGTAAACCCCCTCATCAGTGTCAGGAAAGCTCTGGGTTCGGACAGCCTGACCCCCATTGTAAAGTGCGAACACAGAAGGCCACAGACTCTGCACTGCCCAAAGTTTACTAGTTAGCATGAAAAACACTTCTCAGTTTGTTGTGTGCCTCTGGTCAGATTCCACAGCATTGAAATGCTTGTTTTTTAACCATTTTGTTCAGCCATTTGCTTTTTGGGGAAAAGATCTGTCAACCTCATTCCATCATGTGGGAAGTCAGAATTTTAAGTGGTCTGGAGGTTTACATCAGCTTTCAGTAAACATTGTTAGTAGATTCTAAAAGCAAATATTTTAGATAAACTAACATATTTAGTATAGTATAAAATTTTACCTTTTAAAAGAAATACTATATACCAAAAGCATGAACTAGGGAGTATTTTGATGAGGCTTACTTAATAACACTAAACATTTAATAATTAACTCATTTTTAAGATATATGAAAAATAAAGTTAATATTTAAAGAATCTACATTAATGAAAACAATAAACTATAAATTTTAATGGGAAACATAAGAGAACACAGAAGTAAATGTAAAGGTAAACTTTATTCTTAGATAGGAGTAGTGACATTGTAAAGTGGCCAATTCCCATTAAATTAACCTATGAATTCAGTGCAATCCAGGTCAAACTCAACAACTGAGTACTTGGTTTTAATTTTTTAGTTGGTTTGGTTTGGTTTGATTTTCAGTGATAGTGCTCAGGGAAGACGTGGGTGCAGGCAGCAAGTGTACAGAAACTTGAAAAAGATTCTAAATTATATCTGGAAGAATAAACATAGGAGAGTAACCAAGAACATTCTGGAAAATACAAGTAATAAGAGGAACAATGAAGTAGTATACTGAGAAAGAACACTCCAAATATACATCCAAAGTATATATGTGCATTGGTATACAACAGGTATAATTTTAAATCAGTAGAAAAAAACAAACTATCAAATTACTTTTCAGGATTTCAGAAACCTAGAAGTCATTCTTGACATCTCTTTTATCCTCATATCCAATTAGTCACTAAGTCCTGTTAGTTCTACCTCATAAATGTTTCTCAAATCCTTCCTTTTTACCTCTGGTCCAGTATTGTCACTTGATCGGTCCACCATCATTTCTCACTTGTGTTACTAACAGTAGCCTGCTGGCTGATCTCCCTGCATCTGCTCTTGTCTTTTCTAATTCATTTTTCAAACAACAGCTAGAGTGACTTACAAACATGGAAAATGTGATCGAACTAGCCTCAGCCTGAGTACTCTGCTCCTGACCGTTCTTCCAGCTTTCAGCTGTACCGTTTCTCTCTGCAGCAAAGCATAGTAGCTAAGAATGCAGATTTGGAAGACTTACCTGCCCAGGTTCAAGTGCTGCTTCATCACTCTACAGCCGTGTGACCCTGAGCAAATTAGTTTGCTTTTCTTTGCACCAGTTCTTCATTTGTATAATGACAATGATAGAAATCTACCTCATTAGGTTATTTTGAGGATAAGTTAATATATTTAATTAGTTTCTCTTAGAATTGCTTAAAACATAAGCAGTGTATAAGTATTTGCTGTATATGTAGTTAATATTACTGCTTTCTACCCCACAGCCATACAGCAGCATGGTCTCTTGTACCTTCAGGCCTTTATACATGTCCTCTGTTTAGAATGTTTATTCCCACTTCTTATTTTCTTAATGTCTATTCAGACTGCAGGTCCTGGTTTAAACAGCATTTTTTCAAGGAAGCCTCACCTGAGCTGCTGAAGGAAACACCTGTATATGCTCCCATAGCTCTTAGTAGTTTTTCCCAGCACTTTCATGCTTATGAGTACTATTTATAATAACCTGTTCAATGCCCAGTTATCCTTCAGGAATAGAAAACTATGAATCCCCAATGCGTAATATAGTATCTGGCATAACAGGCATTCACTATATCCTTGTTGATAACTAATGGACTAACTAACTAAATACTGCTGAATGTATGTCTCAATTCTTATATCACAGTAAACTCCAGATAAAGATTTCAATGTCAAAAATCAAAGCATGAAAGTTTCTTTGTGACAAAGAGAATATGGGGCTCTTCTGCTAAGATGGCAGTGTAGGAAGATCCTGAACTTGTCTTCCCACAAACATACCAAATCTACAGCTACATACAGATCATTTCCCTCTGAAAAAAGATGAACTGCTTCTCAACAAGAAAGGATAAAAAAAAATCACATTGAGTCAGTAAAGAGAAGTAGAGACAGTCTCATCAAAAACCCCATATCAAGCACTCCTACCCCTGGAATCTGAACCAGAGAGACAAACCCTGAAAGAGTCTAGCTTAGAAAACCAGTGGGGCTGATGTCCAAGAGGTCCAAAGTACTGTACAATCCTGAGTGAGATTCCCCTTTTAAAGGGCTCATGTATGTCTGACTTTCCCCAAGACCCAGTGAAAAAACAGCAATTTGAAAAGCACCTAGACTAGATATGAAAAAATTTCATTTGCTAATCTAGAAGCATCTGCTGGAGGGGTGGGGGACAGTTAAAACTCTCCCTGAAGATAAAGTAACTGGCAGAAGCTGATTTTGTACTCTCTGTCTACCCTGCTAGTGTAAGCTCAACACCCCCTGCCGCCCACTGCTTTCCAAAGGCAGGTGGGGAGTGAGCAGTCACGGCACTATCCTGCTGACTGCTGCCTTGCTGAAGCTAGAGAGTGAGGGTGATTGTAGCACTCCCCTACTCCCTCCCTTGTTGGGGCAGGCCAGCACCAGCGGTCACAGCATTCTCTCACTCCCTCGCTAAAGTCAGCAAGCATGGGTGATGCCCACTCCTTGGCTGGGATTGGTGGATGCACGCAGTGGAGGCCTCCCCAACTCCCGGTCTAAAGCCAGCACACATGCACAGGCAAGGTGCTCTCCTGCTACATTCCTGAAGTCTGCAGGTGTGCAAAGTCAAGACATTCTCCCACTGCCTTTCTGAGGCTTGTGTGTGCACCCTCCCCTGTACTCTCTTCATCTGCCTAGCTAAAGCCAGAAGTTGCATGTAGCCCATGCAGGGGACCCCCTTTGATCACCTAGTCATGGAGACCAATGGCGCTGACTTTCCTGAGCTTCATGGGAAGGTTACAGACTGACAGACTGCCACCCCCAAGGTACTGCACAGACAGCAGACTGAAACACAGCTCTAGTCTTCCAGTGAAAAATGCCTTTAGCTTGGAACTTCAGCCTAAGGAAAAGGCTTCAGGTTTCTAATACATCTAGAGACTAAAGAGGTGCTCCGAGGTAATGGAAGCAGAGACACACCATCCTTTCCCCCGCCTTACCTCTTAAGAACTTATACACTTATCTGCAGCCCCAGTTTTTTCACCTATCACCCAGGAGACACTTCCAGATCTGGTCTGGGGGCCATCAGAGATATATGACTATAGCCCCACAGAATTGTACATATTTCCATATTTTAAAAGCTACTTCCTGAGAGTCCCTTCCCAATCAACCTGAAACTCAGTGCTGAATGAGATTCCTCCTCTTAGAACAGTGACAGATCTTGGCACACCCATCAAGAATAAATCAGGTAGTTTAGCAAAATCACAAAGGTTTGAAAGACAACCGAGAACTGGGGCAAGGTTGAATCAGAAGATTCAGCGCCTACACAAGGCCACTCCTTTAAAAACTAAGAGGTAACTGCTTCACCTAAATATGGTAGTATACAGACTCAAGCAAAATAAGAAAACAGAGATATATGTTCCAAGTGAACGAACGTGACAAACCTCTGAAAAAGACCTTAATGATACACAGATAAGTATTCTTTGTGATAAAGAATTTGAAGTAATGTTCATGAAGATGCTCACTGAACTTGGGATTACAGTGAGAACTCCAACAAAGAGACATAAAAAATAAGAAAGTACCAAAGAGAAGTCACAAAGCTGAAGAATACAATACCTGAACTGAAAATACACCAATGGTGTTCAGCAGTGGATTAGATGAAGCAAAAGAACAGATCATCAAAGTGGAAGACAGGGCAGTGGACCTCACCCAAACAGAGCAGAAAAAAGAAAAAAGAAATCTAAAAAGTGAAGGCAACTCAAGGGACCTATGAGATCGTCAGTCAGAATAACATTTTCATTATAGGGGTCCCAGAAAGAGAAGAGGGAGAGTAAAGGGCAGAAGAATTATTTGAAGAAATAATAGCTAAAAATTTATCTAACCTAGGGTAACAAAACAGACATCCAGGTTCAGGAAGCACAGAGAGTTCCAAATGAAATGAACCCAAAGAGATCCACAGCAAGATTCATCATAACTACAGAGCCAAAAGCTAAAGGTAAAGAGAGAATCTTAAAAGCAAGAGAAAATACAACAAATGCTACATACAGCAAAACCACGTAAGACTAATGAGATTTCTCAGCAGAAATGTTGCAGGCCAGAACAGTGCCTTGACATATTCAAAGTGATAAAAAGAAAAAAATTTCCAGCCAAGAATACTCTTAGCAAGGTTATCATTCAGAATTTAAGGAGAGAAAGAGTATTCCAGACAAGCAAAAGCTAATGGAGTTTGTCACTAACTAAACCAGCCTAACAAAAATATTAAAGGGATCTCTTTAAGCTGAAAAGAAATGGCATTCATTAAAAATAAAAAAATTAGAAAATTAAAATCTCACTGAAAAGGTAAATATGTAGTAATTTTAGTAAAGGTAAAGCACTTATAATCTACTATGAAGGTTAAAAGACAAAAGTAATAAAATAAATAAAACTACAATAGTTAAGGTATACATAAAGACAAAGATAAAATGTGACATCAAAAACATAAAACATGGGGAGTAATAAAAATGTAGTTTTGGAATGTGTTCAAATTTAAGTTGCTATCAACTTATAATACAGTGTTATATATGTTTGAATCTCACTGTAATATCACCACAAAAACTAAGACTAAATAGATTTTTTTTAATGAGAAAGGAATCTAAACATAACACTAAAGAAAGTCACCAAACCGCAAAGGAAGAGAGCAAGAGAAAGGCAGAAAGGAGCTGCATGAGCAGCCAGAAAACTGCACAAGGTGGCAGTAAGTAAATACCTGTCAATACTTGTATTAAATGTAAATGGACTCAATTTTCCCATCAAAAGACAGAGTGGCTAAATGGATTTAAAAGCAATAAATCTCTATAATCTATATACTGCCTATAAGAGACTCATTACAGTACAGATTTAAGGACACACAAACTGTAAGAGAAGGGCTGGAAAGTGATGTTTCATGCAAAGGGGCCCAAAAAGAATGCTGCTGTAGCTATATTCATATCAGACAAAATAGACTTTAAAACAAAGACTAAGATAAAAGACAAAGATGGGTACTACACAATGATAAAGAGTCAGTCCAGCAAGAAAATATGTAACATATATATATACACACACACACTCAGCATAGGAGTACCAAAATACATAAAGCAGATATTAACAGACCTAAAGGGAGAAAAAGCAATGCAATAAGAATAGGGGACTTTAACACCAACTCACATCAATGGATAGCTCATCCAGACAAAAAAATAATAAACAGCCTTAAATGACATATTAGACCAGATGGACTTAATAGATGTATGTAGAACTTCCATCTAAAACCAGGATACACATTCTTCTCAAACATGTGGAACATTCTCCAGGATAGATCGCATGAGGCCACAAAACAAGTCTCAGTAAATTCAAGAAGATTGGATTCATATCAATCATCTTTCCAACCACGGTGATAGGAAGCAAGAAACAAGAAAACTGGAGAAACTACAAATACGTATAGTTTTTTTTTAAGTCATGTTACTGAACAACATAGTGTCATAGAAGAAATCAAAGAAAAAAATCATAAAATACCTAGAAACAAATGAAAACAGAGGTACAACATAACCAAAATCTATGAAATGCAGCAAAGGCATATCTAAGACAGAGGCTCATAGTGATACAGGCCTACCTCAAGAAGCAAGAGAAATCTCCACCAATTCAACTTTACAGCTAAAGAAACTAAAAAAAAAGAACCAAGTCCAGAGTTAATGGAAGGAAATAAAGATCAAAGTGGAAATTAATGAAATAGAGACTAAAAAGACAATACAAAAGATCAGTAAAACTAAAAAATGGTTCTTTGAAAAGCTAAACAAAATTAATAAGCCTTGGGAATAAAAGAGAGGACTCAAATAGAACTGAAAGAAAAATTACTCCAGGATTACAAAGGATTGTATTACACAATGAACAGTTAGTTATACACCAACAAATGGGACAATCTAGAATAAAAGGGTTAAATTCTTAGAAACATACTGTCTTCCAAGACTGAATTATGAAGAAATAGGAAATCTGAATAGACTAATTACTAGTAAAGAGATTGAGTCAGTAATCAAAAACCTCAGAGCAAATGAAAAGTCCAGAATCAGCTTCCCTGGTGAATTCTACCAGACATTCAAAGGAGGGTCTAGTAACCTATCTCTCTCAAACACTTCGAAAAAACTGAAGAGAAGGGAATGATGCCAAGTTAATTTTATAAGACCAGCATTATTACTCTGATACCAAACCAGATGATGGCACCACAAAAAAAATTACAGGCCAATATCCCTGATGAACATAGGTGCAAAAATCCTCCACAAAATATTAGCAAACCAAATTAAACAATACATGAAAAACAATACACCATCATCAGTGGGATTTATTCCAGAGATGCAAGGACATCTGCACATCAGAGTGATACATCACATTAACAAAATGAAAGATAAAAAATCATATGATCATCTCAATAGACATAGAAAAAGCATTTGGCAAATTCAACATCCATATTTATTATAAAAGCTCTCAATAAAATGGGTAGAGAGGAAACATACATACTTCAACATAATAAAGGCCATATATTGACAAGCCCACAGTAAACATCATACGCAACAGGTAAGATCCGGAATGAGACAAGGATGTCCATTCTCACTACTCTTACTGAATGAAGTATTGGAAGTCCTAGGCAAACCAACTAGGGAAAAAAAAGGAATAAAATGCATCCAAGTTTCAGAAAGTAGTAAATCTGTTTCTATTGGCAAATGACATGGTACTGTACATATAGAACACTCTAAAGACTCCACCAAAAAACCGTTAGAGGTTCCACAAAAATTAAAAATGAACTACTGTATGATCCAGTAATTCCACTTCTAGGTATTTACCCAAAGAACACAAAAATACTAACTTTTCGATAAGTGCACCCGCATATTCAGTAGACAAGATATGGAAGTGTCTGTTGATAGGTAAATGTATAAAGAAGATGTCATATATACACAATGGAATATTACTTGCTGTGAAAAAGAATGAAAATTTGCCATTCGCAGCAACATACATGGACCTAGAAGGTATTTTCAGACAGAAAGAAAGTGTATGATTTTACTTATATGTGGAATCTTAAAAAAAAATGGAAATAGACTCATAAAGACAGAACTGTATATGGTGTGTTGCCATAGAGGATATGGATTGGGGAATGGGTGAAATAGGTGGAGGATACTTAGGTATAAAATTCCAATTACAAAATAAACAAGTCATGGGGATGAAAAGTACAGTATAGGGAATATAGTCAATATTGTAATAATTGTATGGTGATAGATGGTAACTACACTGTACCCATGAACATTTCTTAATGTGTCTAATTGTCAAATTACTACGTTGCACACCTGAAACCAGTATAATATTGTATGTCAAGTATACTTCAATTAAAAAAATATTTTAACGTTTGTTTATCAAAGGACAATGCCATAAAGTGATAAAACAAACTCAGAATGGGAGAAGATATTTGCATAATCCTTATAGGGGTCTAATACTAGGATATATAAAGAATGCCTAGAACTCAGTAAGAAAAGACAACCCAACTGGGCAGAGCAGCTTGAATAGACATTTTCCCAAAGAAGATATACAAATAGCCAACAAGCATGTGAAAAGATGCTCAGCATCTGTAATCATGAGGGGAATGCAAATTAAAACCAGAATGAGATGTCACAGTACACCTCTGAGTGACTAAAAGGCTAACAGTACCGAGTGACTGCAAGGGTGCAGAGAAACTAGAGCACTCATCCATTCCGGTAGGAATGTAAAAGGATACTGGGCTCTGCTGAAACAGTAAGCGTACTCCTGGCATCCATCCCAGAGAAATGAAAAACTATGTTCACACAAAAACCTGTCCATGAATAGTTTTAGCAGGTTTATTTGTAATAGCCAAAAACTGGAAACAACCCAGGTGTCCTTCAGCAGGTAAACTATAGTGACCCATACATTGAAATGCTAATCTGCAATAAAAAGGAACGAACTATTGATACAGCAACAAACTGGATTGATATCTAGGGAATTACACTGAATGAAAAGTGCCAGTGCCACAAAATTACATGCTGTATGATTCTTCTTATCTAACACTCGGAGATGACACAATTACAGAAAAGGAGTTGATTCATGGTTGCCAGAGGTCAGAGAGAAGGTGGGGGCAGGAGGGAACTCAGTGTAGCTGGAAGAGCATCAAGAAGGACCCCTGCATTGGAGGAAATGTTCTATATGTTGGCAATATGGGTGGTAACATTGTGTTCTGCAAGATGTCAGCCTTGGAGGAAGCTGAGTAAATGTTACAAGAGATGGTTCTGTATTCTTACAGTTGCATGTGCATCTATGATTACCTCAAAATACAAAAAATTTAAAGTATTCTTGGGGATACACATTTGTTTCTTGGATTATGTGTTCTTCTACACTGTGCCTATTGTATCTTTTGCCTGATTTGCTTTTTTCTACCTCTTGCTACAGTGCCTTTGTGTAGCTGTTATGCCATTTCTTGTGCTCATACTCTTGGTCTGTCCAGGTCTTCTCTTTGCCCTGCTGGAGCATAAATGAAATTTTCCTTAGTACTCTTCCAACCTTACCTGGAACTAATTCATCTTTTTTCCTTCTGAGTTGTAGATGCTCCATTCTGATCCACTGTTCTTTAGAGGAAAGAGGAAAGGGCTAAACACAGCCCTTACTGGAAGACCTATTCTGTTCACTCTTCTGTGATCCCATTAAATGTTCTAGACCACAGACCACCCCACCCCTCCAAGGTGTATCCCACTCTGTGGGCTTCTCATTATCCCCTCAATATAACATTGTGCCCTGAAAGATTCTAGGTAGGCCTTGGAAAAACCCTCACTGTCTCTGCATACGTCCCATCGGGCTGTAAAGGATCTTCTGAGATTTCCCATGACTTGCCCCAGGGCTGTCTTCTCACCCACTTAGTCTACTTGTCACTAAATTGAAGGTTTTACTCAAGTTCTAATAGTGGCATAATCTCACCTGCTAATGCTATATTTTAGATATAAAGGGTTGGGGTAGGATGAGGAGACATGCTAGGCCATCCAATACCTCAGTCTAGTTTCTTTAACCAGTGTTTTTCAAAATATTTGGTTTATATTTATACTCCATTTTGTTGCTTAATTGCTGCTGATAATCTTTTTAGCCATTCTGTTACTATTTTTATTGTTACTTTATTTGAAGGAGGAAGAATCTGAATCTGCTTTATCCATTAATGGAATTCTCACCTATTAATTTTATAATTAGGAGAAGCAAGTGTTTTCGAGTAGTTCTAACATTCAGCAGAAGCTCAAAGACTTTCCTGCTTTTGATTTTCTCAGTCCTGCTTCATTGGAAAATGCTGAGAGATCATAACATTATTGTGATAAAATAATTATATGAAATAAATAACATTTATTTCACCATTCTAAGCTCTCTTTTTGGCCTAAGATTCTTTCTACTGCTGAAGTTTACCTTGAGTATATGGAGTATTTTAGCCCTCATTATTTTTCTCCTGCTTGAGCAAGGGTGATTGTAGCATAGTGTTAATGCAAAGTAACAGAATGGTTACATCTCTTTTCTCCACCTTTATTCTTGTTAAAGAATCTTTTATGAATATGTCCTAGGAGTTCCAGGCTGCAGGATCCATTTTTAGTTATTATAATTACTTGAAGTTAATTGTGTCATTTTTTTAATAGAAATCAACAGTGAAAGAACCTGAAATTAATACAACCCTTCAGATACGTTTCTTTGGAAAAAGAGGAGAAAAAAAACTTCATTACAGAGAATTTCGAAGGTAAAATACAAGTATTTATGTTCATTTAAAGATTTTTTTTAAGTAAGAAATGAAGGAACAATGGACTATTTTCATTTAACTGCAGACCGTAAAACTACATACTATATGTGCATCTATGTACTGTTTATCTCTGAGAACAAAACCTATGAAATGTAAAGTTTACTATGCTCAAAAATATATCTAACATGTTATGAGAATATCTGTTTTATAGAATACAGTAATTATTTTAGTAACTTAATGTTTGCAACTAAAAGAGACATTCCCTTGCATCAGTTTATTCTTAATACAAAACAAACCAGCCGAACTTGAATTAAAACAATGACCAGTTATTATTTCCATGAGTCTTTGGGTCATTTGGGTGGTTCTCCTAAACCCAGTGATTATTAAGTAGATAAAATAATATATATGAGTGCAAGAGAAAACATGGCAAATTCAGAAACTGTAAGTTCAATGTGACTTAAGGAGAAATTTAAAGGGGGGACTGGCAAGAGAGGAAGGTGAAAAGGTAAACAGGCCAAATTCTGAAGGCTTTTTGTGCTGGGATGAGAACACTATGAGCCACTGAAGGTTTTTAAGCAGGAGAGTAAGTTGATTGGCAGGTTTGGCAGATTGGCTGAGGAAATCACACAGGGCAAAATCTGTTAAGAGGCCACTGCATCACTGGAGGAGGGCTGATGGTGATTAGGCTGAGGTGGTGGCAGTGGGAACAGAAAGGAGTGGGAGAATCCAAGGAGTTATTTAAGGAAAGGGAATTAATACTGGTGACTGATTGGGAGGGAGGGAGGGAAAGAGAAATCAAAGATAATGCCTGGTATTTATTTACTTAGCACAAGTAAGAACCAATTTAGGTAAGAAAATTGTAAGTGCTGCTTAGACATTGTTAGTGAGAGCAGAAGGCAGGCTGCAGTGGGCTGCGGGCGCAGTGAGGGGTGAGTAGAGAAGGAAGCACAGATAACTCGTTGAAGAAGACAAACCCCAAGAGAGGAAGAGCAGAGCCAGTGGCGGGAAGGGAGTCGGGGAGTGTCCCCACATGTTTAATGAGGATGCAAAGAGGAAAGACCAAATGTGAGGGGAATGGGAAGGGCCGGAGGAACAAGGGCCCTGAGGAGGAGCAAATGCAGGAATACAGACGGGATGCAGAATGCAGGGAGGTGTGTCAGCCATCGACGGGGAAGGGACTCCTTCCTTGAGATGAGAGTTGGGGGAAAGAAATGGGTGTAGGCGCTGGCACATTTCTGGAGTGGTAGCAAGAAAATGAGAGAATTTCCTAAATAATGATTTCTAGTTTCTCTGAGAGGTTGGGGCAAGCAGTCTGTTAAAGACAGATAGAAAGCCAGTAAGATAAGACTTGTAGAGTGTATAAGGGGTTGAAATAGCCACTGTATAAAATTAAGAAGAGAGCTCTCTGTGCTGGCAGAAGGGTGTCCGGAAGGGTTGGCGGTGTAGCCATGGCTTTGTGCTGGTACTCCGGTGTGCAGTTACTGTACAGTCGTCTTCAAGCCAGGGGTGCTTAGGATGTAGTCGGGATGTCGGCAAGAAAGCAGCGAAAGCAATTAAGAGTAGTCTGGGCTTACAAAAGGACAGAGAGTAAAAGAAAGGGACTGTACATCTTTGTGCCACCACAGCTGCTCTCTGTGGAGCACTTACGCTGTGCCTGGCATTTGTGTAAGTATTTTACGTACATCAGAGAGTAGTCTTCCCTTTTTTTAACTAGGATTTGACAAGATTAAGAGACTTAGTCTAGGGTCATACACCTTAGAGACCAAAGAGGCAGGGATGGGACCCAGGTCTGTCTCACGTGGTTCATGTGGTCACAGAGCTTCTGTGGGAGTTGGTCCCCCAGTTCCCTGGTCGGCGTTTGGGCGCACTGAATCGGCGTTCAGGAAGCTGGCACTGCTCCAGGGACAAGGACAGACATACTAAGTAGGTACTACCACGTATCAAGACAAACTTACCTTCTAATGAGAGAGCATGTAGATTAATTTGTTGTTTGTTTGGGGATCTTGTACTTTTACAACTACACAAGATTTTCCAACTGAAATATACTTAGCCATGTAAATAAAAACTATAGTGTAATTTAAGATCTGTCTTCTGGAATTTTGGTGTTTGCCCATTCTTATGAAATCAACAGGTAATTTAATTGTGAAAATTCAGTATTTTATCTGTGTCTATCCATAGTTCAGGAAAGAAAATATTGGTGCTCGGGCTCCTTAGGCGGCTGCCGGTGGCCTTTGCAGCCCCTGCATCCGCACCTGCGTCTGTAACGTTTTCCCGTCTTCTTTTCCCTCTGCTCCCCTACTTTTGGGGGCTTTTCCTTCTTCATGTCTCCTCCCTTCTGTTAAACTCTTGATGGGTAGCCTTAAAATAGTGACCACAAATAATCCCAAATTTATCTCCAGTGTGGTATATTTTATCTCATTTTCTATTCCAGTAACTTTTTAAACTAAAAATAACTCCGTGACTTGAGATGTAGTAAAGAAATGGTTAGGGAGGGAATAAAATTGGTCTCAAGGTTGCTCACCAGGCAGAATTAGAATGATGTTGATACTGATGTACTTTTCTTGTTACTGAAGCAAAATTGGTATGTAACATGATATCAAGTTCTGGTATAAAACTTAATAATTTGATTATTGTACACCACAAAGTGATCACAGGTCTAGTTGGCAACCATCACCATTCCACTGACCACCCTTACATCCCCCCGCCCACCTTTTGGGCCCCTTCCACTTTGAACCACCTCTCTGTTCTCTGTATCTATGAGTTTGGTTTGGTTTGGTTGGTTTTTTAGATTCCGTATATAAATGAAGTCATGGTACTTATCATTGTCTGACTGTAATTTTACTTCACATAATAGCCTCAAGTTCCACCCTAGTTGTCACAAATGGCCTATTTCCTTCTTTTTTATGGCTGAGTAGTATTGCATTGAATATATCTACCACATCTTCTTACCAATCATCCATGGATGCACACTTTAGATGTTTCATATCCTGGCTATTTTAAGTAATCCTGCAGTGAACATCGGGGTGCATATATCTTTTCAAATAAGTGTTTTTATTTATGTCAGGTAAATATCCAGAGGCAGAATTGCTGGATCATATGGTAGCTCTGTTTTAATGTTTTGAGAAACTTCCATTCTGTTTTCCACAGTGGCTGCACCAATTTCTATTCCTGCCAACACTGTACAAAGTGTGAGGTGATATCTCATTGTGGTTTTGATCTGCATTTCTCTGATAATTTAGTAATGTTGAGCATTTCCTGTACCTGTTGCCCATCTTTGTGTCTTCTTTGGGAAAGTATCTATTTAGATCCTCAGGCCATTTTTTAAAGATTGGTTGGGGTCTTTTTTATTTGTTTTGTTTTGTTTTTAGTTGTATGAGTCCTTCATATATTTTGGATATTAACCCCTAATCGTATGTATGATTTGCAAACATTTTCTCCCATTCAGTAGGTTGCATTCTCATTTTGTTGTCAGTTTCCTTGCTGTACAGAGCTTTTTAGTTTGATGTAGTCCCACTTATTTATTTTTTCTTTTGTTGCCTTTGGAGTCTGATCCAAAACTTCAATGCCAGGACTAATGTCAAGTAGCTTAGCATCTGTTTTCTTCCAAGAGTTTTATGGTTTCACATCTGACATTAAGTCTTTAACCCATTTTGAGTAAATTTTTGTTTATGGTATAAGGTAATAGTCTAATTTCATTTTTTGTGTGTAGCTGTCCAGTATTCCTAACACCATTTACTGAGGAGCGTGTCCTTTCTCCACCATGTATTCTTGGCTCCTTTGCCATAAATTAGCTGCATATACATGTGGGTTTATTTCTAGGTTCTCTATTCTGTTGTATTGACCTGTGTATCAGTTTTTTTATGCCTATACTATACTGTTTGATTATTATATATTTTAGTATAGTTTGAAATGTTTTTATGCCCTTAACCATACTGTTCGACTATTCTAGCTTTTAGTATAGTTTGAAATCAGAGTATAATACCTGTAACCTTGTTCTTTCTCAAGATTGCTTTGGCACTTTGGGGTCTTAGGTGGCTATACAAAAATTTTTAAACTATTCGTTCTAGGTCTGTAAAAAATGCTGTGGGGATTTTGATAGGGATTGCATTGAATCTGTAGTGTGAGTAGTTAGAGGCATTTTAATTTTAACAATATTAGTTCTTCCAATCCATGGTCACAGACTATCTTTCCATTTATTTGTGTCTTCCTCAGTTTTTCTTACCAGTTCCTTACAATTTTCAGTGTACAGGTTGTTCACCTCCTTTGCTAAATGTGTACCTCGTTATTTTATTCTTTTCAATGCAGTTGTACATGGGATTGTTTTCTTAATCTCTTTCTGGTAGGTCATTAGTAGTATCTAGAAAATGCAACAAATTGATGTATATTGATTTTTGTTTCCTGCTAGTTTACTGAATTCATTCATTCTAACAGTTTTTTAGGTGGAGTCTTTAGGGTGCTTTATATATAATATGTCATCTGCAAATAATGAAAGTTTTACTTCTTTTCATATTTGGATGCCATTTATTCCTTTTTATTGCCCAGTTCGATCAAGGATTTTTATATTATATTGCATTAAAATAGCAACAGTGGTCATCCTTGTCTTGTTCCTTTTCCCTATTGAGTATGATGTTAGCTGTGGGCTTGTTATATGTGGCCTTTGTTATGCTGAGTTACCTTCCCTCTACACCCATTTTGTTGAGTGTTTCTCATAAATGGATACTGAACTTTGTCAGATGCTTTTTCTGCATCTGTTGAGATAATCCTATGATTTTTATCCACTGTGTTGATATTATGTATCTCATTGATTGATATGCAGATGTTGAAACATCCTTTGATCATGGTACATTATCCTTTTATTGTTAAATTTGGTTTGTTAATATTTTGTTGATCACTTTTGCATCTGTGTTCATCAGGGATATTGGCTTGTAATTTTCTTTTTTTGTGGTGTCCTTGTCTGGTTTTAGTAGCAGAGTATTGCTGGCCTTGTAAAATGAGTTTAGGGGCACTCCCCTCCCCTTCAATTTTTAGGAAGAGTTTGAGAAGAATAAGTTTGAATTCCCTCTGAATGTTTGGTAGAATTCACCAATAAAGCTATTTGGTTCTGGACTTTTGTCTTATGGGAGTTTTTTACCTTAATAATTCAGTCTCCTTACTGGTATACAACCTGTTCAAATGTTCTATTTTTTCATGATTCATTCTTGGAAGATTTTATGTTTCTGTGAATTTATCCATTTCTTCTAGGTTGTCCAAATTGTTGGTATATAATTGTTAAAAACAGTCTATGACCTTTTCTATTTCTGTGGTATCAGTTGTAGTATCTCCTTTTTTGTGTTTCTGAGCCTTCTCTGTCACTGAGTCTAGCTAGAGGTTTGTCAGTTTGCTTTAACTTTTCAAAGAGCCAGCACTTAATATCATTGATCTTTTATAGTGTCTTTTTAGTCCCTATCTCACATATTTCCACTCAGATCCTTATTATTTCCTTCTACTTACTTTCGACTTCATTTGTTTTTTTCCTAGGTCATTTAGGTTGATTATTTGAGGGGTTTTTTTGTTTATTGACGTAGGCCTGTAACACTATGAACTTAACCTCACAGAACTGCTTTCTCTGCATCCCATAGATTTTGGTGTTGTATTTCTGCTTTCATTTCAAGTTAGTTATTTCTTCATTAATCCATTGATTGTTCAGTAGCATGTTTAATGTCAATGTATTTGTGATTTTTTCCAGTTTTCTTGTTGTAATTATTTTCTAATATCAAGAAAAGATGTTTGGTATGATTTCAGTTCTCTTAAATTTATTAAGATTTGTTTGTGCCCTAACATGTGACCTCTGCTGGAGAATGTCCCATGTGCACTTGAGAAGAATGTGTATTTTTCTGCCTTTGAATGGAATGTTCTGTACAGATTGAGTCCTTCTGGTCTAACATGTTGTTTAAAGCCAGTGTTTCCTTACTGACATTCCATCTGGATGATCTATGCATTGATGTAAGTGAGGTATTAAAGTGCCCTACAGTTATTGTATTGTTGTCGATTTTTCTTTTTAGCTCTTGTTATATTTTACCATATATATTCAGGTGTTCATATGTTGGGTGCATAAATACTTACAAATGTTATACCCTTTTATTGGGTTGACCCCTTTATTGTTTTGTAATACTCTTCTTGTTTTATTATTATTTGTGTCTTAAAAATCTGAACTGTCTGACATAAGTATAGCTGCACCAGCTTCCTTTTCATGTCTGTTTGTATGGAGTATCTTTTTCTGTCCATTCACTTTGAGTCTTTTGTGGGATTTTACATCTGAAGTGAGTCTCTTGTGGGCAGAATATAGGTGGGCCTTGTTTTTTTTTTTAATCCGTTCAGCTATTCTCTGTCTTTTGATTAGAGAATTTAGCCCATTTACATTTAAAATAATGATAGGTATGTACTTATTGCCATTTTAATTGTTTTCTGGATTTTTTTAGTTCCTCTCTTTTTCTTTAGCTCTTGTAGTTTGGTGACTTTCTTTAGTGTTAAATTCTTCTTCCATTTTTTTATGTATCTACTTGAGGTTTTTGCTTTGTGGTTACTGTGAGAATCACATGTTATAGCATATATTTGTACAGCAGTCTATTTTAAATTGCTACTAACTAAAATTTAACACATTCTAAAAGTCTACATATTTATGCCTCTCTCTCTCATTTTGGTTTTCATATTTTACAACTTTTTTTTTTCATTTATCTTCATGTGTTCTGTTGACCCAGGCGGTGATGTGTTCACCTTGCCTAGGATTAGTAACAAACTATAGATATTCGGAATTACATGTTGGGTTTATTTTTTCCAACATTAATGAATTATTTATTTATTTTTTAGATGTTAACATCTACTTTTCTTTTTTGATATCATTAATGTACAGTTAATTGAACCTTATGATTACTAGACTCCCCCCATTATCAAGTCCCCCCCACATACCCCATTACAGTCACTGTCCATCAGCGTAGTAACATGCTATAGAATCATTGACTTCTCTGTATATGCTGCCTTTCCCATGCCCCACCCCGCAATATGTGTGCTAATCCTAATGCCCTATTTTCCCCCTTATCCCTCCCTTCCCACCCATCCTCCCCAGTCCCTTTCCTCTTGGTAACTGTTTCATATTTTACAACATTTTATACTGCATATCCCTTAACTAATTATTGTAATATAGCTAATTTTCCCTCTTTAATCTTCTAAAATTCATACTAGCTTTATAAGCAATTATTCCCTTATCTTTACTATGTATTTGCCTTTTCTAGTGGGACCTTTATTTTCATGGTTTCTTGTTACTAGTTAGTGCCTTTTCTTTTCAGCCTAAAGAAGTCTCTTTAATGTTTCTGGGGATAGACTTCTTAAGCTTTTTTTTGTCTGGAAAACTCTTCTCTCTCTCCTTCAATTCTAAATGATAGTCTTGCCAGGTAGAGTGTTGCTGGTTCTAAGTTTTCTTCCTTTCAGTACTTTGAACATATCATGGCTTCTGACACTCAAAGTTTCTGCTGGGGAATCTGCTCATAGTTTTTTCAGGCATGGTGAGGTAGATACAGGAGAGTTGTCTCTTTTATGTAACAAGTTGTTTTCTCTTGGAAATTTTAAGATTCTCTATTTTTAACCTTTGACATTTTAATTATAATGTGCCTTTGTATCCCTTTCTTTGGGTTTACCTTATTTGGAACACTCTGCTTCTCGCCCAGATGTCTGTTTCTTTCTCCAGGTTAAGGAAATTTTCAGCCATTATTTCTTCAAATAATTTTTCTGCCCTTCCCTCTTTTCTCCTTCTGGGACCCCCATCATACCAAAGTTACTCTGCTTGACATCCTAGAGGTCCCTGTGGCTGCCTTTACTTTTTTTTTGCCTGCTCTGTTTGGTTGAGTTCCACTGTCCTGACTTCCAGGTTGCTGATCCTTTCCTCTGCTTCATCTAAACTGCTATTAATCCCTCTAGTGTTTTTATAGTTCAGTCATTTTATTACTTAGCTGTGTGACTTATTTCAGTACTTTGTTATGTTTTCTATCTCTTTGTTCAAGTTCTCACTGTGTTCATCTGTTCTTCTCCCAGGCCACATGAGAGCATAGGGGCAGGGCAAGCTCACCAGCACAGAGCAAGGTAGAGAGACCACAAAAATGATACCCACTAGTACTAGCAAGATGGAGTGAACATGCAAAAATGGCACCTACCAGTGCCTCACTTCCCAGAGAACATCCCAAGAGTTGGAGTGCCTGATGTGGAGTATAAACCCATCATTCTTTGGGAAAAACTGCATATTTGTAAGATCCCTCATGATTGTGGGTCACTGTGCCAGGACTAGAGTTCTAGTGAAAACACATCTCTGCCCCTCCTACCATCTCATTGTGGCCTTGTTATGCTTTGTTCTGAGGGAGCTCTTCAGCTAATTTTTAGGTCTTTTTCAGAGGGGATGATCCATATGTAACTGTAGATTTGAGTGGAAGTGAGTTCAGGATCTTTCTACTCCACCACCTTCCTAATGTACATTTTAGGACTATTTTTTTTAATTCTGAAATACTAGTTGTCAAGGGTGTTCTAAATTCGTGAATAGTTTTTATCAATTCAAAAATATCTGTGAGCAGTGGTATTCTGGTAAATATGTTTAATGATCAGTCCTCAGGAAGAACAGCTTTCATTTTTAGCATTTAATAATTAGTAGTTTAAATAGTCTGCTAAGCTAATTTCAAGGCACCAGACATGAAGCAAAGGTGGGAAGATGTGTGTACAGTAAACTCACAGCTAGTGTGAGCCGTCTCCAGGGTACCATGGCCTTGAAACCCCAGATAAGGAAAGGTAGATTTTTCCCATTGCTTCCAATGAATCCACTAACTTATAAACTATGTAACTTGTTCAGAATGCATCTGTTCAGAATGTACTATAAATTCTTAGGTTCATAAATTTATGTCCAGTATCATGGTCCAGATTTTCATAGCATTAGATCTATAATCTTAGTTTTAGAAAAGGTCACCATCAAATAATACACTTATGTTCTTCAAAGGTACTATAATTAAGACAAAAACAGCTTAAAGCTGACAATGTGTAATTTAACACTAAGTATATAGTACTTAAAGCCTCAGAGCCTAAAGAAAAAGTAAAAGGAATGAGTTTGTGATGTTTTTATTCTGGCTTTCTACTTCCCTAATATAGTGTACACTTGCAAGTAAAGCATTCTTTTAACATCCTAGTTAAGAATGAATGAATGTCATCACACTGCACAGTGTAAGAAAAGTCAGTCAAACAAAGGACAAAACATATCAGTTAAAGACTCTTTATCCTCCCAAACTTGAAATACTTCAAATTTTAGATAAAATTCTTCTTTGACCCCAAAAGACACATGACATTGATAAATTGATATATCTAATACATTCAGAAAATGTTCTATAACAGACTTTTACCACATAGATAGAAGCCTGAAATCAAACTCCACCTTCATTCTTTTAAGGTTAATGGGATAAATGTAGACTCCAAAGCAGGTAGTTTTCTAACAGTGACAGTTTTTCTTCCACTGAACTAGAACATAACTCTTTTCCATCCCATGTATGTGTCCTTTAAATTGTGCCATGACAGATAGTACAGATCTTTTAATATGTAGAAAGGTGAATAAAGATATCAGCAACATACTAAAATTCATGGAGATAATATATCTCAAATGGTTTAGTTAGAAACAAATCAAGGACAGCATTTCTGGATTCTTTTTGAAACTATATTTTAATCTGATATCCTTTCAACGTGTACCTTGCCCAGGAAGCTGTTGATGGCAGTTTGATCAAAGCACCATGTTTTTATGAAAAAAAGAATGTTGTCATACAGACATAAGTTATTGTCCCAAAGATGATATTTTTAGACAAATCTAAACTTTTGATACAAAGCCATTGATCACATTAATTAGTTCTAGTATCTAAAAAAATATTAGAAGTACTAAGTATGATTAACATTCTAAAAGGAGTATGGCAGCTGAATTTTAAGTTCCTCTGATTATTGATAATAAAAAAACTGCCATGGATGTATCAAAGCAACATTTTACATAATTTTTCAGGTCTTTTAAGTATCAGAATGTAGGTTGCCAGCTCTAATTTGCACAAACAACTTGAATATAGGGAGTCTCAGACTGAAGCAAGTGTGGGAACTAATCAGCCCCTGCATCCCTTCTCCTGTACAATCCTCTGTACAAACAGGTGCTTCATTTGATGCACCTTTTCAAAAAGCGAACCACTCAACAGGTAACGAAAGGTGCTTCGCAATCCCACTTATGACATTAAGCTGCTTATTACTTACATCAATTTTGTATGTTTTTAACATTAGATTTATGGAAAATTTACAAACAGAGATCCAAGAAATGGAATTCCTTCAGTTCTCTAAAGGTTTGAATTTTATGAGAAAAGAAGACTTTGCAGAGTGGCTACTTTTTTTCACTAACACTGAAAATAAAGACATTTATTGGAAAAATGTGAGAGAGAAGTTGTCAGCAGGAGAGGTTGGTATGGCCTTTTTATTATGCCTGTGATAAAGATGAAATATTGTGAGACATATTTATATGATTAAATGAAGTAACTTCCAAATTAACCAAAATATGTTACTCTGTTATTTAAGCATAAAATCAAGTTGAGAAATGTTCTCCATATACTGTTTTCTTAAGAAGGAACAATTACTAAGATATACTCAGTATGACAAACAGGAGTTTTACAATGCAAATAATGTCAGGAATAAGATAAGAATGTCCACTATTACCATTATTACTTCCTGTTATTCTGGAAGTCTCAGCCAGTACAAATTAACAAGATAAAAGAGTGTAAAATTTGAAAGATTACAGTTGTCTTTGTGTGCGTATGTGTGGAAATATGCCCAGAGAACCCAAGAGAATCAAGTTGAAAAACCATCAGAAACAATAAAAATTCAAGAAAGTATCCGTTATAATGCTAGTTATTAGAAATAGCTCTTCTGCAACTTAGGATATATAATGGTGCGTGTGTGTGTGTGTGTGTGTGTGCGCGCGCGCGCATGAGGTGCATGAAATGATGTTTGCCAAACTATTAATAATCGTTGGTACATTGCAGTGAGATTTCAAGTGACTTTTATTGTTCCAAAACATTTTGGGCATGTGTTTTAATATAATTTTTTAAAGCTATTTCTATAGTGAGGAAAAAGAAAATAAAATAAGGTCCCATTTACAATTACAGTAAAATATTTAACAATTAGAAATAAATATAACAAAAAATAAACTTTAAAGTCTTGATGGATATAAAAGAAAACTTACCCAACTATAACAACATCCCTTATTACTGAATAGGAAGTCTCAGTATTATAAATACAGCAGTTTTCCCTAAAATTAGTCTATAAAGGTAATGGTTATATGGTCAGATCCACCTGGGTTTGCTGCAAATTAATCCTGCAGCCCCCGAGGCTGACACAAGGACGGGTCAGTTCTTACATGTCCGTTGCAGGCTGACACCCACACAGTTGCTCAGGTGCCCAGACTCTCCAAGGCTCTGCCGTCTTGGAGCTTTAACGTCTGAAGAACCACCATCCTCAGAGGCTGTAGAGGAAAACAAAGGAAAGAGTCACATTCCAGCAAGTGTTTGGCCTGGAAACATCACCTTTGGCTACCGGCCAGACTAATTACATGACCCCCCTAACTGCAAGGAGGTGAGGTGTAATCTTACATGTGTACAGGAATCGGGAGAGAACCAGGTATTGCTGATCACCAATGGGTTTCAGTGCAAATGCCATCAGATTCTCAAGAGGGGCCAGATGAGCCATAAAAGTTTAAATGAAGACTGCTGGGGGGGGTGGGCACACGGAAACTCTCTGTGCCTTCCCCACAGTTTTGCTGTAAACTTAAAACTGCCCATAAAAAATGAAGTACTTTTTTAAAAGAATGCCAGTATATTAAATTGTATCATCAAACATTGGTAACTAAAATGTTACTGACAATTGAAATTCACACACACAACAATTGAACAGAATGTAAAGTCCAAAAATAGACCCAAATACACAGGGAAACTTTGTATATGTAAACACTTATCGCAGAATAGTTGGGTAAAAGAATAATTAATAAATGGCATTAGAATAATTTACTAGCCGTCTGAGGGAGAAAATGAAGGTAAATCTCTACCACACTCCTTACTCTAAATGAGTTCCAGATGGTCCAAAAAATTAAATGTTAAAGAGAAAAATGAAACTAAGTAAATATAGAAGAAAACTTGGAAACAATCATTTTAGAAGGGGGTATGTATATCTTTGTATGTAAAACCCAGAAGTTTTCGAGGAAATTTTTATAAAATTACTTCTAAAAGTTAAAATCCTGCTGCATCCCCTCATCACCCCCAAAACTATAAAGTCAAAAGAAAGATGTAACAAAAGGGGGTGAATACTGGTATCACATGTAATAGATCAATTTCTTTTATTTCTAATGGCATCTTTAAAAAGCAATTTTAAAGGACCTGACATTTTACCCTATTTATTTAATCTATAGTGGGTTCTTAGAAATCAGTGTTAGTGACTTCAAAATATCTTAGATTTTCATCTTTTTTCCAAGTTTGCCTGCACCATCCCATGGCTGCTGGCAGGAGACACAGACTACTGGGTCGGAGACAAAGACCTTCACCATTCGCAGCAGAGCAGCAGCGTGTGCAGGTCCTCTCTGGCCTCCCAAGTCCCACAGGGACAGGACAGCCCCTCACGGCCCCTGCGGGTGCCGCCCACAAGTGGATGTGCACCCCAGCCTGGGAACCTCACCTTAGGAAACCTGCATCTTTTCTAATGGGCAGTACACAAAGCTGTCCTCTCCCAAGGGAGACACTGTCTGTACCAAGGCTGTTCACCGTACAAATGTCCTTGGAAAGACGGTCTGGAACAAAAAAGGGGTCAGTGCCTCTGTTTTCAAGATAAGCAGAATCATGAAAGGCTCATGGAAAATTATGTCCCAGCAAAAGGTACCTAACAACCCATTAAAACTTTGGGCAGAGGACCCAGAGAAATCCAAAAATAACTAATAAAAACATAAAAGTGAAAAACATTTAATTTCATTCACTGTTAAAGACACACAGATTCAGACAACGATGACATAACAATTCTCACCTTTCAGTAAAGCAAAAATTAAGCAGGTTGCACCCACTGCCTGCTTTCAGATCATGATACAGAGAAACAACCAGTCTTACTTGTGCTGATGAGATCTGTTGTTGAGAAAATAAAGCAAAGTAGAATATGTGAAGAGAATGCTCCCAAGTGTAAAGCAAGGGTGTATGTGTGCATTAAATTAAAACTATAAATTATCAGAAGATGAAAGCAGTGAAGCTTGAGTAAAGCCACACACATGCACAGGGCATGACCCAGAAGGTACCCACAAAGAGAAACTTTTTTCTCAGGCAGGGAGGGAAGAAGTTACTTTCAAATTAAGAATTTTCACACTTTGTTTACTTTTCATTGGAAAACCTAGGGTTTTTTTTAAAGCTTATTTTTGTTTGTTTTTAAGTGAATAGGTTTGAAGTCACACGGACCAACGTTCAAATCCTGGTGTGTTCCATTTTGTAGACCTTGGGTAATTACTTAGTCCCTGAAGGGTTATTGCCTAAGGCTTAGAGAGGCCAAAACCATACACAGTAAATGGCAGGACGGAAGTTCAATACAGGTCCATCGAACTCTAAAACCCAGTGCTGTTAGCCAGTGCTGTGTTCTCTGGTAAAGCAAAGCAGAACAGCGAGGAGGCGGACCCCTGAACAGGAAGTGTGAGTCTCCTCAGGCTGTCCTAACAAAACACCACAGACTCAGTGGCTTAAACGAGAAATGTTCTCCCATCCAGAAGCCTGGAAGTCCGCGACCAAGGCCCCAGGAGGCTGGTGCGTGGTGAGGTCTCCTCCCAGCCTGCACACCACTGCCTTCTTGCTTTCCTCTGTGCTTACGTGAAGGAGGAGAAGGAGCTCTGGTGTCTCCTCCCCTCGTCAGGACCCCAGTCCTAGTGGATTAGCTGTGACCGCATTTAGCCTTTAGCCTTACTTGGCCTCAGCTTCCTCCCTAAAGGCCTGTCTCCAAACACAGTCACTCGGGAATTGAGGCTTCAGCATATGAAATTTGAGGGGATACAATTCGGTCTGTATCACAGGGCCACCCCAAGTCTTGCACTGCACAACTCCAGGAGGCCCCCTGTTGGCATAGCCTGCAGAATGCACGGCCACACACAGTGGCCCTGCCCTTAGTCTCTTGGGGTTCCTCCTAATTTCAAAAATCTATAATTGTTATTCTGTATATTAAGCTTTTTAATAGACTTACTTAGGAAGATTGTTTATATGCTTTATGACAGAAAAAAGGACTCACTTATGGTCATAATGTCATTTAATGTATTTAGAAAGTTATAACAAAAACTTATTTTTTTATTTTATTAGAACATTAGTTTGGATGAATTCAAGTCATTCTGTCATTTTACGACCCATTTGGAAGACTTTGCTATTGCTATGCAAATGTTTAGTTTAGCTCATCGCCCTGTCAGACTAGGTAAGTTACATGAATTATTTAATTTTTATCATTTATAATCAATGCCAGTCTATTTTACAACTGGAAGGTATCAGTCAAGGATCCAGTTATCAGTAAAACAATTCATTGTCCCTCTGATTAATTCAGTGTGCTTGTTCTAGATTTACAACACCGACACTCACATTAAGGACTGAGTTTATTTGCTTCTACTTTCTTACTTTTCCCCTGAGAAGGGAATATTTAAATATGCAGGTTTAATACTGATTAGATTAAAATAGCCTACTTATTATCTTGCAGTTGTATTCATGGCATTTCTCAGCCAAATTTATTTGAATATAATCTTGATGAGTATTTTTGGTTTTGTTTTACTTTCCAAATTATAAATATTTTAGATTTGTGCTTGCTCTTCAAATAACAAAAATGTAGATTAATTCCACATAGACTCTTTCACACAGTTGATGAGTTGTTCTGTGCTTCCTTTCTCAGCGGAGTTTAAGAGAGCTGTCAAAGTGGCGACAGGACAGGAGCTCTCCAACAATATTTTGGACACCGTCTTCAAGCTCTTTGATTTGGATGGCGATGAGTGTCTGAGCCACGAGGAGTTTCTTGGGGTGTTAAAAAACAGGATGCATCGAGGCTTATGGGTAACAGATTTGAGTATTTAAATGACTACTTGTTTACACGTAACTTAAGTGAATGATAATAAACAGAATTTGAGCAAATGTATAGTCCTAACTGGACTTCATCATTTGTAAAGAGATGATAAGCTGTAATTACACCAGAGCTATCTCCTATAAATGATAGCCAATATTTTTCTTTGCTTTTCCTTTTAAATGTAAATCTAATCAGAAATCATGACCCAGAATTTTACTTTGGGCTCTGTAGTTAAACATACCTAGGTTCACATCCCAGCTCTATTACTTACTACCAAATCTCGCAAAACCACATTATTTTCTGAGCCTCAGATTCCTCATCTGTAAAATGAGGAAACTAATACAATCTACCAAGAGGAATTATTGTGAGAATTAAATGTAGAATACTTAATAGAATGGCTAAGACAGTTGAAGTAAATGTTAGCTATTGTCAATATTCATTCAAATTCACCTACTGGTCTTTAACTATCAGAGAAAGCAAACTCAAAATTTTATTAAATTAGAATCTACTGCAAACAGTCTCATGAAAGCAGTCTATAGGGGATTAAAGATGGTGGTGTGACAGTTGAGACAGAGGCTTCCTTCTGAAACCACATATAATACAAAAATGTAATTAATACAACTAACCCTGATAGAGCAACAGGAAAGAGGACTGCGCCAGACTACATACACCTAGAGAAAAGAGCAGACCTCACAGAGCAGGGTAACGTACCAAAGCTGTGGCCCAGCGAGACCCAAGCCCTTCCCGCATCCAAGCTCACCAGCAGGAGGAAGAGAAATGGAGCAGGGATGGAGGGGAGACCTGGAACTCGTCAATACCTAGCTCTGGAGTCTGCTCTGGAAGCACAAACCTACATTTCATGGTGCTTTCATGATACTGGTGTGATTACGGGGTTAGAAAGCTAATACAGTCAGAATTCCTGGAGAGACTGAGATTCCAGCTGCTTGTGAAAAACAGGGATCCATATCCAGCTGCTCTGGGACAAAAGCTTATACCTGTGTGCCAGGCCCACTGGCTCAGGCAGTGGAGACAGGCACAGCAGCCGGGAAGCAGGAAACAGCTCTTTCCTCAACCCAGGCACCAGTACCGCTCCCCTGCAACCCCCGACATTGCTTCAGGGGCTCAGCAGCTCCAGAGACTACAGCTTCTGGACACTACAGGGCGCCATATACAAATATGAAATGCCAAAGGAACCTAGTACAGAGTAAAATTATTAATACAACTCCCAAAAAAGATTTAAATGACATGGACCTCATGACTCTTCCTGAAAGGGAGTTCAAAATAAAAATCATTAACATGCTCATGGAGGTAAGGAAAGATATTCAAGAACTCAGGAATAAATTCTGGTCAGAGATCCAATCATTGAAGAGCATGATGGAGGGTATTAAAAGCAGGCTGGATACAGTGGAGGAGACTATAAATGAAATAGAAACTAGGTAAGAGGAATACAAAGAAGCTGAGGCACAGAGAGAAACACGGATCTCTAAGAATGAAAGAATATTGAGAGAACTGTGTGACCAATCCAAACAGAACAAAATTTGCATTATAGATACCAGAAGAAGAAGAGGGAGAGAAAGGGATAGAAAGTGTCTTTGAGGAGGTAATTACTGATAACTTCCCCAATCTGGGGAAGGAGATAGTCTCTCACGCCATGGAGATCCACAGATCTCCCAACAGAAGGGACCCAAGGAAGACAACACCAAGACACATAGTAATGAAAATGGCAAACATCAAGGGTAAGGACAAACTATTAAAAGCAGCCAGACAGAGAAATAAGATCACATACAAAGGAAAGCCGATCAGTCTAATATCAGACTTCTCAGCAGAAACCTTACAGGCCAGAAGGGAGTGGCATGATGTATTTAATGCCATGAAGCAGAAGGGCCTGGAACCAAGATTACTTTATCCAGCAAGATTATCATTTAAATTTGAAGGAGGGATTAAACAATTTCCAGATGAGCAAAAGCTGAGAATTTACCTCCCAAAAACCATCTCTGCAGTCTATTTTGGAGGAACTGCTATAGATGGAAGTGTTCCTAAGGTTAAATAGCTGTCACCAGAGGTAGAACAGCTAATTACTAAGCAAATGCAAAAATAAGTTAACTATCCCAAAAGTCAATCAAGGGATAGACAAACAGTACAGAATATGATATCTAATATATAAAGAATGGAGGAGGAAGAAAAAGGAGGAAAAAAAGAAAAGAACCTTTAGATTGTGTTTGTAACAGCATACTAAGTGAGTTAAGTTAGACTCTTAGAAAGTAACAAAGTTAATCTTGAACCTTTGGTAACCACGAATCTAAAGCCTGAAATGGCAATAAGTACATACCTATTGATAATCACCCTAAATGTAAATGGACTGAATGCACCAATCAAAAGACGTAAGTCACTGAATGGATAAAAAAAACAAGACCCATCTATATGCTGCTTACAAGAGACTCCCCTCAAACCCAAAGACATACACAGACTAAAAGTGAAGGGATGGAAAAAGATATTTCATGCAACTAATAGGGAGAAAACAGGAGTTGCAGTACTTATATCAGACAAAATAGACTTCAAAACAAAGAAAGTCACAAGAGACAAAGAAGGACATTACATAATGATAAAGGGGTCAATCCAACAAGAAGATATAACCATTATAAATATCTGTGCTCCCAACACAGGAGCACCTACATATGTGAAACAAATACTAACTGAATTAAAAGGGGAAATAGAATGCAATGCATTCAGTCTAGGAGACTTCAACACTCCACTCACTCTGAAGGACAGATCCACCAGACAGAAGATAAGTAGAGAGGCCCTGAACAAGACATTAGAAGAGATGAACCTAACAGATATCTACAGAACTCTATACCCAAAAGCAGCAGGATACACATTCTTCTCAAGTGCACATGGAACATTTTCAAGAAGAGATCATATACTAGGCCACAAAAAAAGCCTCAGTAAATTCAAAAAGATCGAAATTGTACCAACCAGTTTCTCAGACCACAAAAGTATGAAACTAGAAATAAATTACTCAAAGAAAATTTAAAAAACCCACAAACACATGGAGGCTTCACAACATCATCCTAAATAACAAATGGATCAATGACCAAATAAAAACAGAGATCAAGCAATATATGGAGACAAATGACAATAATAATAATAATAATTCAACACCGCAACATCTGTGGGATGCAGCCAAGGCCATGCTAAGAGGAAAGCATATTGCAATACAGGCCTACCTCAAGAAAGAACAATCCCATATAAGCAGTCTAAACTCACAATTAATGCAACTAGAAAAAGAACAAATGAGGCCCTAAGTCAGTAGAGGGACATAATAAAGATTAGAGCAGAAATAAATACAACTGAGAAGAATAAAACAATAGAAATAATCAATGAAAGCAAGAGCTGGTTCTTCAAGAAAATGAGCAAAATAGATAAACCCCTAGCCAAACTTATCAAGAAAAAAAGAGTCTACACACATAAACACAATCAGAACTGAGAAAGGAAAAATCACTACGGACACCACAGAAATACAAAGAACTATTAGAGAATTCTATGAAAAATGATATGCTAACAAACTGGATAGCCTAGAAGAAATGGAAAACTTCCTAGAAAAATGCAACCTTCCAAGGCTGACCAAGGAAGAAACAAAATCTGAACAGACCAATTACCAGCAACGAAATTGAACTGGTAATCAAAAAACTACCTAAGAACAAAACCCCTGTACCAGATGGCTTCACCACTAAATTTTATCAAACATTTAGTGAAGACCTAATACCCATCCTCCTTAAAGTTTTCCAAAGAGTAGAAGAGGGAATACTTCCAAACTCATTCTATGATGCCAGCATCACTCTAATACCAAAACCAGGCAAAGACACCACAAAAAAAGAAAATTACAGACCAATATTCCTGATGAACATAGATGCAAAAATACTCAACAAAATATTAGCAAACCGAATTCAGAAATACATCAAGAGGATCATACACCTTGATCAAGAGGGATTCATTCCATGGATGCAAGGATAGCACAACACATCCACTGCATCAACAAAAAGAAGGAACAAAACAACATCATCTCCATAGATGCCAAAAGAGTATTTGATGAAATTCAACATCCCTTCATGATAAAAACTCTCAACAAAATGGATATGGAGGGCAAGTACCTCAACATAATGAAGGCCATATATGACAAACCCACAGCCAACATCATACTTAAGAGAGGTTGAAAGCTTTTCCTCTAAGATCAGGAATAAGGCAAGGATGCCCTCTCTCCCCACTTGTATTCAACATAGTACTGGAGGTTTTTGCCACAGCAATTAGACAACACAAAGAAATAAAGGGCATCCAGATTGGTAAGGAAGAAGTTAAACTGTCACTGTTTGCAGATGACATGATATTGTACGTTAAAAAAAAACTAAAGAATCCACTCCAAAACTATTAGAACTAATATCTGAATTCAGCAAAGTTGCAGGATATAAAACACACAAGTCTGTTGCCCTCCTATACACTAACAATGAACTAGCAGAGAGAGAAATCAGGAAAACAATTCCATTCATAATTGCATCAAAAAAGAATTAAATACCTCGAAATAAACCTAACCCAAGGAAGTGAAAGACCTATACCCCTGAAAACTACAAGACACTCTTAAGAGAAATTAAAGATACCAATAAATGGAAACACATCCCATTCTCATAGAAAGGAAGAATTAATATTGTCAAAATGGCCATCCTGCCTAAAGCAATCTATAGATTCAATGCAATTCCTATCAAAATACCAACAGCATTCATCAATGAAGTAGAGAAAATCATTCTAAAATTTATATGGAACCACAAAAGACCTCGAATAGCCAAAGCAATTCTGAGAAGGAAGAATAAAGCTGGAGGCATTATGCTCCCCAACTTCAAGCTCTACTACAAAGCCACAGTAATCAAGACAACTTGGTACTGGCACAAGAACAGACCCATAGACCAATGGAACAGACTAGAGAGCCCAACCATATATGGTCAATTAATATACGATAAAGGAGCCATGAATATACAAAGGGAAAATGACAGCCTCTTCAACAGCTGGTGTTAGCAAAACTGAACACCTACATGCAAGAGAATGAAACTGGATTATTGTTTAACCCCATACACAAAAGTAAACTCGAAATTGATTAAAGACTTGAATGTAAGTCATGAAACCATAAAACTCTTAGAAGACAATATAGGCAAACATCTCCTGAATATAACCATGAACAAGTTCTTCCTGCACACATCTCCTTGAGCAAGGAAACAAAAGCAAAAATGAACTCATGGGACTACATTAAACTTAAAAGTTTCTGTACAGCAAAAGACCATCAACAGAACAAAAAGGCATCCTACAGTATGGGAGAATATATTTGTAAATGACATATCTGACGAGTGGTTAACATCCAAAATATATAAATTTACACACCTCAACACCCAAGAAGCAAATAACCTGATTAAAAAATGAGCAGAGGATATGAAGAGACGGTTCTCCAAAGAAGAAATTCAGATGGCCAACAGGCACACGAAAAGATGCCCCTCATCACTAATCATCAGTGAAATTCAAAGTAAAACCACAATGAGATGTCACCTCACACCAGTAAGGATGGCCAGCATCGAAAAGACTAAGAAGAGCAAATGCTGGCCAGGATGTGGAGAAAGGGGAATCCTCCTACACTGCTGGTGGGAATGTAACCTAGTTCAACCATTGTGGAAAGCAATATGGAGGTTCCTCAAAAAAACTAAAAATAGAAATACCATTTGACCCAGGAATCCCACTCCTTGGAATTTGCCCAAAGAATACAAGTTCTCTGATTCAAAAAGACATATGCACCCCTATGTTTATCACAGCACTTTTTACAATAGCCAAGATATGGAAGCAACCTAAGTGTCCATCAGTAGATGAATGGATAAAGAAGATGTGGTACATACATAAAATGGAATACTATTCAGCCATAAGAAAGAAACAAATCCTACAATTTGCAACAACATGGATGGAGCTGGAGGACATTATGCTCACTGAAATAAGCCAGGCAGAGAAAGACAAATGCCAAATGATTTCCCTCATTTGTGGAATATAACAATGAAGCAAAACTGAAGAAACAAAATAGCAGAGTCAGAGACTCCAAGAAGGAACTAGTGGTTACCAAAGGGGAGGGGTGTGGGAAGGCAGGTGGGGAAGGAGGGAGAAGGGGACTGAGGGGCATTGTGTTTCGTACACATGGTGTGGGGGATCATGGGTAGAACAGTGTAGCACAAAGAAGGCACATAGTGAATCTGTGGCATCTTACTGCACTGATGGACAGTGACTGCATTGGGGTATGACTGGGGACTTGATAATATGGGTAAATGTAGTAGCACATTGATTTTTCATGTGAAACATTCATAAGGGTGTATATCAATCATATCTTAATAAAAATTAAAAAAATAGAAAGAAAGCAGTCTGTAGGTTGAATACAAGGGTCCAGAGATGACTACATGACAGCTGGGCCAGAGAAAGGAAAGGAGGAGGAGAGACAGAATATGGTGGGTTCCTTTAAGAAGAAGCTATTTATTTACAACTTAGAGAAGCAAATTCATTTTCCTGCTACAAACATAGCTATGGAAAATAAACAAATATGATTCCCATTAGCAAACATTTACCAGCAGTGTTGTCATCCAGCACCTCATAGTTAATAATCAAAATTCCCTACCATTTGACCCACAAATTAGAATGTAGGATCCCAGTTTCAAAAAGATACATGCACCCCTGTGTTTATCGCAACACTATTTACAATAGCCAAGAAACAGAAGCAACCTAAGTGTCCATCAGGAGATGAATGGATAAAGAAGATGTGGTACATATACACAATGGAATATTATTCAGCCATAAGAAGAAAACAAATCCTTCCATTTGCAACAGCATGGATGGAGCTAGAGGGTATTATGCTCAGTGAAATAAGCCAGGTGGAGAAAGACAAGTACCAAACAATTTCACTTATCTGTGGAGCTTAAGAACAAAGCAAAAACTGAAGGAACAAACAGCAGCAGAATCACAGAACCCAAGAAGGGACTAAGAGTTACCAGAGGGAAAGGGACTGGGGAGGGTGGGTGGGGAGTGAGGGAGAAGGGGAATAAGGAGCAGCACGATTAGCACACATAACGTTGGGGAGGGCACAGGGAAGGCAGCATAGCACAGAGAAGACCAGTGTGACTCCATAGAATCTTACTGTGCTGATGGACAGTGACTGTAGTGGGGTATGTGGTGGGGACTTGATAATGGGGGTAATCTAGTAACCACAATATTGCCCATGTGATTTTATATTAATGATACCAAAAGAAAAAAATATTATAACATTACCAGAAATTAAGTCAACCTTTGCTGTTAACAGTTTACCCACAAGTGTCTTCTCAGAGACCATTAAAAGAAAGAGCTGGGAACTAATGATAAGAAAAAACAATATATATAATCTAAAATGGACTTTTGCTTTCATTTGGCAGGTGTCCAGCAACAGTGCTGACACCAGGACCCAAACATTTTCTAACCGTTCTTTCTCATTCCGTTAAGAGGAATAATAACTACACAGAAATTTTAATTCATAAAGCACTTAGGTGAATTATATTATTTCTTCTTAAGGCTTCTTATCTAATATATTGTAACCTATTCGTTCTTCTTAATTTAGCCAAGGTTAAGGTTTAGACTGACACTTTTTATCCCCCATAACTAAAGTTCACCAGAAATGGGAAACATTGTAAAATACTATAAAAGGAGAACATTATGAAATAATTACACTTTAAAACTAATATATGAAACATGGTCACCCAAAGTCTCCATTGTCTTCTTTGGGAGGGCCCTATGGAAAGAAGTCTGGAAACAATGGGTTCATATGAACATACATGATGGGTTCATTAAAGCGAGACTATTTATTTACAACTTAGGAAAGCAAATCAACAGTTTGCCTCCATTCCTTAGAGACTGTAAGGGTATTCTTACATTGCAGTCACTTTTTATCTGTTACCCTTATTTTACATTTCTGTTGCAGTCATCTTTACAACATCATCCATCTCAAATATTTTTTGGAGGAGTGTGGGAAATAGTAACAAAGTACACATAAAGTCATGCTTACCCTTAAAAGAGAATGACTCCTTAATTTTTACTTTGAACAGGTACCACAACAACTAAGTATACAAGAATACTGGAAATGTGTGAAAAAAGAAAGCATTAAAGGAGTGAAAGAAGTCTGGAAACAAGCTGGAAAACATCCTTTTTAAAAAAAAATCACATGGAGATTATATTACTCCAAATGTCAGAATTTGGGATTTTTTTTTAAGTACTAAATGTTTTCTTCTTAAGCCTTACTGATTTCCTTTGAAATATAAATATGCCTTGTATTTGTTCTCAGTCTATTCTCTGATATAAAATAATCTCTTAATGCAATTTCATTAAAGAACTTAGTAAAATGAAAGTAATCTTTTATAAAAACAGGTATTCTGTCAGAATGTCCAGGACTGAAGTAATGCTTTGTACTTGATAAGATGGAAAACACTGACTTCTTGGACATAAAAACACAATATACCCTCTCGAAGGATCAGCAAGTACTGATAGACAAGGCCAGTATCAATTCCACAAGTCCTGATACTCCTTATAGGGCAAATTAAGGTAAAAACATTTTGGATTTTCTCATCTGTATCTTACATATCATAAAGTTCTTGTATATTTTATTTCAGTTGGCTCCATATTGGTTATCTTAAAAATAGCATAAATTTCAGTATCCTCACTGGAAACAGAATAAAGTATTTATAAAGCCAAAAATTATCAAGGTATGCTTTGTTTTCCCATGTTTTTTTTTAAAGTAAATATTCATTCCCTGCCAACCTTATTAGTTTATGTTATTAAAAACTTGTATAATTGGGATAATCTTGATCACAAAATCAGGATCTCTTGGGGTATATATTGGGTTGTGGGTAAATATTTAAAGTGGCACTAGAAATGAATTGGCATTAAATATATAATGGTATCATGAAATGGTATTTTTTAAATGTAAGGTGTTTTTTAAATGTTTTAAATATGCTTCTCAAAAATATTGCAGACATTTAAAACATGTATTAGTCCCTAGATCAGTGACTGAGTTCACGATGAGCCTGGGACATCTCATGCCTGGAAGGAAGTGCTCACAACATAACGGGACACGTCAGGAGGGCAAGAGCCCACTTGAGGGAGCTTCCCAAGCTAAATTTGACACAGTTTGAGCATCAAAGTAATTAGTATCAGTAATAGATTATAACCTGTTGAATAAAGCCAAAGCCATGAGCTTACATTGAAAACTAATTAGCTGTCTGATTAATGGGGCAAGGAAAACCTCTTTCTTACAGTTGTTAAAGGGTAAGGTATTGAAATACGTTAATTGGAAGGCCTTGAAACATGCTAAATTGGGAGACTCTTATAGTTTAGATTGAGATTGACAAGTGGTAAAAGCTTTCATCCAAGTATTAGTCAAAAAATAATTTTTTAATAAATAAATTTATTTGTTGCTGATTCTAATTCATTATTTTAGAAATAACTAATTTTTTTCCTTCTTTATTGTAAAAACAAAAGATAGACAATGCAGAAGAGCAGAGGTGTGCATCCTCCACCCATTTATTCCATTAGCCACAAAAATATTACCTAACTTTCTCCTCACCTGTCTGTCCAGATGCCCTTATGCGTAAAGAGCAGGGGTATAAAAATCCAAAAGTAAGAGTAGTTTCTGGTGTCAGTCTCACCCTCACTTCTGTAGCCTCCTTCCCTGCACGGACTCTCGCTCCCCCACTGTCGTAGCACCCCATGAGCACTCCACTCCAGCCCTACAAGATACCTGACCGCACCCCACAGACACCGTGTGCTTCTCACATGGCCCTATCCCCAGGGCTTTACACACGCCAGCTCCTCCTGACCGGGATTCTTTTCCCCCATTTGTCCTCAGGGTGAAATTCTAGACATCAAGCTGCTGCCCATATACCAAGTTTGTCTCTGCTAAACTTAAAACAAGAGCAAGAACAGTGCCTTAGTCGTTTTTTACCTACCAGTCTAGTTGAGTGCCTGACTTACAGAAGGTATTCAACACATTATTTGTTGAATAAAAGGGAGGGAGAGAAGGAGAGGAAAGAGGAGAAAGGAGAGAGCAAGGTGCAGAGCAGGCAGGGAGGGAGAGAAGAGGCTTGTAGAGCCAGCCAGTGAGGGTGCCAGCAAGAACCCGGCCAGGTCCTGAGCACGCAGCGGTGACTTACAACAGTGGTCCCTGCTGTCACGGAGCAGACAGTCTAGTGATGAAAACTGAAAGCCAACCAACCGACATTTAAACTACGTAATTATACAGTAAAATTTTTTTAAATAGAGCAATGTTAGAGAAGAGTAGACTTCCTTAAAACGAGTATCCAAGAGATTGAAGGTACATTTCTCCAAGCCAAAAGGAAATGTTCTACAACTTGAAAAAATCTGAAAATGAGTAATTCGTTTTAGTCATTACCATGTGATTGCTGCAAAACAACTTGATCCCGTTTGAAAATATGGATAAACACTTGGGTCAAATAAGCAAACTAGATCTGCCAGTGTCTCTTCTTAGAAGTGTGGAGAAACTATCTTGAAAGCAGCTAGACTCCTAATAATCTAAACTGAACCTTCAGTCATTTCTTTGCTATCATTTTATTGAACAAATGATCACAGTCTCCTAATATTGTGGCAGCTTGGGTTTCTCTGCTGCTCCCTGAAGGCAGGGAGAGGTGGCAGTTATTCTGAGCCCAGCCTTCACCTGTCTTTCTTGTCCACCTGCGAGGGATCTCATTCACGTCTCTGGCATCTTTCTCTACCCTGAATTTGTGGCCCTCTTACCTTCTGGATGTCTCCAACTCAGCATTTCCAAAACTGACCTGATCATTTCTCCACTTTCCCTAAACCGTGCTTCTGCACGTGTGTCCCACTGTGTCAGTGAGCGTCTCTCCACAGACCTAACTAGGAACCAGGCAGCTGTCCCGGAATCTCACCCCTGATGCCCCCACGGTGAATCGCGTCTTTTCAATTCTGATTCCTCAGAATCCCCCGAACTTGCTCTCCACCTTCCAGCCCCATTGCTACGGCCTGAGTCCAAGCCCTGGTCAGTAATTACTTTGATTCCCTCAGCAGAGTCCTGTCACCCTCCAGGCCTGGCCCCTGGTAAAACCGCAGGGAGTAAACATCCAGCTGGTGTCAAACTACCTGGATTCTAACCTCAGGTCCATTGCACAGTAACTCTCAACTTTGACAAGGTACTTGATCTCTCTGTGCCTGCTTCATCGAGAAAGTGGGAATGACTGTAGTTCCAATGTAAGAGTTTTTTGAGAATTAAATGAGACTATGTGAAATGCAGGGAGTAGACCCTCATTAACTGGTGTTAACTTCTCATTTCAGATCTGCCTTCGCACCAGATTAACTTTTCTAAAACATAATCTGAGCATACCCCTCCATCACTGACAATCCATGACACTAGAATCACCTATAAAATAAAATTCAACTCCTACATGATCTCACCGCCTGTGGGGAAGTCGGGGTTCCTATGGCCAGGGTCCTCACTGAACTCAAACCACCTGATGATGTAACTGGCCTGTTGCTAGGTTACCGCTTCCACACATTTAGGCAATAAGCCATTATTGTGCTACACAGCTCGGCCCAATGCTCTGTGTGGAGGCAGAGATGCTAGTGCTCGGCCTACAACTGGAGAACAAGCCGGGCAATAAACCCTTTTACCCCAAAGAATGTTCTGCTGCCGATTTCGTTTGGTCACATTGAATCCGTAGCGAACTTTCCCGGGGCTGAAACCCATTGGCAAGACAACTGGCAAAAGTTGGCAGGAATCAGAAGATGACTGGTTAGCCAGAGACGGACAGGTAAGATTCCTCAAGGGAGGAACAACCTAAGACAGGCACAGTCACAGGGGGGCCATCAGGTGAGAAATTGGGGATCAACAGAGGTGAGGCTTAGAACCTCACCCCCCCTGTTTTGAGAGAAATCTTCTGCATCCGTGGATGTATTGTTGCCCTTGTCTAGCTTGGATTAATACTTAGTCTACAGGCACAGACCTGATCATCTACATTTGCCCTCTTACAGCACTAAATTATGTTTTCTACCTTTATCTTGCATCTACCTACCACTTCAGCATTTTATTAAAAATAATAATAAGGGAGAAATGTGGGATTCACATATAAATCAAGTATAAAAATCAAACAAATATTCACATTTGACCTGATTGTTTATAGTTCATAATGCATAATCAAAACCGAAAGTTTCTGTGATGACTGCCCTTGCACTGTTCACCATGTAAGCACTTATTCACTATGTAAGAATTTGTTCACCATGTAAGAACTTGTTCATTATGCTTCAGAAGATTGGAGACTGACGAGAATTAGGCTTGGGGTTGATTAATGATGATTGTGCATTGAGTCCCCTATACAGAATTTTATTGTTGTTAACAACCATTTGATCAATAAATATGACAGATGCCCTCTCAAAAAAAAAAAAGTTGGCAGGGATCATTGTTGACCAAGGGAAAAGACAGGCTGCCCTTATGGGAGGGGTGCTTCAGCGGGCTGCCCCTGTGAATGGGGAGACAGTGGATCATCCCTCAATGGGTATGTGGTCTGAGGTGGCTTGCCTCCTAGAGGGCTGGGCCCCACCCCAGGACTGGAGGCAAGTGGAGGTGACACCTGAGGCAGTAGGGGGTGGCTCTTGGTATAGTAAGCAGAGCCTTTGGGAAGCAGGGTGCCCATGAGGCAGTGGGGACTGTGGGTTAGCTGCTCCTCACAACCTTAAAAAGGTCTACAGAGGAGACCCAAGAAATGGCGGCACGAAAACATGAGCTGCAAACCTCTGTGGATTCCCTGAGGAGAGAGATGGCCTGGATGCGGGAGGGGGCGGCACGAGAGCGCCGGCAGCAAGGTGCCATTGGAGACGAGAGGGCAGCGCTGCCAGGTGTTCTGAAGGAGGAAGAGGCCATCAAGGAAAAGGATGCACTCCTGCGGGGGAAGCCCAGGTGGAGATTGCACGAGACCGTCAGCTGTGAAGCGTTGAGCTGAAGATAAGAGACCTTCTTAAGACCAAGCTGGCATTGCTGCGAGGCACAGTAGAAAGGTAAAGATTGTAGCAGAGGAGACACTTGGGGGAAGTGAGAGAAAGGTGCCATCAGCCCTGGAAATGGAGGAGCTGGGGAAGGGTGAAGGAGTGATGCCGGAGGCACTGATGCCTCCTGTATTGAAAGCATGCCCAGTGGTTGTAAAGAAAATAAAGACCCAGCAGCTTAAGTTCCCCCAGGAGAGGAGCAGCCCCCTCCCCAGGCCGTGGAGCACTCTATAGTCGGCCCCTATACTCAGGCTGAGCCGGTGGATTTGGGCTCCCGGTTTAGGCAGAAGCCCTCAGTCAGTATCAGCTTGGCTCCTGCGTCTGTGGAACTTAGGGATGGATGGGATTGTTCTGTCAGGATCAGAGATGGGAAAGCTGTCTTCCCTGACAGTGCAGCCCGCCTTGAGGCAGCAGTTGCAAAATGCACATCAGACCCCAGGGAGTCACCCCCTCTTCGACTGGCTTATGGCTGCACTTCGTGCTGTGTGGCCCAATCTGGGTGATCTACCATCCTCTCCTGTTGGATGGCAGATGTATGCTGAGCTCCAACAGGTGCTACGAAAGCTAGGCATAAGAAATGCTGTCTATAGTCCAGAGAATTATGGCCCAGATGAAGAGATTTTCACTACTGGGATGAGAAATACTGTACTTCAAACGGCTCCTACATCCCTCTTTGGGTCTCTAGTGGCCATTCTTTCCCCTTACTTAGGGCATCTCATAAGTGAGGTGACACGTACAGTAGTGGATTTAGGAGAGGCTGAAGCAATGAGAATCTGGAAAAAAGACCTGTTACAAGAATTTACAGGGCCCTATGAAGGTTACAAGGACCCAGATGTGGGTTGATTTAATATGGGCAGGAGCAGATGGAAGGAAATTAGATGGGAAGTCAAATAGGATCTTACTAGAGCTATGGCAACGGCTGAAACTAGAGCAGCAGTTCCAGCCATTCAGACCAAAGAGGCAGAGGTCAGATACAGAGCCACGAGTCTGGCCTGTGTGTTTGCAAGACTTCCTGCTGGGAGTGAGCCAACCTCACTTGAGCCCACACAGGAAGGTGATTGGGGAACATGGTTTGAGGGGAAGGTCAAGGTATCTGCCCTGAGGGACCAGGGGGGGACCTTAGGCCACATGTGGAAATAGCTATCCATTGGTCCCCAATGGGCATACAATGTGTCCTAGCTCTGGTGGACACAGGGGCTGAATGTTCACTGATTCATGGTAACCCTGAGTGGTTCCCCAGGATCCCCACTATCATAGATGGATACGGGGGGTAGGCTATCAGAGTGAAAAAAGCCCAAATCCCTTTGGGAATAGGGCATCTACCCCCAAAAGCGTATACTATGTATATATCTCCTATCCCTAAGTCTATTTTGGGGATTGATAACCTGCAGGGTCTATGGTTGCAGACCACTGCAGGTGAGTTCAGACTGAGAGTACGTGTGGTGAAGGCAGTTCTGAGGGGACATGCCAGGCACCCACCCATAGCTTTGCCTGTGCCTCAGTGGGTGACTAATACCAAACAATACAAACTGCCTGGAGGACATAAAGAGACTGGAGAAACTCTCCAGGAGCTGGAAAAGGTGGATATTATAAAGCCCACCCATAATTCTTTCAATTCCCCAGTGTGGCCTGTAAAAAAGCCAGATGGCTCCTGGCTTATGACTGTGGATTACAGAGAACTGAATAAGGTCATACCCCCTATGCCTGCTGCTGCCCCCTCTATTGCAGGCTTGATGGACCCTCAGCCATGAACTAGGAACATACCATTATGTGGTAGATCTTGCTAATGCCTTCTTTCCCATTGACATTGAGCAGGAAAGTCAAGAACAGTTTGCCTTCACATGGGAAGGACTGCAATGGACTTTCACTGTCCTCCCACAGGGATACCTCCACAGCCCCACCATCTGTCATGGGCTTGTAGCCCAAGACTTGGCTACATGGGAGAAACCGCCAGTGGTGCGGCTGTACCATTATATTGATGATGTCATGCTCACGTCCGATTCTCTTTCTGATCTAGAAGGTGCCACACCTAGACTGCTGCAACATCTACAGGAGAAAGGATGGGCTGCGAACAGCATCAAGGCTCAGGGACCTGGTTTGTGTGTGTCAGACTCTTGGGAGTTGTCTGGTTGGGTAAGACCAAAGTTATACCAGAAGCAGTTATAGACAAAGTCCAGGCCTTTCCTAATCCTACAACTGTGGCATTGTTACAGGAGTTTTGGGATCTTTTAGGCTACCAGAGAGTGTTTATCCTGCACTTGGCACAAATTCTGAAGCCCTTATACTGGTTGGTATGAAAGGGTGTCAGGTGGGACTGGGATGAGACATGTGCATCTGCCTTTACTATAGCAAAATGGGCAGTCAAGGCCGTGCAGGCCCTGAGTGTGATAGACCCGTCAAGGCTCTGTGAGCTGGATGTTCATGTGACTGAAGACAGTATGGCTGGGGTCTCTGTCAGCAGCTTGAATGAACTTGCCAACTATTGGATTCTGGTCACAACTCTGGAAAGGGGCAGAGGTACGACACACTTTAATAGAAAAACAATTGGCTGCCGTGTATCACACCTTGCTGGCTGCAGAACCCATCACTGGAATGGCCCTGGTAAAGGTAATAACCACCTATCTCATCTTGGGGTGGGTATGAGACTGGACCCAAAAACCACCGAGTAGTGTGACGCAAACACCCACACTGGCCCACGGGGGTGCTTACGTACATCAGTGTGGTGCCCTCTTTGCTAGTTCTTGAGTGAAGAACTCCCAATGCTTACTGGGGCCAGTGACATATACTAGTGAAAGGCAGGAAGAATTTACTTTAGAACCATTAAAGTCCTTACTGGGAGGGAAGAGCCCCTGTACCTGAAGATGCATGGTACACAGATGGCTCCAGCCGTGGGCAGCCCCCGAAATGGAGGGCCGTAGCTTTCCATCCTAAGGCTGAGAGAACATGGATGGAAGATGGTAAAGGGAAGAGCAGCCAGTGGGCAGAGTTGCGGCCTGTGTGGCTTGTGATCAGCCAGGAGCCCTCCCCTATAGTCGTCTGCACTGACAGCTGGGCTGTCTATCGGGCTTGACCCTGCAGCTACCAACCTAGTACCATGTCAACTGGTTGGCTGGTCACTGACCCCTTTGGGGACAAGAATTGTCGCAAGGCTTATGGGCCTGTGGTCAGCCTAAAATAATTACAGCATACCATGTGACAGGTCATTTGCCACTGGCATCACAGGAAGTGATAAAGCAGGTAAACTGGCCCAGATACATTGGCTAGAAGGAAAGCCTGTCTCTGATGTAGCCCAATGGTTACATTGGCATTTGTTGCATGTGGGGCAAAAGACAATGTGGGCTGTAGCCCATCGGTGGAGCCTGCCTTTGACCTTTGAAGAAGTAAGTAGAGCCTGGGAGGAGTGTGTCTGCTCCAATAGGGACTTAGATCAAGTTCCACAGCAATAAGGGATAATAGCTAAGCGCTGATACCCCTCGTCAGGTGGCAGATAGACTATACTGGACCTCTGCCCATTTCAGAAGGATACCAGTGTGCCATGACTTGTGTGAACACAGTTACTGGATTCCTGGTTGCTTTTCCTACTTGTTGTGCAGACCAACAGAAGACCAAAAGAGGCCTAGAGTGTCTCTTTGCCTCCTATGGCCAACCACAGGTGATTGAGAGTGATCAGGGCACCCATTTTACTGGACATGCACTGCAAGAATGGGTGCAACATTTGGAATCAAATGAAAGTTTCATGTGCCATACAATCCTACCACAGCAGGCATGATAGAGGTGTAAATGGTTTGCTAAAATCTGTACTGAAGTCAGATTCCAATAGGCTGTGGGGATGGTCAGTCCTCTTATGAACAGCGCTACGGCATTTGAACTGCAAAAGGGATCCCTGAGCCCTGTAGACATGCTAACGCATATTGCTGCCACCACTATACATCGCAAGAACAACCCATGGAAGAATTGTTAAAGCCAAGTTTTGGCCACCAGAATAATATCTTGCTGCCAGTACCAACAGCACTAAACTGTGGAGACTCCATTGAGTGGACATGGTCTTGGACCTTTGGACACATGGGCCAATGATGGCTGGCTCTCCTGGCACCCTGGGGACAAGGCCTGGAAGCTAGCCTCCTGTGTATTCCTGGAATAACAGCAGAGTGGCCACCAAAGGTCACAGTAGTGTATCCTGAATGGCCAGAAGGTAGGAGCATCTTACCAGGGATTTTTGTTTTATCTTTATGGCCAGTGCATGCACCTCCAGTAGCACTATATATAGACATGGGAGGGACCCCCTTCCTGCTAGCCCTATCACAGGACCGCTCTCTTGCATGCAGCCCACCTGATGGACAAGATTTGCCTATATTGGTGGCATTAAAACATGTGTCTTATTGCCCCTAATGTCTTTGTGGATTGGGAACTTCCTCTAGCTTGAGGATTATTATTTTTGTTATTAGGAACCTCCTCTGGCTTGAGGATTATTATAATTTTTGTTATTATCTCTAAGTTGTTGTTATCCTCTGTTGCTATTGTGGAATCCGGTTACAGTGCTCCAGCTTTCTTGCACAGGGACCACTGCGGAAGACTGAAGGCATGTAGATTGTAAGGCGAGAATCCTGGAGGGGTGGAGTGTGAGGAAGTTGGGGTTGCTATAGCCAGGATCCTCACTGAACTTAAACCACCTGATGATGTAACTGGCCTGTTGCTAGGCTACCGCTTCCACACCTTTAGGATATAAGCTATTATTGCGCTATATAGAGAGGTTGGCCCAGTGCTCTGCTCGGAGGCAGAGATGCTAGTGCTTGACCTACCGCTGGGAGAACAAGCCAGGTAATAAACCCTTTCACCCCCAAAGAACATTCTGCTGTCAATTTCTTTGGTCACATTGAATCCATAGGGAACTTTCCTGGGGCTGAAACCCATCGGCAAGACACTCCCACCTACCCTTCTGGTCTCATCTCCTAACACTTGGCCCCACACACCTCTGCTGAAATCACTTGCCATCATCCCAACTGGCCATGACCTCACTCCCCCAGGCATTTGCTCTTGCTAGTGCTGCCCTCACAGACGCTCCTACCTGGCTCAGGTCTTCATGTGCCACTTCCTCTGTGAGGTGTTTCATTTTTCTCCCTGCTTTCCCCCCAGGCACATTTAGGCATCCCCTCCTCTCAGCTGTCCCAGCTATGTTTTTTCACCTCTTTTCAAACCTCATCAAGATATACTGGAATTTTTATTTGCCTCTCCCACTCAACTATGAGCTTGTTAAGAATGAGGACTCTTAATTCTCTTAATTCTGTCCCCAGCATCCATCAAGAGCTGGCATATAGTACTGCTCAGAAAATATGTGACATGATGAAAGAAGGAAAGAGAGAAATACCAGTAGTATCCCCACGTGTGCAGGACCCTGGTGTTTCAGCTTCCTGTTACAGGACTGGGCAGGGAAAAGAGGAGCGCTCTCTTAGGAACCCTCCTAGGAGAACTACAAGACAGCTCTGGGCTGGCTCTGCCTTGCACAGGGAGCGCGAGTGTCAACAGAGTCTGGCCAGTTGTTCTAAATGTGGTTGGAAAGCAGAACAGGTGCTAGAGATAGAAACACTGAAGTGCCCTCCCAAAACTTAAAAATAGGTGTAGCCTCAGGGAGTGAAATTATAAAATCAAAGCATAATGAGGAGGGTGAGGTCAAGGAAGGTGGGAGTGTAGGGCGATCCAAGAATCTGCCCCTCTACCTCAACAACTACTGAACTGGCAGGAACTGCGTGAAGTAACTACCATGGTTCTCTGGAGCCCAGGAGAACAGGTCGAGCATCTGTGGGGAGCTTGATGAAGAGGCGGGTAACTTCGGGAGAATTTCAGCCTTTTGCAAGGTTGCAGTTAGCAGCCCAGCAGCAGGCAGCTGTGGAGGTGGCAGCCTACATTCCTGATGAGGCTTACTGAGCCCCGGTGGGCAAACAGGACTTTGTCCCCCAAGGGTCAGGACTGTGCTCTGGGAGCTGATTGCTGCTTTTGGTCACTGAAGGGCCAGCACAGAGTTCAGCCATTGTCAACCCCACACCCACGGGCTGAAGCAGCTCCCCAGCTATAGGGGATTTAGAGAGACAAGACCTTCTCCCCTCCTCTTGGGAGCCAGATATTTAAGGAAATCTTTGTTAGGTTGCTGGCTGGCCACAAACAAAATGGAAAAGAAGCTTTAGTGACCTCACAACAAGAAATATACACTTTGCAGAAATAGGGAAGCCAAAAAACAAGGCTGGATATAGCCCATAAAAAGCAAAAACAAGCAATCCCTAAGGAGCGGGAGAATTTGATTTCCAGATTTCCTACAACAAATATTTAGAATGTCCAGTTCTCAACAAAAAAATTCAAAACATATAAAGCAACAGGCAAGCATGATTCATTCACAGGAAATAAAGAATTTCACAGAAACCATCCTGAAGAATACCAATACCAGATACTGGAATTAACAGTCAAAGACATCAAACCAACTTCATTAAATATGTTCAGTGAGCTAAAGCAATCATGGACAAAGACTATAAAGGTAATCAAGAAAATGATGTCTGAACAAAATGATAATATCAGTAAAGAGAAATTATGAAAAGGAACCAAACAGAAAAACTCACTAGAGGGATTAAGTGACAGACTTGAACAGGCAGAAGGAAGCATCAGTGAATCTAAAGATAATGCATTTGAAAGTATGCAGTTATGAGGAACAGAAAGAAAGAAAAATGAACAGTTTGAGGAATCTGTGGAACAGTATCAAATGAACAAGAGGATGCATTATATCAATCCCAGCATAAGAGAGAGAGAAAAGGAGGCAGAAAAACATTTTGAAGAAATAATGGCCGAAAACTTCCCAAATCTCATGATAGCCATGAATATACACACCCAAGAAGCTCAACAAACTCCAATCAGGAGATGAAACTATAAAGCTCTTAGAAAAAAACACAAGAGATAAGCTCATGACATTGGATTTGGCAATAATTTCTTAGATATGAAACCAAAAGCACAGGCAACAAAAGAAAATAGATAATTTGATCATCAAATTTTAAATGTGTTTGTATCAAAGGAAACTTGAGAGTAAAAAGAATTCACAGAATGGAAGAAAATATTCACAAATCACATATATGTAACCAGATTTAAGAAACAAAGGACTTGAACAAATATTTCTCCAAAGAAGATACATAGATGGCAACTTAGCACATAAAAGTGCTCAACATCATTAGCCATTAGAGAAACACAAAACAAAACCAATTCACATCTATTAGAATGGCTATTATCAAAAAATTGCAAATAACCAAGTTTTGATGAGAATGTGGAGAAAATGGAACCCTCATACATTGTTGGTGAGAATTTAAAGTGGTGCTGCCATTCATGGTAAACAGGTTTCTCAAAAATCTAACTGTAGAAAGACCATATAATCAAGCAATTCCACTTCTAGGAATTCAAGAAGATACTTACATGCCATTCCGTACATCACTATACACTTGGCCAAAAGAACACTCAAATGTCCATCAACAGATGAATGGAAAACAAAATGTATGTACTTATAAAAGAGTATTATTCAGCTATAAAATAAAATGAAATTCCATACATGCTACACATGGATGAACCTTAAAAACATTAAGCTGAGTAAAAAAAGCCAGTCAAAAAGAAACTAATAGCTGATGATTCCCCTTATATGGGTGCCTAGAATAGGCAACTTCACGGAGACAGAAAGTGGGTCAGATGTTACCCAAGGCCAGGGAGGAGGGAGAATGGGGAGTTAATCCTCAATGGTTACAGATGTTAGTTTGATGAACATTTTTGGAAATGCATAGTGGAAATGGTTGCACAACGCTCTGAATATAATGCCACTGAATTGTACACTTAAAATGGCAAAATTTTCATGTATTTTACACAGATTTTTAATTAGTAATATACCAGTAACACTGAATTATACCCTTTACATGGCTGAACTATATTGGTATGTGAATTATATCTCTATAAAACTATTTTTTAAAGCACAATATATAATAAAGACAAGGTTAACCAATGGGTGATAGGTTGAGAAAAAGTATTTGGAAATACCAAAATCCAACAAGGGATTAATATCTAGATAAGTGGTCTCAACCTAGTTAAAGCTGATATCCTCCACACCACCACCATTTTTAAAAAATATTTTGTAATGCCCTTTTTGCCATCATGAAATGAAATTCATAAGTAGCATAACCTTCTTGTTTTTTATTTTTTTATTTTGTTATCATTAATCTACAATTACATGAAGAACATTAGGTCTACTAGGCTCCCCCTTCACCAAGAACCCCTCCACACCCCATCACAGTCACTGTCCATCAGCATAGTAAGATGCTATAGTATCACTGCTTGTCTTCTCTGTGTTGTACAGCCCTCCCCATACCGCCCTCCCCACACACTATACATGCTAATCGTAATGCCCCCTTTCTTTTTCCCCCACCCTTCTCCCACCCTTCCCACCCATCCTTCCCAGTCCCTTTCCCTTTGGTAACTGTTAGTCCATTCCTGGGTTCTGTGATTCTGCTGCTGTTTTCCTTCAGTTTTCCTTTGTTCTTATGCTCCACAGATGAGTGAAATCATTCGGTACTTGTCTTTCTCCGCCTGGCTTATTTCACTGAGCATAATACCCTCTAGCTCCATCCATGTTGTTGCAAATGGTAGGATTTGTTTTCTTCTGATGCTGAATAATATTCCACTGTGTATATGTACCACATCTTCTTTATCCATTCATCTACTGATGGACATTTAGGTTGCTTCCATTTCTTGGCTATTGTAAATAGTGCTGTGATAAACATAGGGGTGCATCTGTCTTTTTCAAACTGGCCTGTTGCATTCTTAGGGTAAATTCCTAGAAGTGGAATTCCTGGGCCAAATGGTATTTGTATTTTGAGATTTTTGAGGATCCTCCATTGCTTTCCACAATGGTTGAACTAAATTACATTCCCACCAGCAGTGCAGGAGGGTTCCCCTTTCTCCACAATCTTGCCCACATTTGTTGTTGTTTATCTTTTGGATGATGGTGATCCTTACTGGAGTGAGGTGATACCTCACTGTGGTTTTAATTTGCATTTCTCTGATGACTAGTGATGTGGAGTATCTTTTCATGTGTCTGTTGGCCATTTTAATTTCTTCTTTGGAGAACAGTCCGTTCAGATCCTCTGCCCATTTTTTAATTGGATTATTTGCTTTTTGTTTGTTGAGGTGCGTGAGCTCTTTATATATTTTGGATGTCAACCCCTTATCAGATCTGCCATTTATGAATATATTCTCCCATACTGTAGGGTGCCTTTTTGTTCTATTGATGATGTCCTTTGCTGTACAGAAGCTTTTCAGCTTGATATAGTCCCACTTGTTCATTTTTTCTTTTGTTTCCCTTGCCTGGGGAGATATGTTCATGAAGAAGTTGCTCATGTTTATTTATGTCCAAGAGATTTTTGCCTGTTTTTTTCTAAGAGTTTTATGGTTTCATGATCAGGTCTTTGATCCATTTTTAATTTACTTTTGTGCATAGGGTTAGACAGTTATCCAGTTTCATTCTCTCACATGTAACTGTCCAGTTTTGCCAGCACCATCTGTTGAAGAGACTGACATTTCCCCATTGTATTGTCCATGGCTCCTTTATCGTATATTATTGACCATATATGTTTGGGTTAATGTCTGGAGTCTCTATTCTTTTCCACTGGTCTGTGGCTCTGTTCTTGTGCCAGTACCAAATTATCTTGATTACTGTGGTTTTGTAGTAGAGCTTGAAGTTGGGGAGCGAGATCCACCCCACTTTATTCTTCCTTCTCAGGGTTGCTTTGGCTATTCGGGGTCTTTGGTGCTTTCAAATGAATTTTTGAAGTATTTGTTCCAGTTCATTGAAGAATGCTGTTGGTAATTTGATAGGGATTGCATCAAATCTGTATATTGCTTTGGGCAGGACGGCCATTTTGACAATATTAATTCTTCCTAGCCAAGAGCATGGGATGAGTTTCCATTTGTTAGTGTCCTCTTTAATTTCTCTTAAGAGTGTCTTGTAGTTTTCAGGGTATATGTCTTTCACTTCCTACCTTCTTACTTTTTAAATAACCTAATGCACTAACATAAAATAATTTAGAATAAAATAACATGCAATTAATGTGTTATTAATATGTTCTAGGCACTATGATACTAGAAAATAAAAAAGAATCCTTATATATGTATCTAAAATATCTCCTAGGATCAGTACATTTTGAATATATGTAAACACAAAAACAAAACAAATGAGATTCTCAGTAGAAAAAACAGTACTTGGAATTCTACAGCCAGCAAAGTTATCCTTCAAAAGTTAAGCAATCAAAGAGTCTCAGATTTTCTCAGACAAAAATTTAGGGAATATGTCACCAGTATACTGCTTTGCAAGAAATTTTAAAAGAAATTCCCCAGAAAGAAGGAAAATGGATATAGGTCAGAAACTCAGCTCTACATGAAAAACGGAGGGCACTGGAGAAGGAAGAGATGAAGATAAAATATTTTGTTCTTTAATTAGTCTAACATGTAACTGCTCAAAATAGTAATAGCAACGATGTACTGGGTGAGTATAGCTTACGATGAGTGAAATGGCAGCAATACTATAAGGGACGAGACGGAGGAATCAGGAACACCGGTGTGACATGCCTGCACTGCCGTGGACTACATGGAGTTATTTGAAAGGGGATATAGAATCTTTGTAAATATGCATTGCAAGCCCTAGGGTAAGCACTAAAACGTCACCTGCCATAGGTTACTTTCAGAGGCTTCCTTCACATAGCGATACAATATGACCCCTTCCCATGTTCTCAGGGCTGTGGCACCCCAGCCTTGACTCTCCCAAACACCCATCCCACCCCTCCTCCTTCAGCCATGAGGACATCCTGTGTTTCACCTGCCCCAGAGTGACTGTCCTTGCCCTTCACCTGGCGTGTGATGTCCTGAGTCTCGGTCCCTGGACTCAGAGCTCTGTGGGACTCACTCTCCCACGTAACTCAGCTCAACTTAGATTTCAAATCCACCTGTTCTTTTTCCACTTTTGTTTATTATTTTGTTTCAAAGTTTCTTGTTTGATTTAGACAGAGGTTACTCCTTCAGTTACCTCTTTGGGCACACTGTATACTGTTTCAAAAGTAACACTGCCTCATAAAATAAATTTTACTGCGAGTGAATTCAAGTTCTGATGGTTTATTATTTGCATTCTTTCTTAATATTAGATTTATTTGTGTGTTTTGGAATTGTGGTTTAATTCTGAATTTATGAGTTTGTGTTTTTTTCTTCTTCACTCTTTCCATATCACATGGCTTCCCTAAACCTTGTCTAATAGTTTCGTAGCTGCCTCTTGTACCCTTGTTTTTCCCTAGTCTTCACTTTAGAACCAGAATTTAAAATGGCTTTATGAGGTTCCTGGCTGGTGGTAACAACGGGGACACCACGGATCCAGTCCCCAGGCCAGCCGGCAGCTTGGTTCACTTCCAGTCAGGGAGCTGCAGTGTGTCCTCCATTCTCCGTTAAAGGCCACAATCCTACTGCTTGATCAGCAGTATTTTCTGTTTCCCTTGTTGGGGGCTGGGGAGGATCGAGGGTGGGGATGGAGGTTTGAGCCTGAGTTTATCTCATCGGTTTTCTATTTTTCTATTTATATCTATATCTACTATTGCTGTTTTTGGAGCAGAGTGGGTACATCAAAATTGTCTGAAGTCGTAACAGCTTCCTTATCACCTTATCCACAGCCACACGCTAATTCAAGCCACCACCACCTCTTGCTTACATGACTGCAACAGCATCCTAACTGGTCTCTCTTTCTAGTCTTTCTTCCCTTCAATCCATTCGTCCCACCATGGCCAAAATGATTGCTTAAAATGTAATTCCACTCACCTCACTGCTTTGCCCAAAGTCTCTAATTGAATCTGTACTGTCACAGTCAGAAGCTGAGTAAAATCATCATCCCAACATAGAAAAGGAAGGAAGGTGTTAAAGACGCTGGCTCCTATTGTTTACAGACCAGGAAATATTAACTCATATCTAGCCACTAAAGATAGAGACATTCTCAAAATGTGTATACTCACTGGAATGATCTCAAGGACAAGGAACCAGATCGTAAATGTTTTCTACATCCCATATAGAATCAACACCTTCTTAGAACATGTGACAGTCATTGAGAAATCAAAAACTAATGTGATCTTGTTGGCTGCTCCAAAATGAAGACAGCTAGATCACAGCAGAAGCCTTCAAATGCCACTCAACAAATACTTACTGGATATTTCCCACTTGCAAGGCAAGTGGAGAAAACACGATGTATAAGAAATACTTCTACCTTCAAGGGTCTTAGTAGGTAAGTTAACTACAATTAGCATAAAAATCTTCACCTATTGTTATGGGTTGGATTGTGTTCCCTCAATGATGTGTCGCAGTTCTAACCACCAGTACTTCAAAATGTGACCTTATGTGGACTAGGATCACTGCAGATGTAATTAGTTAAGATGAGGTCATAGTGGAGTAGTGTGGGCCCTTAACCCAATATGAGAGGAAGAGATTTAGAGACTTAGACACAGGAAGGGAAACTGCCAAGTAACAGTAAAGGCAAGCTTGGGGTGATGGAGCTGTTAACTGAGGAATACCAAGGACTGATGGCTGCCACCAGAAGCTACGAAGAGGCAAGGCTTCTTCTCCCTTACAGATTTCAGGGGGACTGTGGCCCTGCTGGCACCTTAATTAGGACTTCTAGCCTCCAAAATTGTGAGACCATAAATATCTGTTCTATTAACCATATTTGTTATGGCAGCCCTAGAAAACTAATAAATGTGTAATAAGCAAAATGGCATAACAGAGAAATCATGCTCAGCTGATGTGATCAAGAAAGACTTCTAGAGGACATGGCGTTTGTTTTGAGCTTTAGTAGGACGATGTTGATTTGCAGACATGGCAGGAGAGGAAAAGGCATTACGGTCTCCACGTCAATCCAAATTCCATCTCGGGGCTCAACCCTCTCAAGGAGCCTCTCTGGAAACCAAACTGAATTTGATCCACATTAATGCCTTGAATCTGCTGTCAGTTTTGCCATATGACTTTCAAGGTATAAAATCTGGAAGAACAAATTATTTTACACATTGTTTATTATTTCTGGCACCCGTGTGCAGTGATTAAATATAATTTGCCTTTAGTACCTTTATATTACAGTTTCTGCTTCTTGGACACCTTGGATAGAAACAGCTAATTAAAGTCTTAGTCTAAGTAAAATAGGCCCGACAGTGACAGGAAATGCGGTTTAGAATTACTTGTGATGCTTTCAACCTTGTATTAGGATGTCTTTCTTCCCAGTGATATTTCTAGGTTCTGTTATGATTACAGGCATAATTGTTTAGCAAATCCTCAACTGTAAATAAACTACTGAAATTTCGTTTCCAAGTTTTGGGGCAGGACAACGCTATTACTCCCTTCTCACAATTCAGTCTTAAATTCGGGTTTCAAATCAAACTGACAAGACTCTCCATGGCTTCCATCCTAAATGACAGGCACGGGTTCCGTCTGAAACATGGAGTAAATTACTTGAAAATACAGGGGTCTTAGCCAGAGACGCAAACTGTTGTCCTTGGAGGAGCGGTTCAACAGTGCGAGCTCCTCGCCTGATGTCCATTTAGGGTCCGACGCCCCAAGAGAGCGGGTCCTGGGCACTGAGAGCCCCAAGTCCACGAAGCAGCCGAGGCAGCCGGCCCAGAGCCTCGCTCCAGCCATGGGCCCGCGCCCCGCGCCCCCGGCCAGAAGTCCCGCCCCGCCGCAGCGGCCCGGCTGCGGAGGGCGGGGCTCGAGCGGCAGGACGCAGGCGAGGGGCGGGACCCGGCTGGGTGCGGCGCGGGGAGGACCGCGGAGGAGTCCGGGACCGTCGCTTCGGGGGGCCCAGCCTGGGAGGCGGGGCCGCTGAGTGCGGAGCCGCCCGGGTCGCCCGCCTAGCCACCGCCTGGGCCCTGGAGCGCCGCACGAGCCCGAGGCGCCGGGAGCTGCAGCCGCCGGCGGGACATGGCGCCGTGGACGTCCTGGCGCTGCTGCCAGCTTACGGTGGGCTGGGTGCCGGTGCCCTTCATCACCAGCGTGGGCGTCTGGTCCTACTACGCGTACGTGGTGGAGCTGTGCGTGTGTGAGTACCCGCGGCGGCGGGCGGAGGGCCGGGCGGGCGCTCCGACGGAGACGGGAGGCGGGCGGCGGGCCGCGAGGGTGGGCGGCCGCCCGGGTGGAGGGGCCCTGCCTGCGCCGCCGCACAGCAGAGGCCCCCGACCCGCGGCTCTGTGGCGGCGGGGGGTGGCCTCCCGGCCTCTAGGACCCGCCCCTGCGCCGCCGCACAGGAGAGGCCCCCGGCCTGCGGCTCTGTGGCGGCCGCGGCGGCGCCCCTGAGCTCGGGGTCCCGGGCAGCGCCCGGTCCTCCGCGGAGGGGGCCAGAAGCGGGCTCCTCCCTGGGGTGGCCCGGCGGCGTCCAGGCTGTGTGCGCGGCCGGCTGTGCTTTCGCTGGCGTCGTCGAGTGGAGACGTTCCTCCCGTGTTGGTTGTCGGAACAGCTTGAGGCGAGCGCGTTCCCCGCGGGGCGGCGGTTGGCGGGCGGCTGTCCGCGGTCTCTGCCGAAGGCGGGCTCGCCGTGGACATATGAGCGCCCGCGTGCGAGTGTCAGTGGCGCTTGACCGATTTTGAAGTTCATTTATTTCACTTCCGCCTCCGGTGCCTTATACACAATGTTTTAAGACAGAAAGAATGGCTGACACGATATATAAGCCCAGTTGCCTTTTTCTTGGCTGTTTCTTATGGAGGTTTATGTTTTTTTCATCCTCAGATTTTGACGTTCTGTTTTATTTTCGTTACTGCTATTTGTCTCATTAATTCTTGATACGCCATTTCTCACCCGATTCCCTGGAAAACGGGAGTAACGTTGCAGTGCACTTCAGGAATTTGAGTACTAATTCGAATAGACTTAAAATGGAAGGATATTGGTTGTCAATCAAACCTTGTTCAAGGGCTACTGCTGTGTTTGTGGTAGTAACTGATGGGTCTATCTTAATTGTTCATAGGCTTTGAGTGTGCAGCTATTTTACACTTAAACAGGCCTTATTCTGTACATGTCTGCTGCTTATGTCAATTCTTCGTGAAAACATAGGACCAAATGGTCAGTGGTGTTTGTAAAAGCAATCCTTTGCCGTCTCAATGATCTATTCTTAATCTCCAGACTCAATCCACAGCTCTCTAAAGGATCGCTATTATACACACTAAAAAAGAAAGAGCCACATGAGATGCACAATAATTGTGTGAATGAAAAGCCGTACCACACACTTGCAACTGGCAGAATCAGAACACCAATTGCAGCTCTGAATTTGTACAGCTCTCAAAGAAATACTTGGAATCAGAGTTCAACACGTGGAAGAGAATACTTTGGCTTAGAAGGTTTCAGCGTGGGTTTTTTTGTTTTTGTTTTTGTTTTTTTGAGAGGGCATCTCTCATATTTATTGATCAAATGGTTGTTAACAACAATAAAATTCAGTATAGGGGGGTCAACGCTCAATGTACAATCATTAATCCATCTCAAGCCTAATTCTCGTCAGTCTCCAATCTTCTGAAGCATAACGAACAAGTTCTTACATGGTGAACGAATTCTTACATAGTGAATAAATTCTTACATGGTGAACAGTACAAGGGCAGTCATCACAGAAACTTTCGGTTTTGATCGTGCAATATGACCTATAAACAATCAGGTCAAATATGAATATTCGTTTGATTTTTGTACTTGATTTATATGTTGATCCCACATTTCTCCTATTATTATTATTATTTTTATTTTTAATAAAATGCTGAAGTGGTAGGTAGATGCAAGATAAAGGTAGAAAACATAGTTTAGTGCTGTAAGAAGGCAAATGTAGATGATCAGATGATCAGGTGTGTGCCTAAGGACTAAGTATTAATCCAGGCTAGACAAGGGCAGCAAGACATCCACGGATGCAGAAGATTTCTCTCAAAGCAGGGGGGGTGAGGTTCTGAGCCTCACCTCTGTTGATCCCCAAATTCTCACCTGATGGCCCCCCTGCGACTGCGCCTGTCTTAGGTTGTTCCTCCCTTGAGGAATCTTACCCGTCTCTGGCTAACCAGTCATCTTCCGGGGCCATACAGGGAAATGTAAAGTTGGTAAGTGAGAGAGAAGCCATATTGTTTGCAAAGGTTAGCTTTTTACTTCTTTGCAGATTTATGCCCTGTGGCTTCTATGCCCAGCACTTGTCTCGAGGTATCTTTACCACCTGGAGGAATTATTATACTCGGTAAATTCGATATGAGGCACGAATTCTATTTAAGGGTTGTAATTAGGAAGGAAGAAGAAAAGCTATAGATGTAGCATATGAAGGAAACTTGGGAGGATTGATTATTTCTTTGACATATCTTCTTGTATAGTACCTTAAGTATGTATAGGTTTTAAACTACTAACTAATTTGCACACGCATATTAACATAATAGGAATACGGTGACATAACCAAAGCAAATCTATAATTACATCCATCTCCAGTGAAGCCAAGAAAACCATTTAGGCACCCTAGGCATTTGTGAAAATTTATCTATGATATGATGGATATTGTCCAACTGTACTTGAACCATCAGACAAATTAAAGCAGCCCATTTCTGGGATCTGTTCACATCCCATATGTTCTTTTAACCATAGATAGTCTATAGTCATGAGATTTTGGAGTGCTACAACTTGCACCCCTCCCAACTCCTGGTTGAGTTCCAACAGTACAGATCCGGTCAAATTCGTTGTCTCACTGTATGCACATGCCAGCCTAGACATCTCCCTCCTCATTCCTATGGCAAGTCCAGGAGACGGTGGGCTGGATGCAGCCACAACCGCAGCATCGTCCGGATCCCTGTGGAGGCTTTTTGATGATCATCCCCCGGCACAAGTCCTCCAGAGAGTGCTGATGCCGGAAGCTCCTCCTCATATCGTATCTTAGTTCATTTTCTGGGTATCCAAGCTAGGCCTTGATCCTTCTGCATAGAAACAAACAGACCCTTTGCCCACACTTTGACATGTCCTCTATACCACTGTGCAGAACTCATTGGAGGTCAGCACACAGTAACTGCTTTTTTTTTTTTTTTAATTAAGAGAAAGGAATATTATCAGAAAAGAGTACCTCCATAGCTGATCATCTGACACCCTTTAAGTGATCAACATTAAGGATATTTAAAGCATGCGTTGATCTTTGATTTACCAATAGTTTTATCCTGTTAAGGAGTAATCCCCCTTTTCTTTCTTTCTTTCTTTTATTTATTTATTTTTTTTTTAAATTTTTAATCTACACTTACATGAAGAATACTATGTTTACTATGCTCCCCCATATATCAGGTCCCCCCTAACAACCACATTACAGTTACTGTCCATCAGCTTAGCAAAATGTTGTAGAGTCACTACTTGTCCTCTCTGTGTTGTGCAGCCCACCCTCCCCTTTCTCCCTCCCCCCCATGCATGCTAATCTTAATACCCCCCTTCTTCTTCCCCCCACTTATCCCTCCCTGCCCACCCATCCTCCCCAGTTCCTTTCCCTTTGGTACCTGTTAGTCCATTTTTGGGTTCTGTAATTCTGCTGCTGTTTTGTTCCTTCAGTTTTTCCTTTGTTCCTATACTCCTCAGATGAGTGAAATCATTTGGTATTTCTCTTTCTCCACTTGGCTTATTTCACTGAGCATAATACTCTCCAGCTCCATCCATGTTGCTGGAAATGGTTGGATTTTTCCACTTCTTATGGGTGAGTAGTATTCCATTGTGTATATGTACACATCTTCTTTATCCATTCATCTACCGATGGACATTTAGGTTGCTTCCAATTCTTGGCTATTGTAAATAGTGCTGCGATAAACATAGGAGTGCATCTGTCTTTCTCAAACTTGATTGCTGCGTTCTTAGGGTAAATTCCTAGGAGTGGAATTCCTGGGTCAAATGGTAGGTCTGTTTTGAGCATTTTGATGCACCTCCATACTGCTTTCCACAATGGTTGAACTAATTTACATTCCCACCAGCAGTGTAGGAGGGTTCCCCTTTCTCCACAGCCTCGCCAACATTTGTTGTTGTTTGTCTTTTGGATGGCAGCTATCCTTACTGGTGTGAGGTGATACCTCATTGTAGTTTTAATTTGCATTTCTCTGATAATTAGCGATGTGGAGCATCTTTTCATGTGTCTCTTGGCCATCTGTATTTCTTTTTTGGAGAACTGTCTGTTCAGTTCCTCTGCCCATTTTTTAATTGGGTTATTTGTTTTTTGTTTGTTGAGGCGTGTGAGCTCTTTATATATTCTGGACGTCAAGCCTTTATCAGATCTGTCATTTTCAAATATATTCTCCCATACTGTAGGGTTCCTTTTTGTTCTATTGATGGTGTCTTTCGCTGTACAGAAGCTTTTCAGCTTAATGTAGTTCCACTTGCTCATTTTTGCTGTTGTTTTCCTTGCCCGGGGAGATATGTTCAAGAAGAGATCACTCAAGTTTATGTCTAAGACGTTTTTGCCTATGTTTTTTTCCAAGAGTTTAATGGTTTCATGACTTACATTCAGGTCTTTGATCAATTTTGAGTTTACCTTTGTATATGGGGTTAGACAATGGTCCAGTTTCATTCTCCTACATGTAGCTGTCCAGTTTTGCCAGCACCATCTGTTGAAGAGACTGTCATTTTGCCATTGTATGTCCATGGCTCCTTTATCAAATATTAATTGACCATATATGTTTGGGTTAATTTCTGGGGTCTCTAATCTGTTCCACTGGTCTGTGGCTCTGTTCTTGTGCCAGTACCAAATTGTCTTGATTACTGTGGCTTTGTAGTAGAGCTTGAAGTTGGGGAGTGAGATCCCCCCTACTTTATTCTTCTTTTTCAGGATTGCTTTGGCTATTCGGGGTCTTTGGTGTTTCCATATGAATTTTTGAATTATTTGTTCCAATTCATTGAAGAATGTTGCTGGTAATTTGAGAGGGATTGCATCAAATCTGTATATTGCTTTGGGCAGGACGGCCATTTTGACGATATTAATTCTTCCTAGCCATGAGCATGGGATGAGTTTCCATTTATTAGTGTCCCCTTTAATTTCTCTTAAGAGTGACTTGTAGTTTTCAGAGTATAAGTCTTTCACTTCTTTGGTTAGGTTTATTCCTAGGTATTTTATTCTTTTTGATGCAATGGTGAATGGAATTGTTTTCCTGATTTCTCTTTCTATTGATTCGTTGTTAGTGTATAGGAAAGCTACAGATTTCTGTGTGTTAATTTTGTATCCTGCAACTTTGCTGTATTCCGATATCAGTTCTAGTAGTTTTGGAGTGGAGTCTTTAGGGTTTTTTATGTACAGTATCATATCATCTGCAAATAGTGACAGTTTAACTTCTTCTTTACCAATCTGGATTCCTTGTATTTCTTTGTTTTGTCTGATTGCCGTGGCTAGGACCTCCAGTACTATGTTAAATAACAGTGGGGAGAGTGGGCATCCCTGTCTGGTTCCCGATCTCAGTGGAAATGCTTTCAGCTTCTCGCTGTTCAGTATAATGCTGGCTGTGGGTTTATCATATATGGCCTTTATTATGTTGAGGTACTCGCCCTCTATTCCCATTTTGCTGAGAGTTTTTATCATGAATGGATGTTGAATTTTGTCAAATGCTTTTTCAGCATCTATGGAGATGATCATGTGGTTTTTGTCTTTCTTTTTGTTGATGTGGTGGATGATGTTGATGGATTTTCGAATGTTGTACCATCCTTGCATCCCTGGGATGAACCCCACTTGGTCATGGTGTATGATCCTTTTGATATACTGTTGAATTCTGTTTGCTAATATTTTATTGAGTATTTTTGCATCTACATTCATCAGGGATATTGGTCTGTAATTTTCTTTTTTGGTGGCGTCTTTTCCTGGTTTTGGTATTAGGGTGATGTTGGCTTCATAGAATGAGTTTGGGAGTATTCCCTCTTCTTCTATTTTGTGGAACACTTTAAGGAGAATGGGTATTATGTCTTCTCTGTGTGTCTGATAAAATTCCGAGGTAAATCCGTCCGGCCCCGGGGTTTTGTTCTTGGGTAGTTTTTTGATTACTGTTTCAATTTCTTTGCTTGTAATTGGTTTGTTTAACTTTTGTGTTTCTTCCTTGGTCAGTCTTGGGAGGTTGTATTTTTCTAGGAAGTTGTCCATTTCTTCTAGGTTGTCCAGCTTGTTGGCATATAGGTTTTCATAGTAGTCTTTAATAATTCTTTGTATTTCTGTGGATTCTGTTGTGATTTTTCCATTCTCATTTCTGATTATGTTGATTTGTGTTGACTCTCTTTTTCTCTTAATAAGTTGGGCTAGAGGCTTATCTATTTTGTTTATTTTCTCAAAGAACCAGCTCTTAGTTTCGTTGATTTTTGCTATTGTTGTATTCTTCTCAATTTTGTTTATTTCTTCTCTGATCTTTATTATGTCCCTCCTTCTGCTGACTTTAGGCCTCATTTGTTCTTCTTTTTCCAGTTTTAATAATTGTGATGTTAGACTATTCATTTGGGATTGTTCTTCCTTCTTCAAGTGTGCCTGGATTGCTATATACTTTCCTCTTAAGACTGCTTTTGCTGCATCCCACAGAAGTTGGGGCTTAGTGTTGTTGTTGTCATTTGTTTCTATATATTCCTTGATCTCTATTTTGATTTGTTCATTGATCCATTGATTATTTAGTAGCATGTTGTTAAGCCTCCATGTGTTTGTGAGCCTTTTTGTTTTCTTTGTAGAATTTATTTCTACTTTCATACGTTTGTGGTCTGAAAAATTGGTTGGTAGAATTTCAATATGTTGGAATTTACTGAGGCTCTTTTTGTGAGCTAGTATGTGGTCTATTCTGGAGAATGTTCCATGTGCACTTGAGAAGAATGTATATCCTGTTGCTTTTGGATGTAGAGTTCTATAGATGTCTATTAGGTCCATCTGTTCTAGTGTGTTGTTCAGTGCCTGTGTGTCTTTACTTATTTTCTGCCCGGTGGATCTATCCTTTGGGGTGAGTGGTGTGTTGAAGTCTCCTACAATGAATGCATTGCAGTCTATTTCCCTCTTTAGTTCTGTTAGTATTTGCTTCACATATGCTGGTGCTCCTGTATTGGGTGCTTATATATTTAGAATGGTTATATCCTCTTGTTGGACTGAGCCCTTTATCATTATGTAGTGTCCTTCTTTATCTCTTGTTACTTTCTTTGTTTTGAAGTCTATTTTGTCTGATATTAGTACTGCAACCCCTGCTTTCTTCTCACTGTTGTTTGCCTGAAATATGTTTTTCCATCCCTTGACTTTTAGTCTATGCTTATCTTTGGGTTTAAGGTGAGTTTCTTGTAAGCAGCATATAGATGGATCTTGCTTTTTTATCCATTCTATTACTCTATGTCTTTTGATTGGTGCATTAAGTCCATTTACATTTAGGGTGACTATTGAGAGATATGTACTTATTGCCATTTCAGGCTTTAGATTCCTGGTTACCAAAGGTTCAAGGTTAGCTTCTTTAGTATCTTACTGCCTAACTTAGCTCGCTTATTGAGCTGTTATATACACTGTCTGGAGATTCTTTTCTTCTCTCCCTTCTTATTCCTCCTCCTCCATTCTTCATATGTTGTGTGTTTTGTTCTGTGCTCTTTTTAGGGGTGCTCCCATCTAGAGCAGTCCCTGTAGGATGCCCTGTAGAGGTGGTTTGTGGGAAGCAAATTCCCTCAGCTTTTGCTTGTCTGGGAATTGTTTGATCCCACCATCATATTTAAATCATAGTCGTGCTGGATACAGTATCCTTGGTTCAAGGCCCTTCTGTTTCATTGCATTAAGTATATCATGCCATTCTCTTCTGGCCTGTAGGGTTTCTGTCGAGAAGTCTGATGTTAGCCTGATGGGTTTTCCTTTATAGGTGACCTTTTTCTCTCTGGCTCCCTTTAAAACTCTTTCCTTGTCCTTGATCCTTGCCATTTTAATTACTATGTGTCTTGGTGTTGTTCTCCTTGGATCCTTTCTGTTGGGAGTTCTGTGTAATTCCATGGTCTGTTTGATTATTTCCTTCCCCAGTTTGGGGAAGTTTTCAGCAATTATTTCTTCAAAGACACTTTCTATCCCTTTTCCTCTTTCTTCTTCTTCTGGTATCCCTATAATACGAATATTATTCCTTTTGTATTGGTCACATATTTCTCTTAGTGTTGTTTCATTCCTGGAGATCCTTTTATTTCTCTCTATGTCAGCTTCTATACGTTCCTGTTCTCTGGCTTCTATTCCTTCAATGGCCTCTTGCATCTTATCCATTCTGCTTATAAATCCTTCCAGGGATTGTTTCACTTCTGTGATCTCCTTCCTGACCTCTGTGATCTCCTTCCAGACTTCATCCCACTGCTCTTGCATTTTTCTCTGCATCTCATCCCACTGCTCTTGCATTTTTCTCTGCATCTCATCCCATTGCTCTTGCATTTTTCTCTGCATCTCTGTCAGCATGTTCATGATTTTTATTTTGAATTCTTTTTCAGGAGGACTAGTTAGGTCTGTCTCCCTCTCAGGTGTTGTCTCTGTGATCTTTGTCTGCCTGTAGTTTTGCCTTTTCATGGTGATAGACATAGTTTGCAGAGCTGGTTCAAGTGACAGCTGGAAGAGCTTCCCTTCTTGTTGGTTTGTGGCCTTTTCCTGGGAGAATAGCGACCTCTAGTTGCTTGTGCTGGGCAGCTGTGCGCAGACAGGGCTTCTGCTTCCTGCCCAGTTACTTTGGGGTTTATCTCTGCTGTTGCTGTGGGCGTGACCTGGCTGGGGCTGCTCCTCCATAATGGTGGAGCCCCGTTGAAGGGGGAGCGGCTGGGAGGCTATTTATCTCCGTAAGGGGCCTCTGTGCTCCCTGCTGCCCAGGGGGTTAGAGTGCCCAGAGATCCCCTGATTCCCTGCCTCTGGTCTAAGTGACCTGTCCTGCCCCTTTAAGACTTCCAAAAAGCACTCTCCAAACCAAAACAACAACAGCAACAATTAGAGAGGGAACAGAAAAAAAAAAAAAGGAAAAAACACTTGATTTTTTTTTTTGTCCTCAGGCGCCGGTCCCAGGCACCCGTTCACTGGTCCTGCTGCCCTGCCTCCCTAGCACCAGGGTCCCTGTCCCTTCAAGGCTTCCAAAAAGCACCCGCTCACTGGTCCCGCAGGGAAAAACGCGCGATATTCTTTGTCCTCAGGCGCCGGTCCCAGGCACCCAGTCACCAGTCCCGCCGCCCTGCCTCCCTAGCACCGGGGTCCCTGTCCCTTTAAGGCTTCCAAAAAGCACTCGACAAAAAGAGGAAAAAAAGGGAAAAACGCACGATTTCCTCCGTCCTCAAGTGCCGGTCTCAGGCACCCGCCCACCGGTCCCGCAGGGAAAAACGCGGGATATTCTTTGTCCTCAGGGACCATTCCCAGGCACCCGCTCACCAGTCCCGCCGCCCTGCCTCCCAAGCACCAGGGTCCCTGTCCCTTTAAGGCTTCCAAAAAGCACTCGCCAAAAAGAGAAAAAAAAAGGGGGAAAAACCGCATGATTTCCTCCGTCCTCAAGTGCTGGTCCCAGGCACCCACTCACCGGTCCCGCCACCCTGCCACCCTAGCAACGGTGTCCCTGTCCCTTTAAGGCTTCCAAAAAGCACTCACCAAAAAAAAAAAAAAAAAAAAAAACGCTCTGGTTTCTTTCCACCCACCGGGAGCCGGGGGGATGGGCGCTTGGGTCCCACCGGGCCGGGGCTTGTATCTTACCCCCTTCGCAAGGCGCTGGGTTCTTGCAGGTGTGGATGTGGTCTGGATGTTGTCCTGTGTCCTGTGGGCTCTATTTTAGGAAGATTTTTCTTTGTTATATTTTCATAGCTCTACGTGTTTTTGGGAGGAGATTTCCACTGCTCTGCTCACACCACCATCTTGGCTCCGCCTCCCAGCGTGGGTTTTTAAATGAAAACATCCACCTCAGAAAATTACCTTTTCCCTATGGAACATTTCATTTTGAAGAGTGCTATTCTTGTAAATAGGCCCAGATTAAATTAGTTGGGGAATGTATTTCTACTACATGAATATGGTTAATCTGTTGAATATTATTTAGTCTCTTCGTTTTGGATACCAAAATGTTTGCCAAAAATGATGTTTGAATGAATTGAAATTGAGTAGACTTAGGTATTTCTTGAGGCTTCTTATAGAAAGTGATAGTAATCATAGGATTCTCATCAGTTATGGTGATACTTTATCTTATTTCTTTGAAGTGGGATCCATTCCAAAAGTTATACCAGTCTTATTTAATTCTGTCAGAAGATTATTCTCAGCCTATTCTAATTCCATATTGGTTATGGAATAAAGCTTCTGAAGGAACAATTAAAAGGGTGCATCGTTGTTGAAGTGCACAACTTAACCTACAGATGGTTTTGTCAAAAATATCAAAAGGTGACATTAAACATAAAGGGAAATGGACATGAATTGAGAAGTGCTGTGTGCTCTTAGGGATGGAGGGGACATTTCATTCGTTCTTTCCTTTAATCCTCTCAGTATCTCAGCATAAGTATTTCTACAGATGTTTGAAATGACGCTGAGCAAATAGGTCATTTGGTTAGGTCACGCAGTTATCGAGTGGCTGTTCAAGGTGATGAATACCTTTCCACTCTGTGTGTAACTTTCACCGAGCCAACAGGATCAGTGGAAGTGTAATTGGTCCATAATGGGAGGTAGGGTGTGGGTTAGGTGATTGTGTTTGGAGATCATGACCTCAGTTAGGCTTTAGGCCCATCTTTTAGAAATCATAGCCTAGAATTTTATTAAGTATCAATTAGGACACATTGCTTGGCAGAATTTAAAAATATTCAGTGGTGAAAAGTCTAACAGAGGGCAGGCATTTAATACTTCAAGTTATCTGAGTCTAATGAAGGAGAATTTGAGAGTTCTGCAGTGTCACTCATTCCACTCTCACATTAAAACTGTCCTCTATATGTTTTCATAGCCCAGACCCTCCCACTAAAATATATTTATATATAACTTTGCTTTAAATTGAGTGAAGTCTTATAAAAGTGCTGTTTTAATGATTTTTATAGAATTTTCTTAGCTTTTGGTATTCTTTAACTAGATGGGAGAGGATAATAATAATTATATCTTCACATGTGTTCATTTAGTTAATCCTCATAATAATCTCCATAAAGTTAAGTAATGTGTGAAGCATATATGACTAGTAAATGGCATAATTTGAATTGTTACACAAGCGGTTTGGTTCCAGAATACATGCTTTTAAAATTAACTACTGTTGTTTACTTGGTTATACAGATCTGGACACTCAGGGCAGATTTCAGTCTTATCTGTGATCTCTGTCTGTCTGTCTGTCTGTCTATCATCTTATCTATCTATCTATCTATCTATCTATCTATCTATCTATCTATCTATCACCTCACAGGTGTGCTTGATACCAGCTCCTCTTAATCCTTCTATGATTTAGGCATTTTCACCAGAAGGCAGATAACTTGCACGTGTAATTTTATTAAAAACTAAGAAAGGCTGGGACCAAACCTATGTGTTTATGGAGCATATGTTCTCATCTAGGCATTTTCAGTTCCTTGCTTTATTATTTATTATTTATTATTTTTTTATTATTTTGTTATCATTAATCTACAATTACATGAAGAACATTATGTTTATTAGGGTCCCCCCTTCACCAAGTCCCCCCAGAAACCCAATTAGAGTCACTGTCCATCAGCGTAGTAAGATGCTGTAGAATCACTACTTGTCTTCTCCCACATTATACATGCTAATTGTAATGCCCCCTTTCTTTTTCCCCTGCCCTTATCCCTCCGTTCCCTCCCATCCTCCCCAGTCCCTTTCCCTTTGGTAACTGTTAGTCCATTTTTGGGTTCTGTGATTCTGCTGCTGTTTTGTTCCTTCAGTTTTTCTTTGTTCTTATACTCCACAGATGAGTGAAATCGTTTGGTACCTGTCTTTCTCCGCCTGGCTTATTTCACTGAGCATAATACCCTCTAGCTCCATCCATGTTGTTGCGAATGGTACGGTTTGTTTTCTTCTTATGGCTGAATAATATTCCATTGTGTATATGTACCACATCTTCTTTATCCATTCATCTCCTGATGGACACTTAGGTTGCTTCCATTTCTTGGCTATTGTAAATAGTGCTGTGATAAACATAGGGGTGCATGTGTCTTTTTCAAACTGGGCTGCTGCATTCTTAGGGTAAATTCCTAAAAGTGGAATTCCTGAGTCAAATCATATTTCTATTTTGAGCTTTTTGAGGAACCTCCATATTGCTTTCCATAATGCTTGAACTTATTTGCATTCCCACCAGCAGTGTAGGAGGGTTCCCCTTTCTCCACAACCTCACCAACATTTGTTGTTGTTTGACTTTGGATGGTAGCCATCCTTACTGGTGTGAGGTGATATCTCATTTTGGTTTTAATTTGCATTTCTCTGATAACTAGCAATGTGGAGCATCTTTCCATGTGTCAGTTGGCCATCTGAATTCTTCTTTGGAGAACTGTCTGTTCAGCTCCTCTGCCCATTTTTTAATTGGATTATTTGCTTTTTGTTTGTTGAGGTGCGTGAGCTCTTTATGTATTTTGGATGTCAAACTTTTATCAGATCTGTCATTTATGAATATATGCTCCCATACTGTAGGGTGCCTTTTTGTTCTATTGATGGTGTCCTTTGCTGTACAGAAGCTTTTCGGCTTGATGTAGTCCCACTTGTTCATTTTTGCTTTTGTTTCCCTTGCCCAGGGAGATACGTTCATGAAGAAGTCGCTCATGTTTATGTCCAAGAGATTTTTGCCTATTTTTTTTCTAAGACTTTTACGGTTTCATGACTTACATTCAGGTCTCTGATCCATTTCGAATTTACTTTTGTGTATTGGGTTAGACAGTGATCCAGTTTCTTTCTCATACATGTAGTTGTCCAGTTTTGCCAGCACCATCGGTTGAAGAGACTGACATTTCCCCATTGTATGTCCATGGCTCCTTTATTGTATATTAATTGACCATATATGTTTGGATTAATGTCTGGAGTCTCTATTCTGTTCCACTGGTCTGTGGCTTTGTTATTGTGCCAGTACCAAATTGTCTTGATTACTGTGGCTTTGTAGTAGAGCTTGAAGTTGGGGAGCGAGATCCCCCACATTTTATTCTTCCTTCTCAGGATTGCTTTGGCTACTCAGGATCTTTGGTGTTCCCATATGAATTTTTGAACTATTTGTTCCCGTTCGTTGAATAATGCTGTTGGTAATTTGATGGGGATTGCATCAAATCTGTATATTGCTTTGGGCAGGATGGCCATTTTGGCGATATTAATTCTTCCTAGCCAAGAGCATGGGGTGAATTTCCATTTGTTAGTGACCTCTTTAACTTCTCTTAAGAGTGTCTCATAGTTTTCAGGATCTTTCACTTCCTTGGTTAGGTTTATTCCTAGGTATTTTATTCTTGTTGATGCTATTGTGAATGGAATTGTTTTCCTGATTTTTCTTTCTATTGGTTATTGTTAGTGTATAAGAAAGCCGCAGATTTCTGTGTGTTAATTTTGTATCCTGCATCTTTCTGTATTCCAATATCAGTTCTAGTAGTTCTAGAGTGGAGTCTTTAGGGTTTTTTATGTACAGTATCATATCATCTGCAAATAGTGACAGTTTAACTTCTTCCTTACCAATCTGGATTCCTTGTATTTCTTTGTTTTGTCTAATTGCCATGGCTAGGACCTCTAGTACTATGTTAAATAACAATGGGGAGAGTGGGCATCCCTGTCTTGTTCCTGATCTCAGAGGAAAAGCATTCAGTTTCTTGCTGTTCAGTATGATGTTAGCTGTAGGTTTATCATATATGGCCTTTATATGTTGAGGTACTTGCCCTCTATACGCATTTTGCTGAGAGTTTTTATCATGAATGAATGTTGAATTTTGTCAAATGCTTTTTCAGCATCTACAGAGATGATCATGTGATTTTTGTCCCTCTTTTTGTTGATGTGGTGGATGATGTTGATGGATTTTCGAATATTGTACCAACCATCCTTGCATCCCTGGGATGAATCCCACTTGGTCGTGGTGTATGATCCTTTTGATGTATTTTTGAATCCGACTTGCTAATATTTTGTTGAGTATTTTTGCATTTATTTTCATCAGGGATATTGGTCTGTAATTTTTTTTTTTGGTGGGGTCTTTGCCTGGTTTTGGTATTAGGGTTAGTTTGGGAGTATTCCCTCCTCTTCTGTTTTTTGGAAAACTTTAAGGAGAATGGGTATTATGTCTTCTCTGTATGTGTGATAAAATTCTGAGGTAAATCCATCTGCCTGGGGGTTTTGTTCTTGGGTAGTGTTTTGATTACTGCTTCAATTTCTTTGCTTGTAATTGGTTTGTTTAACTTTTGTGTTTCTTCCTTGGTCAGTCTTGGAAGGTTGTATTTTTCTAGGAGGTTGTCCATTTCTTCTAGGTTTTCCAGCTTGTTAGCATATAGGTTTTCATAGTATTCTCTAATAATTCTTTGTATTTCTGTGGGGTCTGTCGTGATTTTTCCTTTCTCGTTTCTGATTTTGTTGATGTGTGTTGATTCTCTTATTCTCTTAATAAGTCTAGCTAGAGGCTCATCTATTTTGTTTATTTTCTCGAAGAACCAGCACTTGGTTTCCTTGATTTTTTTCTATTGTTTTATTCTTCTCAATTTTGTTTATTTCTTCTCTGATCTTTATTATGTCCCTCCTTCTGCTGAGTTTAGGCCTCATTTGTTCTTCTTTTTCCAATTTTGATAATTGTGATGTTAGACTATTCATTTGGGATTGTTCTTCCTTCTTCAAGTGTGCCTGGATCGCTATATACTTTCCTCTTAAGACTGCTTTTGCTGCGTCCCACAGAAGTTGGGGTTTTGTATTGTTGTTGTCATTTGTTTCCATATATTGCTTGATCTCTATTTTAATTTGGTCATTGATTATTTAGGAGCATGTTGTTAAGCATCCATGTGTTTCTGGGCCTTTTTGTTTTCTTTGTACAATTTAGTTCTAGTTTTATACATCTTTGGTCTGAGAAGTTGGTTGGTAGAATTTCAGTCTTTTTGAATTTACTGAGGCTCTTTTTGTGGCCTAGTATGTGGTCTGTTCTGGAGAATGTTCCATGTGCACTTGAGAAGAATGTGTATCCTGTTGCTTTTGGATGTAGAGTTCTATAGATGTCTATTAGGTCCATCTGTTCTAATGTGTTGTTCAGTGCCTCTGTGTCCTTACTTATTTTCTGTCCAGTGGATCTATCCTTTGGAGTGAGTGGTGTGTTTAAGTCTCCTAAAATGAATGCATTGCCTTCTATTTCCTCCTTTAGCTCTGTTACATATATACTGGTACTCCTCTGTTGGGTGCATATATATTTAAAATGGTTATATCGTCTTGTTGGACTGAGCCCTTTATCATTATGTAATGTCCTTCTTTATCTCTTGTTACTTTCTTTGTTTTGAAGTCTATTTTGTCTGATACTAGTACTGCAACACCTGCTTTTTTCTCCCTGTTGTTTGCATGAAATATCTTTTTCCATCCCTTGACTTTTAGTCTGTGTATGTCTTTGGGTTTGAGGTGAGTGTCTTGTAAGCAGCATATAGATGGTTTTTGCTTTTTTATCCATTCTATTCCTCTGTGTCTTTTGATTGGTGCATTCAGTCCATTTACATTTAGGGTGAGTATTGAAAGGTTTGTACTTATTGCCATTGCAGGCTTTAGATTCGTGGTTACCGAAGGTTCAAGGTTAGCTTCTTTAGTATCTTACTGTCTAACTTAGCTCACTTATTGAGCTGTTGTATACACTGTCTGGAGATTCTTTTCTTCTCTCCCTTCTTATTGCTTCTCCTCCATTCTTTATATGTTGGTTGTTTTATTCTGTGCTCTTTCATGTTTCCTTTAACTGCTTTTAGTGGATAGTAGATTTTATTTTTTGCCTTTAGTTAGTATTTGGTTGGTCTGCTTTCTTTGCTGTGATATTATTTTCTCTGGTGACATCTGTTTAGTCTTTGGAGTGCTCCCGTCTAGAATAGTCCCTCTAGAATACCCTGTAGTGGTGGTTTGTGGGACGCAAATTCCCTCAACTTTTGCTTGTCTGGGAATTGTTTAATCTCTCCTTCATATTTAAATGATAATTGTGCTGTATACAGTATTCTTGGTTCAAGGCCCTTCTGTTTCATTGCATTGAATATATTATGTCATTCTCTTCTGGCCTGTAAGGTTTCTGTTGAGAAGTCTGATGATAGCCTGATGGGTTTTCCTTTGTAGGTGACCTTTTTCCTCTCTCTAGCTGCCTTTAATACTCTGTCCTTGTCCTTGATCTTTGCCATTTTAATTATTATGTGTCTTGATGTTGTTCTCTTTGGGTCCCTTCTTTTGGGATTCTTGTGTACTTCCATGGTCTGAGCATCTATTTCCTCCCCAATTTGGGGAATTTTTCAGCAATTATTTCTTTCAAAACACTTTCTATCCCTTTTTCTCTCTCTTCTTCTGGTACCCCTATAATGCGAATATTGTTCCATTTGGATTAGTCACACAGTTCTCTTAATATTCTTTCATTCCTGGAGATCCTTTTATCCCTCTCTGTGTCAGCTTCTCTGCATTCCTGTTCTCTCATTTCTATTCCATTAATGGCCTCTTGCACCTCATCCAGTCTGCTCTTAAGTCCTTCCAGAGATTGTTTCATTTCTGTAATCTCCTTCCGGACTTCATCTCTTAGCTGTTGCATATTTCTCTGAAGATTCATCAGCATGGTTATGACCTTTATTTTGAATTCTTTTTCAGGGAGACTGGTTAGGTCTATCTCCTTCTCAGAGGCTGTCTTTGTTATTTTGGTCTGGATCAAATTCTTCTGCCTTCACATGGTGATAGAGGTAGTTGTGGAAAGCTGGTGCTTGTGTCAGCTGGGAGAACGTCCCTTCTTGCTAGTTGTGGCCTTCCTTTCCTGGGAGAACAGTGACCCCTAGCTGCTTGTGCTGGGCAGCTGCACGCAGACGGAATCTGATTATTGCCCGGCCACCCCTTCGCGAAGCACTGGGTTCTCGCAGGTGTAGATGTAGTCTAGCTGTTGTTCTGTGTCTTTTGGTCTGTCTTTTGGGAATAGTTGTATTTGTTGTATTTTCAAAAATATATATGGTTTTGGGAGGAGATTTCTGCTGCTCTACTCACGCCGCCATCTTGGCTCCGCCTCTCCATACTTTTTATTAAAAAATATTATACATTCTTCTTTTAAGCCAATAAGTGGTTTATTCAGCTTTAGGCCTCTTGAAAAGAGGCTTACTCTTGTCTTTCTCCTCCCCCATCCCTGGGAAAAAGGATGTGGGACAAAGGGTGTCTGACTGGAGATGCTGGTTACTTGCTTCTGAGAGCAAGGGTGATAGTTCCAGAACCCTGGACTAAATCACTCTAGACATCCATGTCTTCATCTAATGGGGAAATAACACCCACCTGAGGAACTACTGTTGTGAAGACTAAGAAAAGCTTTACAGTCCCCTACATAGTGACTGGAACTCTGTAGCTGTGAAATAAATGTTAGTTTCCATTCTACTTTAAAATCAGTTTCCACCACTTATTTCCTCAGGGACCCAAGAAATCGAAGGTCAAAGAATCTCAAGCCCCTGCGCCCCACCATTTTTAATTTTTTCGGAACTTACATAGATACATTTCACGAATACTGGTCCTGCCTCCTCTTATTGAGAGTATTCTTTGTAGATTGTACTTTGTTATACTTTCTGCTTTTGATTCTTTTCTGGAAAATCTTTATCTGTTTAAATGAAAAGGCTCCTTACTCATGACAGGTGTTAAATATAAAAGTATACAGTTATATAACTATATACAACTTACCCAGAGCAAGGCCAGTAATAATGAAATGCAAAGTGAAAAAAGTGTCAGAATGAGAAAGAAATTGATACAGTGCATCTCTGGGCCAATAACATCACTATTATTATAAGTGAGCATTAAAGTTTGCTCTTCACTTCCCAAAAACAAAGGCAAAAAGGGAAACACATGTGCATATGTAAGTGCCTTCACTCACCAGAGACAGTGCTTCCTGAAGCAGACAGTCTTCCAATGAATTCTCAAATCTGTCACGTGGGTGAGAATGCCACCTACCTTACTTATCACAGTGTCTCGTTCATAGGGAGTACTCAGTGAATATGTTGAATAAATGAACACTGGACTTTATGCTGCTGATCCTGAATATCATAGAAACAGCAATGATATAATAAATCTTGCTAATATTTATGGAAGGGCTGAGCCAGGTGTGGTGCAGAAAGCTTTATGTATATAGGCTCATTTATTCCATACAAACACCCCATAAGTATTATTATCATACCCATTTTACATTTAAGGTAGCTGCGGCATTGTCAGGGGGCGGTTGTTTATTCTCCTCAGTTTTTGTCCCCACCCCAACAAAGAATTGAAGGACAGAGACAGAGTAGTGAAACAGAGTGAATGTTTTATTTACAGTTACGCACTTAAAGAGAAAGTGGGGGCGTCCTCAAAGAGGAGGTGCCCGAAAGGTTGGGGGTTCCCCCCTTTTAAGGATTTTTCAGGAATGTGACAGAGGGTTAGGGGTTATAGAGTTGTTAAGTGGTCTCAAGATGTTTATCTTTGGTTATCTTCTATTATCAGTCCTCTAGGTAATTCTGCAAAAGTAACACAATAAGTTTACTGATCTGGTTCCTCCCCAGGAGAGCAGCTTCCCTTTGGGAATGTATCAATCAAGACTGCCTGCCCAGTCCCCAAGTTATTGTCTGTTTGCTTGCTAAAGAGTATGTGAATCTTATTTCCTAACTTGCTGCCTTTAAAAATGGAACTGTAGCTTTAAGATGGAATCTTTCCTGTTATTACTATACTGTTTATATCTGGGCTTGTTTGGAAAATCGATCATGGTGCTTGTCTCTTGCCAGGTTACAAATTACTTGATTAGTATGTTGTGTTTTGTTGGGTTGGTGACACTAGCTTGTTAAAAGCCCTGGACAAGTGGCAAAGTCTGGCTAAGCCTTCAAGATTCTGGGCAAGTGTGGAGCTAGACAATGCTTTGTTACACCATTTTCTAGCGTCAGCTTAAGGGGAGGTGAAGATGTGTACATCAACAGTCAATCTTTGACCAGAACATGGAAGATTCGTGATTCATTGATCAGAAACCTTTGGCGTCTTGACATTTTTAGGATGAAGACTAAATTTTTTTATAATAAGCCTGAATACTATAAATGGTACCATGCATTTAACTGAAGTCACATGGTTTATTGAGTGTGCTTGTGGATCTGACAGTGGCAGGGGTCCAGCGCTGATGTTATACATGAAACCACCTTCAGAGTGCAGGTAAAGCCACATACAAACACAAGCAAATTATTGTAACAGTAAAAAGCATGTCGGGTGCAATGCTTGTGAACATATTGACACCTTATGCTCTACATCACCAAGCTATTTCTACAAAACCGTAGTTTTTAAAAAAATTTTTAGGAGAGCAAGTGAGAGGCTTTTATTTAGAGATGAAGTGAGAGGACAGACAAGAGAGCCCCTCAGAGTTTTACTTTTATGCAGTGTGAGTAGGTGGGCAAAACGGCATAACCTTTCTGAAAACAATATATATCAACCCAGAAGTCCAACAGTCGGGACTTGGTTGAATTAATTATGGTATAACTAAGAAGAACTATCATGCCAGTATTAAAAAATTATATTCTCAATAAATGAAAGAGAAATAGTCTCAGTGTAATGTTAAGTGGGAAAACTGGGTACAAAACATATAGATGACATAGATCTCAAAACATGAAGAACACTTATTTCAGATGGTAGCATTTTGGGTTATATTACTTGTATTTTCTAAACAGACATTGCCTTTCTAATTAGCATAAAACAATAACTGTCATTTTAGAAAAATAACTAGATTTTGCCCTTTAGTTGCAAAAATATCACCAAATAAGTGACAGCACAAGACCACGGGACCCCATATATAGCTGACTGCTCTTGGTGGATGTGAAGATGGTAGGCTGAGCCCATGACCCACCTTCCTGTCTGCACACAGAGCCATTGAGAAGCAGGGAGCAGTTTGAAGACTCACTTTTTTTTTTTCTTGGTTTGGCTTGCTGGCTTTGAAAGGTCTTCTTTCTTTTTTTTTTTTTTTGAGAGGGCAGCTCTCATATTTATTGATCAAATGGTTGTTAACAACAATAAAATTCAGTATAGGGGGGTCAATGCTCAATGTACAATCATTAATCCATCTCAAGCCTAATTCTCGTCAGTCTCCAATCTTCTGAAGCATAACGAACAAGTTCTTACATGGTGAACGAATTCTTACATAGTGAATAAATTCTTACATGGTGAACAGTACAAGGGCATTCATCACAGAAACTTTCGGTTTTGATCATGCATTATAAACTATAAACAATCAGGTCAAATATGAATATTCGTTTGATTTTTATACTTGATTTATATGTTGATTCCACATTTCTCCCTTTATTATTATTATTATTTTTATTTTTAATAAAATGCTGAAGTGGTAGGTAGATGCAAGATAAAGGTAGAAAACATAGATTAGTGCTGTAAGAGGGCAAATGTAGATGATCAGATGATCAGGTGTGTGCCTATGGACTAAGTATTAATCCAAGCTAGACAAGGGCAGCAAAACATCCACGGATGCAGAAGATTTCTCTCAAAGCAGGGAGGGTGAGGTTCTGAGCCTCACCTCTGTTGGTCCCCAATTTCTCACCTGATGGCCCCCCTGCGACTGTGCCTGTCTTAGGTTGTTCCTCCCTTGAGGAATCTTACCCGTCTCTGGCTAACCAGTCATCTTCCGGGGCCATACAGGGAAATGTAAAGTTGGTAAGTGAGAGAGAAGCCATATTGTTTGAAAAGGTTAGCTTTTTACTTCTTTGCAGATTTATGCCCTGTGGCTTCTATGCCCAGCACTTGTCTTAAGGTATCTTTACCACCTGGAGGAATTATGATACTCGATAAATTCCATATGAGGCACGAATTCTATTTAAGGGTTGTAATTAGGAAGGAAGAAGAAAAGCTATAGATGTAGCATATGAAGGAAACTTGGGAGGATTGATTATTTCTTTGACATATCTTCTTGTACAGTACCTTAAGTATGTATAGGTTTTAAACTACTAACTAATTTGCACACACATATTAACATAATAGGAATATGGTGACATAAACAAAGCAAATCTATAATTACCATCCATCTCCAGTGAAGCCAAGAAAACCATTTAGGCACCCTAGGCATTTGTGAAAATTTATCTATGATATGATGGATATTGTCCAACTGTACTTGAACCATCAGACAAATTAAAGCAGCCCATTTCTGGGATCTGTTCACATCCCATATGTTCTTTTAACCATAGATAGTCTATAGTCATGAGATTTTGGAGTGCTACAACTTGCACCCCTCCCAACTCCTGGTTGAGTTCCAACAGTACAGATCCGGTCAAATTCGTTGTCTCACTGTATGCACATGCCAGCCTAGACATCTCCCTCCTCATTCCTATGGCAAGTCCAGGAGACGGTGGGCTGGATGCAGCCACAACCGCAGCATCGTCCGGATCCCTGTGGAGGCTTTTTGATGATCATCCCCCGGCACGAGTCCTCCAGAGAGTGCTGATGCCGGAAGCTCCTCCTCATATCGTATCTTAGTTCATTTTCTGGGTATCCAAGCTAGGCCTTGATCTTCTGCATAGAAACAAACAGACCCTTTGCCCACACTTTGACATGCCCTCTATACCACTGTGCAGAACTCATTGGAGGTCAGCACACAGTAACTGCTTTTTTTTTTTTTAATTAAGAGAAAGGAATATTATCAGAAAAGAGTACCTCCATAGCTGATCATCTGACACCCTTTAAGTGATCAACATTAAGGATATTTAAAGCATGCGTTGATCTTTGATTTACCAATAGTTTTATCCTGTTAAGGAGTAATCCCCCTTTTCTTTCTTTCTTTCTTTTATTTATTTATTTTTTTTTTAAATTTTTAATCTACACTTACATGAAGAATACTATGTTTACTATGCTCCTCCATATATCAGGTCCCCCCTAACAACCACATTACAGTTACTGTCCATCAGCTTAGCAAAATGTTGTAGAGTCACTACTTGTCCTCTCTGTGTTGTGCAGCCCACCCTCCCCTTTCTCCCTCCCCCCCATGCATGCTAATCTTAATACCCTCCTTCTTCTTCCCCCCACTTATCCCTCCCTGCCCACCCATCCTCCCCAGTTCCTTTCCCTTTGGTACCTGTTAGTCCATTTTTGGGTTCTGTAATTCTGCTGCTGTTTTGTTCCTTCAGTTTTTCCTTTGTTCCTATACTCCTCAGATGAGTGAAATCATTTGGTATTTCTCTTTCTCCACTTGGCTTATTTCACTGAGCATAATACTCTCCAGCTCCATCCATGTTGCTGGAAATGGTTGGATTTTTCCACTTCTTATGGGTGAGTAGTATTCCATTGTGTATATGTACACATCTTCTTTATCCATTCATCTACCGATGGACATTTAGGTTGCTTCCAATTCTTGGCTATTGTAAATAGTGCTGCGATAAACATAGGAGTGCATCTGTCTTTCTCAAACTTGATTGCTGCGTTCTTAGGGTAAATTCCTAGGAGTGGAATTCCTGGGTCAAATGGTAGGTCTGTTTTGAGCATTTTGATGCACCTCCATACTGCTTTCCACAATGGTTGAACTAATTTACATTCCCACCAGCAGTGTAGGAGGGTTCCCCTTTCTCCACAGCCTCGCCAACATTTGTTGTTGTTTGTCTTTTGGATGGCAGCTATCCTTACTGGTGTGAGGTGATACCTCATTGTAGTTTTAATTTGCATTTCTCTGATAATTAGCGATGTGGAGCATCTTTTCATGTGTCTCTTGGCCATCTGTATTTCTTTTTTGGAGAACTGTCTGTTCAGTTCCTCTGCCCATTTTTTAATTGGGTTATTTGTTTTTTGTTTGTTGAGGCGTGTGAGCTCTTTATATATTCTGGACGTCAAGCCTTTATCAGATCTGTCATTTTCAAATATATTCTCCCATACTGTAGGGTTCCTTTTTGTTCTATTGATGGTGTCTTTTGCTGTACAGAAGCTTTTCAGCTTAATGTAGTTCCACTTGCTCATTTTTGCTGTTGTTTTCCTTGCCCGGGGAGATATGTTCAAGAAGAGATCACTCAAGTTTATGTCTAAGACGTTTTTGCCTATGTTTTTTTCCAAGAGTTTAATGGTTTCATGACTTACATTCAGGTCTTTGATCAATTTTGAGTTTACCTTTGTATATGGGGTTAGACAATGGTCCAGTTTCATTCTCCTACATGTAGCTGTCCAGTTTTGCGAGCACCATCTGTTGAAGAGACTGTCATTTTGCCATTGTATGTCCATGGCTCCTTTATCAAATATTAATTGACCATATATGTTTGGGTTAATTTCTGGGGTCTCTAATCTGTTCCACTGGTCTGTGGCTCTGTTCTTGTGCCAGTACCAAATTGTCTTGATTACTATGGCTTTGTAGTAGAGCTTGAAGTTGGGGAGTGAGATCCCCCCTACTTTATTCTTCTTTTTCAGGATTGCTTTGGCTATTCGGGGTCTTTGGTGTTTCCATATGAATTTTTGAATTATTTGTTCCAATTCATTGAAGAATGTTGCTGGTAATTTGAGAGGGATTGCATCAAATCTGTATATTGCTTTGGGCAGGACGGCCATTTTGACGATATTAATTCTTCCTAGCCATGAGCATGGGATGAGTTTCCATTTATTAGTGTCCCCTTTAATTTCTCTTAAGAGTGACTTGTAGTTTTCAGAGTATAAGTCTTTCACTTCTTTGGTTAGGTTTATTCCTAGGTATTTTATTCTTTTTGATGCAATGGTGAATGGAATTGTTTTCCTGATTTCTCTTTCTATTGATTCGTTGTTAGTGTATAGGAAAGCTACAGATTTCTGTGTGTTAATTTTGTATCCTGCAACTTTGCTGTATTCCGATATCAGTTCTAGTAGTTTTGGAGTGGAGTCTTTAGGGTTTTTTATGTACAGTATCATATCATCTGCAAATAGTGACAGTTTAACTTCTTCTTTACCAATCTGGATTCCTTGTATTTCTTTGTTTTGTCTGATTGCCGTGGCTAGGACCTCCAGTACTATGTTAAATAACAGTGGGGAGAGTGGGCATCCCTGTCTGGTTCCCGATCTCAGAGGAAATGCTTTCAGCTTCTCGCTGTTCAGTATAATGCTGGCTGTGGGTTTATCATATATGGCCTTTATTATGTTGAGGTACTCGCCCTCTATTCCCATTTTGCTGAGAGTTTTTATCATGAATGGATGTTGAATTTTGTCAAATGCTTTTTCAGCATCTATGGAGATGATCATGTGGTTTTTGTCTTTCTTTTTGTTGATGTGGTGGATGATGTTGATGGATTTTCGAATGTTGTACCATCCTTGCATCCCTGGGATGAACCCCACTTGGTCATGGTGTATGATCCTTTTGATATATTGTTGAATTCTGTTTGCTAATATTTTATTGAGTATTTTTGCATCTACATTCATCAGGGATATTGGTCTGTAATTTTCTTTTTTGGTGGGGTCTTTGCCTGGTTTTGGTATTAGGGTGATGTTGGCCTCATAGAATGAGTTTGGGAGTATTCCCTCTTCTTCTATTTTGTGGAACACTTTAAGGAGAATGGGTATTATGTCTTCTCTGTGTGTCTGATAAAATTCCGAGGTAAATCCATCCTGCCCTGGGGTTTTGTTCTTGGGTAGTTTTTTGATTACTGTTTCAATTTCTTTGCTTGTAATTGGTTTGTTTAACTTTTGTGTTTCTTCCTTGGTCAGTCTTGGAAGGTTGTATTTTTCTAGGAAGTTGTCCATTTCTTCTAGGTTTTCCAGCTTGTTGGCATATAGGTTTTCATAGTAGTCTTTAATAATTCTTTGTATTTCTGTGGAGTCTGTCGTGATTTTTCCATTCTCATTTCTGATTATGTTGATTTGTGTTGACTCTCTTTTTCTCTTAATAAGTTGGGCTAGAGGCTTATCTATTTTGTTTATTTTCTCAAAGAACCAGCTCTTAGTTTCGTTGATTTTTGCTATTGTTGTATTCTTCTCAATTTTGTTTATTTCTTCTCTGATCTTTATTATGTCCCTCCTTCTGCTGACTTTAGGCCTCATTTGTTCTTCTTTTTCCAGTTTTAATAATTGTGATGTTAGACTATTCATTTGGGATTGTTCTTCCTTCTTCAAGTGTGCCTGGATTGCTATATACTTTCCTCTTAAGACTGCTTTTGCTGCATCCCACAGAAGTTGGGGCTTAGTGTTGTTGTTGTCATTTGTTTCTATATATTCCTTGATCTCTATTTTGATTTGTTCATTGATCCATTGATTATTTAGTAGCATGTTGTTAAGCCTCCATGTGTTTGTGAGCCTTTTTGTTTTCTTTGTAGAATTTATTTCTACTTTCATACGTTTGTGGTCTGAAAAATTGGTTGGTAGAATTTCAATATGTTGGAATTTACTGAGGCTCTTTTTGTGAGCTAGTATGTGGTCTATTCTGGAGAATGTTCCATGTGCACTTGAGAAGAATGTATATCCTGTTGCTTTTGGATGTAGAGTTCTATAGATGTCTATTAGGTCCATCTGTTCTAGTGTGTTGTTCAGTGCCTGTGTGTCTTTACTTATTTTCTGCCCGGTGGATCTATCCTTTGGGGTGAGTGGTGTGTTGAAGTCTCCTACAATGAATGCATTGCAGTCTATTTCCCTCTTTAGTTCTGTTAGTATTTGTGAAGACTCACTTTTGATGAATAAAGAATATATCTAAGAGAGCAAAGAAGCAGTTGGAGTCATCTAGGCTTGGGGTAAAGAAAGCCTGCCTGTGGGTGGCTGCAATAACTGCCCAGAAGGAGAGAGTTGGGTAGAGGGTATGAAGTGGGGGGGGGCTTTGGGGTAGGGGTGGTGTAGGGAGGCTGCACTGCAGGGCCATCCACACTGAGGCATCCGGCCCAGAGGGCAGAGAGCCCTAGCATCCTGCCTGCAGCAGCCTCTTGGTCCCCCACACACGTCTTCTTGCTCCCAGAGCTGGAGGTGACTCAGCACGGGGTCTTGTGCAGAGGATCTCAAACCCAGCCACGGGAATCCCACTGCAGGTTTGCTCTTGAGAAGGTGTCAGCGGCAGAATCCCCCTGCACGCCCAGCAGGATGACTTCCTAAAAGTTCACTTTCTACATCTCTTTCTCAGAAGTCACGCTCGTCCTAGACACCCTTGTCCTCCCTCTCCCTCATCTGCCCTGCCCCTCCCACCCCTTTCCGTGAGAAGTCTGCCCTCTGCCCCGGATCCCCTCTCCAGGAGACCCTTCTAGCAGGGCCATCCCATCCCTCTCGCAGGGTGATCTGCTCTCCGCGTCTCCACTTGGTGCATCCGCCACCCCTTCCCTGAGCAAAACAGTGATTTTCTTTAGCACCCACTTTCCTAGGAAGATGGGGGAGTAGGGAGTCACCCATACTTGTGATTTATAACTTTGCTCCTCTGGGTCTTTACTAGCTCACGATTATAAACAGAGATCACCAGGCGTGCACGCAGGGAACTAGACGACGACCCCAATAGCCCTACGAGAGGCGAGGTAGCTTCTGAATGTGCCGGGCTCCCCAGCAGGGGCCACACTGCTGGTGGTCTGCACAGAACTACGGTGAGGCCAGGTGAGAGGGCTTCTCAGGACACTGTTTCTTCCTGGTAGAAGCTGGTCACATGGTGATTTTGTTAGGACAAGACATTTCTGTCTTTTCTCCTAGGACATCACATATAACTGGGTCTGCGAGTCTAGGATGTGGAAGAGATGCAATTAGGTTTGGTGTCTTGAGTGGCAGCCCTGCACAGGGCCGCACTGCAGAGGACAGGTGGCTGTGCCGTGGAAGTGAAGACTGCCCTCTGTGGCCTGCTGTGGCCTTCCCCAGGAGAGCTAGCCTTTCCAGGCCTGGAGTTTGCTGAGCTGGGTTAGGTGTTTTACTCAGAGGAAGCAACCAGGGGCTTCAAAGCTCCAGCAACTCTAGATAAGCACCAATTCTAGATAAGACTTCTGTTAATGAAGTAGGCAGTTCTCCTGGGAGCCTATAATGAGGCCTATGGGACACGCAAGGCAGGTAGGGGGCAGGTATTTACAAAAGCAGACTCTCTTGGTATTTTGCGTCCCCCCTTTGTGGGAAGTGAGAAGAGAGAATTGTATTTGATTTACTGTAACAATATTCTTGTCATTACGTTGACAGTAATGGTGAAGACTTAGAACATTTTATAGTTATAACATTTCACAGTTTACCAAGCATATTGAGTGCTTTTTTTCTTTTTAACTGTTGAAACTTAATACCCAAATCCAAATAAAATACATAAAGCACTTTGTGAGCTATAATCTGCAATGCAAATATAACATGCTATTGTATCTTATCAGCGAGTGTGTGGCTGATGTGTTTGTATTTAATTTTTTTAAGTTCTGTAACTTTTCCAGTCTGGACATTGCCTGTTCACAGCTCTTCCTTTTCGATGAAGTAAATGAGACCCACGACTGGCTCGTCTCAGGTCACACTGCTGACATTTAATAGGGCTAGTCTTTGCCACCATGCCTACCTCCTAAAGTTAATCTTGCGATTTGGAGAGAATTGAAAATGCACTCCCTGTTGTTTGGCACCGCCAGCTTGAGCCGCTATGCCGCACTCTGCGGCGTTATTGAAACCTCAGGCGGACTATCGTCCTATCTCTTTAAAAAGAAAAAAAAAAAAGAAAAAGGGCCGGCGGGGCGGGGCCGGGGGCGCGGTGACTGCGGCATCGCCTGCCGTCCGCCGGTCCCGGGGCGGCAGCGGGGACCGTTGCGCCGCAACCTGCCGGTGGGACAAAAGGAAAACGAAGGCGCGGAGGCGCGATGCTGACAGCCCGCGGTGAGTATCTGCGGGTGCAGCTCGGTGACAGCGGGAGGGGAAGTGGAGCAGGTCGTGGGAGAGAGCGGCCCGCGGCGGGGCGGGCCATTCATCCCTCTGGGCCGGGCCGGAACCGGGTCGGGCCGCCACTGCAGTCGTTTGCGGAGACCCGTGACCACCTTCCTAGGGTCCCCGCCCGCGTGAGAGGGCACACAGTCTTCTCTCAGGTGTCGTGCAGCTGCGGGTAATGGCTGCTTTTTAAAATGTGCGGTTTGGGCTGGCAGCTCGCGAGTTGGTGGGTGAGGCGCCAGCTGCGGCGTTACTAGAGAGATGGCTGTGGGGGCGACACTCGGGCCGCCGGCTTTGTCAGCTAACCTCCGCCCTGGGCTGCGGTGTTTGGCCACAAAACGGGCCCGTTGCTGTAAGTGTAGGGTCAAGAGTCCTGCTGAATAATAAAGTGGGATTCTCACAGTCGCTTATAGTTGAGTTTACAGTAATTGTCCTCATTTTAAACAGCATGCCCTTGAATGATTCCATGTATTGTAGTTATATAATAATTGAAAAATCCTGTTTTTTTAGTTAAAAACATCTTATGTAGCTTTTCAATTTTCTTTTAAGAAGCGATCATTAAATTCTTAGAAAGAGTATCCTTCCAGTTTTAACAACAAAAATCTGAGACTTTTTCTCCAGACAAGGTTAGTGCCTCAGCACAGAGAGCTGGGTTTGTTTCTAATATATACATGGTGTTGGCTTAATTTTGTCCTCTCTGAGGGATAAAAGCTGCTTCTATTTAAGTAAAAGGTGGGATGCAGGTCGATTCCTGTGCTTCCCAAGCACAGGCTGCCCTGAAGTTCTCTCCGAGAGGGGCTCTCTGTGTCACCACCAGTGCAGAGAAAATAACTGACGATCCCATTTTCTTTGTCACATGAAAGGTAAATCTCCCACATTATTTTTGTTTGAACTGCTCGTTGATAACCAGATACAGACCAGGTTAATGCGCGTGGTGATTATGTCCCAAGGATTTACCGATGACCAACCAGCCTTCTTTTCCTCCTTTGGCTTTGGACGAGTAACGCTCTTTTCCAGTCCCTTTTCCTCTTTCCTTCTTGCTGTGCCCTTCATCGTTTGCCTTCTCTGGCTTTGGGGCTGGCCAGTTTTCCCCTTCTTTTCTCTTGGTCGAGACTACTTCAGTCTCCTTTTCAAACAAGCCAGATTTTCTGTATTCCCCGTATTTTCCTTGTACTTTGCTTGGTTGGTAAGCTCTTTCCCATGATTGATATGGTGTTTTCTGTTCTTCAGATAATAGGAAGAGAAGCCTGATCACAGGTTTGTAAGGCCAAGGTGAGCTTACGCCAGAAGCACCTCTTGCATTGTTGGGTCATGCTGGATTTTCCCTCAGAAACCGCAGGTTCAAACCATGGCTCTGGCATGCTCTGGCTCTGCAGTTAGAACTCCCTTAATTTCTGTGTTTGGCAGGTCCTTCCCATGTTAGGTGCCAGCAGCTGTTGTTCACACAGCTGTCACAGGGTTGAAACAAGGAACTGCATGGGAAGGCACTGGCACAGCACTTGGCACCATGTACCCATTTTGCAGGGCTTCTGTCTTTTTCCCATTCAGCCCACTCATCTACCTATCCACCCAACCACACAGAAGCCTGCTAATGTGCTTTCTCATATCCTTCCCCTAAAGTAATGCATTTTAGAATGATCTTTTTTGACCAAGTACATCTTAATCAGCTCTGATTAAGTACCAAAAAATATGTTCAGTACATGCTAAGGACCACTTACCTGTAGTGCTGACCGTTCCACGTTGCCACAGAAGTGTTCTATTGGAGAAGGGAAGGCCAACTCCCTTTGTAGATAGATCTCCTATGAAATCCTTGATGCTGGCCCAAGTGATGCGAATAGTGACTGTCCTGCCATTGAGTCCAAGTGAGAATGGCTAAATGCGGTTGATGCAAAGGGTGCCAAATTGGAAATCAGGATGGTTTCTGTCGCTATTCTCATCTTGGACAACCTGGTAGGCAATTTGTTCTTTGTATTGCCAATCCTGTTACTATTTTAATTTCTATTTTTGTGTCTTCTTGCCACCTTTCCTTAAATTAGCACATTGTACCAGATTTCCAAGTCTAGGATAGCACCATTGTGCCAGTACCTAAGGGGGAACATAATGAAATTGGAAGAAGCGCTGGATGGGAATCACAGGTTATGGTCCTAGCTCGACCATGGCTTCTCTTTGTGCTAAGTGGAAAGTCATTTAACCCCATCTCTAAGATCAGAGGTACAAAGTAGATAATCTTTACATTTCCTTTAAGTCGTGGGTACTTAATTAATATAGCTGTCTTTGGGGTACACTCAGTTTATAACAATTATTTGGTCAAGTAATGTGGCTCCTGTCATATGTGTTGTTTCTCTTCCCTCTGACAGTAGCCTTATGGAACAGGCAACCCCATTTTGGAGGTTATAAAATGTAAGCGTAGGAGACAGTATACAGCCCCAAGTATTTCCTATCTGTAAACTGATGGGGTTGACCAGATGTTTCTAACTTGGCTTTTCTTGCTGAACAGCAGCGAGTCTTAAGACTGCAAGCACTGCCCTCTGTTCCCTATACCACGGTCCCCTTCTTGTGCCACTTAGAATTTATGGTGATATGAAGCTCAAGATTTTTTCCTCCTTCTCAGTTTTGTAAGGAGAAATCTGAGATCCACTTACAGCAGCACTACATCCAGACAAACATTTGTTTTAAACATTCTGTCCTGGGCTAGACGGTGAGTCCGTCCTCTAGTCAGGAAAGTATGGTCCACATATTCTTCTCACATGTTCTGAAACTACAACATTTTTAAATAAGTCATAGCCACCTGAATTTTGTCATGGGTGATTCTTTAAACTTCACAAATCTCCTTATTCCATTAAAGTACTAAGTGCTAGAGAGGAGTATGTATTTGAAGTATTGAGGTAGCTGGAATTTGTGTACTATTGTACATAGTAGTGGAGGTTTAACCTTTCTCCTTGTTCTTAATACAGTGATAAATTTAACCATTGAAAAAAGGTCCTAATCAGGTTTCCAGGTACATTATAGGAAATATTGCATAAGATAAACATATACTAAAAAATTATTTGTTATTTATTTGAAGTTCAACTTAACCAGACATATTTTTAGTTGTTAAACCTGGCAACCCTGTATTAACAGAACCTTAGTTGGTAAATTAAATAAAAGTAACTTTGAGTGTAAAGATGTTAGTTTGTTAGGTTTTTAAGCTTATAATATAAATTGCTTCCAATCCTTATCAGTTTTCCATGATATGCCAAACACTTCACTAGTGTCATTTATTAATACTTCTGTTTATCAAATGTTTAAACTAAGTGACTATCCTAAGAAAATTCAGGTCCTGAAAAACATTATGTCCAACTTACCTTCATATTCCCAGAGGCCCTACTAATGGGTGAAAAAAAAAACCCAAGATTTTAAATGTTATTTATGTGAAGGCAGAGAACTTGGTTTTGAAAATGGGCTCTATATCATGTAGTTGTGATACTTCATCTCTTAGAGCCTCAATTTTTTCCTTTCTATGTGGGACTGATAAAAGGTTAATAATCCCCACCTCAGAGTTCAGGTGATAGGAAAATAAAGCCTCTGGCATGGCTTTACCTGGCAGGATCCCCAAAGAAAAGTTGGTTTTTAAATGAATGAATGAATATTATTTTTCCCTTCAAAATGTCAGATAATATTAGTCAGATACTATCAAATGAGATAGATTTTAATCATATAAGTTATTTTTAATATATAAAAGCTTTATTGAGATATAATTCATATACGATCCAATTTACCCATATGGTTTATTATTGTTATGCAAAATTTTGTCTTGAAGGTGAATTGAACTTTTAGAGGTAACCTAAGACTTTGAGGAGCTTCTGTTTTAGTGCTAGCCCCCCAAATCCCTACCTCAGCAATTAGCTCTATTGACTTATAGGACTTACAGGACTTACAGGACAAATTAATATGACTTTCCCATTTTGCAAAGATGTCTCTTTTAAAGTCTCTGCTGACTCATGTTTTGTTCTGACATTAAGGAGCCAAGGCGATTATTCTGCCGGTAATTCCAGCAGAGGCTTTCTGGGGCTCTAAGTTGGTCTGTCTGTGGCTCCTTGTTTTTGTAATGTTAGGGACTTTCAAGGGTGAATTTTTGCCACATCATAGATAATTTCACTGTCTGAATTTATTTGGTTACACATGATAAAAAGCAATGTGGATTTCTAATTCCCATCCTTAGAATGGTGTGCATCCCATTCTCAGGAGATCGCAAAAGGTAGTTCTGGCTCTTTTCTCTCCTATAAATGGGTTAAAGACTGTTTCGGTGGAAACTGCTGCTGTTGCGATAGGTAAGGCTGCAGAGGGTGTGCCATGAATGCTGACTCCCTGAAAAAGCAAAAAGGGGTAGAGGTCACCCAAGATGCCCTTGCTTCCCCCAGGACACGGCCCCTTCCTCCCCACCAGAGAGCAGGGGGTCTTACCAGTGCTAAGTCCATGCAGAAAGGATGTGGTTTGAAAGTGTAATAGACACCATTCAACAAAAGGAAGGGATGTCATATCGAAGAGGAAAAAGAGTAATGGATTGCTCCTGATTATATATTTTTTTCATTCAAGCAGGAAAGATGTTTCTGTTCATTCCCTTGGGTGACAGCCTGGTATCCATGTTCTGGTTCCTGGGCAGTTTGCTCTGTCCTTCTTCATTCTGGCGAAGTCTGCACTTTGTTATCCCACACTCCTCTCTGCCTGCCTCTACCAAAGGGCGGCTTTTGGTTGAGGGAGCATCACGACTTACTTATACAATGGTCATGATTTAGACCCCGAGTCTCTGGGCTCAGTGTAACTCAAAGAAATCCTCACCTTAAGTGAATAAGTGGGCTGGCAGGTTTCTTTCCTACTCCTTAAATGAGATCACACGTTGTGCCAAATCCGACTACTATTGGGAAAGCCCAGATTGCCAAAATAGGGTATTTTTGCTTGGCAGGAGAAGAGGTCACTGAATGGACACACTGTGTTTCTATTACTGTGGGCAATGGCTTCAGGCTGCAAAGCCAAATGAACCGATTCCACTGCGGGCAAGGGTGGATGTCCCAGTCCCGTTCCCTAAGAGCAATTATAGAGCTTTGGCTGTTTGGACCCTTGATGGATGAGAGAAGGACATGAATCAGCAAGCAGACAATATCATTAATACATGTCATGTTACGTCCTGTGTTAAAGAATATTGTATTAGCAAAAAGAGTGGAATCTGATATTGGCAACAGTTGTGCCCAGTTTATTAAGGACCTTTAGACGTAGGTCCAGTTGTCTTTAAGACGAATCTGCATGTGGATAGGGCAAGCTAGCCCTGTGTTATAGATGAGGAAAGTTGGGTATAGGAGATGGAGTGATTCTAAAGTTGTGGTCACCCTGCTGCCACTCTCCCCAACATGCTGGTGGGAGCAGCTTTCTTTCCCACTGGGGATGGTGTGAGAAGAGAAGGAGGTAATAACTCAAGGGCCTGCACCATGTCAGGCTCTCAACAGGAGGAGATAATGTAAGAGATGGAAGTCGAAGGACTTATGTCTCATTCCCGGAAGATATGTTCTTTGACTTTTCTGGACATCAGTTTCCCTATCTGTAAATGGAGTTCATGATGCCCTACCAAGTCACGATGAAGCTAAAATGAGATGCTGTCCATGAAATCACTTTAACAAGTTAAAAATATAGTATCTCTACGTGAGAATCTTATTCTACTGTATTATAATTTTACTATCAACAACATTTCAACTATATATTAAATCTGAAATATGCTAATTTTCTTGGCCATGTTAATGAACCACATAAACACAAAATCATCATGAAAGCAATAAAAAGTATTGGATTTGTTATATCATGATGAATTTGATTGCTTATTGAGGAACTGCCTTAAATTTGTTGGTTACTTTGAAGGTTCACATTTCTTATTTTTTAAATTGCATTAGATTGCTGTTCAGTCATATCAGATGCCATATAAAAGATTGCTAGCTTTTATCTTCCATGCAAAGTCATTGTTAAGGATTTATAAAAGTAAAAAATGGATACATTGTCAGATGAAGATTTATAAATAAGAGGAGTATTAAACAGCATAAAAATCCTATACAGTGTTAATCATACAATTAGTAAGGAACGAAAAGCATTTCTGGGGTTTAAAATAATAAAAATGAAGTAGAACTATGTACATATCTAATCGCAAGTGGAGATGTGTTCATATATCTGCATATTTAGAAAGTATAATTATGGCACACCGAGAAATGGATATTTGTTGAATTGAATAAAGGTGTATGTGTCTGTTTGTATGAAATCATGAATTGGGAATAAAAAAAGACATTTTAATATTTCTTTTGCCTATATGTTTTGGTGTTGGATTACTACAAAGAAATTATGAGAATAAATAAAACAGTAACTGCTTTATGAATGTTAATGTGCTCTACACATTTTGGTATTGGTATTTGACAAGTGGTCTGGTTTAATGGGGAAATCCCATGAACGAGGGTTGTGGAGCTCTTTTGGAGCTGTGCAACTTCCTCAGTGTGACCTGGAAATGGCTCAGTGCCAAGGGGCACAGTGGGTGTGGGCACATTCTGTCTCTCCCTCCACACTGCTGCTCTAGAGCTAGAGTTTACCGAGATTGACATCTTTGTAAACGAGCATCTATATAACTTGCCATAGACTGGCCTGGGGTCTCTAGTCACCTTGTCTCTTTCTATCATGCTTTAAACTCTTTCAGAGTCTCTCTCTGAACCTATAATATGAGGAAACTATCTGTGCTACCTCTTTTAAGGGTCATCTTGAGGGTCGCATGAAACAATGTAAGTAATTCTAAAGGACTACACTAGTGCAAGGTACTGTGATTTAAATACCACGTGCAGAATTTCATATTAACTAGGAAGGGTTTACTGGTACCATAGGATCTTTGGAACCCTAAGGAATACTTAGGAATGCTTTGGGGGAAAAGTTCTGATGGGTGTTTCACAAGGTATAGGATGCGTGGTCTCTTAACAGAGAGGATGGCTGGAAGGAGTAGGTGCTACTCAAGGAGGCACCAAAGAAATGAGCTCATGGAATGGGGATTTGACCTCTTTTGCAAGTCTCTCCCTTTTTGCCTCCCATCACTTCCTTTCCCTTCTTTCCTCATTTTAAAAAACTCATATTGCATAGACTATCATTCCACTCATTCTTAATTAACAGCTATTATGATAACAAATGAAAGCTGTTCAAGACACTTGTTTCAAAGGTGTCATTATATATTCATCATGTTATAAACCTATTTTCAATATTATTCCAGGTAAAAGACACAACTTGTAGTACAAATTTAATTCTTATTAATTTTTAAATTAAAATATTATACATGCAGAAGGGTACGTACAAATTAGTCTTGCACCCACTTTTCGTTTTATTTATTAAGGTATCACTGATACACACTCTTATGAAGGTTTCACATGAAAAACATCGTGGTTACTACATTCACCCATATTATCAAGTCCCCCCACACCCTACTGCAGTCACTGTCCATCAGCATAATAATATGCCACAGAGTCACTACTTTTCTTCTCTGTGCTACACTGTCTTTCCCTTGACCCCCCACCCCCACAGTATGTGTACCAATCATAATAGCCCTCAATCCCCTTCTCCCACCCTTCTCTCCTACCCTTCCCCAACTCTCCCCTTTGGTAACTGCTAGTCCCTTCTTGGAGTCTGTGAGTCTGCTGCTGTTTTGTTCCTTCAGTTTTGCTTTATTGTTATAGTGCACAAATGAGTGAAATCATTTGGCACTTGTCTCTCTCCGCCTGACTTATTTCACTGAGTATAATACCCTGTAGCTCCATCCATGTTGTTACAAATGGTAGGATTTGTTTTCTTCTCATGGCTGAATAGTATTCCATTGTGTATAAGTAGCACATCTTCTTTATCCATTCATCTACTGATGGACACTTAGGTTGCTTCTACATTTTGGCTATTGTAAATAGTGCTGCGATAAATATAGGGGTGCATATGTCTTTTTGAATCTGAGATTTTGCTTTCTTTGGGTAAATTCCTAGAAGTTGAATTCCCAGGTCAAATGGTATTTCTGTTTTTGTTTTTTTGAGCAACCTCTATATTGCTTTCCACAATGGTTGAACTAATTTAGATTCCCACCAAAAGGGTAGGAGGGTTCCCTTTTTTCTGCATCCTCCCCAGCATTTGTTGTTCCTAGTCTTTTTGATGTTGACTATCCTAACTGGTGTGAGGTGGTATCTCATTGTGGTTTTAATTTGTATTTCTCTGATAATTAACGATATGGAGCATCTTTTCATGTGCCTGTTGGCCATCTGAATTTCTTCTTTGGGGAATTCATATCCTCCACCATTTTTTAATAGGGTTATTTGCTTTTTGGGTCTTGAGGCATGTGAGTTCTTTATATATTTTGGATTTTAACCCCTTGTTGGATATGTCATTTGCCAATATATTCTCCCATTCTGTAGGATGCCTTTTTACTCTACTGATGTTGTCCTTTTCTGTACAGAAGCTTTTAGCTTTGGTGTAGTCCCATTTGTTCATTTTTGCTTTTGTTTCCTTTGCCCGAGGAGATGTGTTCAGGAAAAAGTTGCTCATGTTTATATTCAGGAGGTTTTGCCTATGTTTTCTTCTAAGAGTTTTATAGTTTCATGACTTACACTCAGGTCTTTGATGCATTTTGAGTTGACTTTTGTGTTTGGAGTTAGACAGTAATGCAGTTTCATTCTTACATGTAGCTGTCCAGTTTTGCCAACACCAGTTGCTGAAGAGGCTCTCATTTCCCCATTGTATGTCTATGGCTCCTTTATCATATATTAATTGACCATGTATGCTTGGGTTTATATCTGGGCTCTCTAATCTGTTCCATTGGTCTACCATTCTGTTCTAGTGCCAGTACCAAATTGTCCTGGTAACTGTGTCTTTGTCGTAGAGCTTGAAGTCAGGGAGCCTAATTCCCCCAGCTTTATTCTTCCTTCTCAGGATTGCTTTGGCTATTTGGGGTCTTTTGTGGTTCCATATGAATTTTAGATCTATTTGCTCTAGTTTATTGAAGAATGCTGTTGGTATTTTGATAGGGATTGCATTGAATCTGTAGATTGCCTTAGGCAGGATGGCCATTTTGACAATATTAATTCTTCTTATCCATGAGCATGGGATGTTTTTCCATTTATTTTTGTCTACTTTAATTTCTCTCATGAGTGTCTTGTAGTTTACAGAGTATAGGACTTTCACTTCCTTGGTTAGGTTTATTCCTAGGTATTTTATTCTTTTTGATGCAATTGTGAATGGAATTGTTTTCTAATTTCTCCCTCTGCTAGTTCATCATTAGTGTATAGGAATGCAACAGATTTCTGTGTATTAATTTTGTATCCTGCAACTGTGCTGAATTCCTATATTAGATCTAGTAGTTTTGGAGTGGATTCTTTAGGGTTTTTTATGTACAATATCATGTCATCTGCAAACAGTGACAGTTTAACATCTTCTTTACCAATCTGGATGCCTTTTATTTCTTTGTGTTGTCTGATTGCTGTGGCTAGGACCTCCAGTACCATGTTGAATAAAAGTGGAGAGAGTGGGCATCCTTGTCTTGTTCCCAATCTTAAAGGAAAGCCTTTCAGCTTCTTGCTGGTAAGTATGGTGTTGGCTGTGGGTTTGTTGTATATGGCCTTTATTATGTTGAGGTACTTGTTTGTCCTTTATACCCATTTTGTTGGGAATTTTTATCATGAATGGATGTTGAATTTTGTCAAATGCTTTTTTGGCATCTATGGAGAGAGGATCATATGGTTTTTGTCCTTTTTGTTGATGTGGTGGATGATGTTGATGGATTTTCTAATATTGTACCATCCTTGCATACCTGGAATAAATCCTACTTGATCATGATGGATGAGCTTTTTGATCTGTTTTTGAATTCAGTTTGCTAATATTTTGTTGAGTATTTTTGCATCTATGTTCATTAGGAATATTGGACTGTAATTTTCTTTTTTTGTAGTTTCTTTGCCTGGTTTTGGTTTTAGAGTGATGCTGGTCTCATAGAATGAGTTTGGTAATATTCCCTCCACTTATACTTTTTGGAAAACTTTAAGGAGGATGGGTATTAGGTCTTCACTTAATGTTTGATAAAATTCAGCAGTGAAACCATCTGGTCCATGGGTTTTGTTCTTAGGTAGTTTTTTGATTAGCATTTCAATTTCGTTGCTGGTAATTGGTCTGTTCAGTTTTTTTGTTTCTTTCTGGGTCAGCCTTGGAAAGTTGTATTTTTCTAAAAAGTTGTCCATTTCTTCTAGGTTATCCAGTTTGTTACCATATAATTTTTCATAGTATTCCCTAATAACTCTTGGTATTTCTGTGATGTCTGTAGTGATTTTTCCTTTCTCATCTCTGATTCTGTTTATGTGTATAGACTCTCTTTTTTTCTTGGTAAATCTGACTAGGGGTTTATCTATTTTGTTTATTTTTTCAAAGAACCAGCTCCTACTTTGATTGATTCTTTCTATTGTTTTATTCTTCTTGATTTTATTTATTTCTGCTCTAACCTTTATTATGTCCCTCCTTCTACTGACTTTGGGCCTCACTTGTTCTTCTTTTTCTAGTTTCATTTATTGTGAGTTTAGACTGTTCATATGGGATTGTTCTTCTTTCCTGAGGTAGGCCTGTATTGCAATATACTTCCCCCTTAGCACGGCCTTTGCTGCATCCCACAGATTTTGCGGTGTTGAAATATTGTTGTCATTTGTCTCTGAATATTACTTGATCTCTGTTTTTATTTGGTTATTGATCCATTGGTTATTTAGGAGCATGTTGTTAAGACTCCATGTGTTTGTGGGATTTTTCATTTTCTTTGAGTAATTTATTTCTAGTTTCATACCTTTGTGGTCTGAGAAGCTGGTTGGTACAATTTCAATCTTTTTGAATTTACTGAGGCTCTTTTTGTGGCCTAGTATATAATCTATTCTTGAAAATGTTCCATGTGCACTTAAGAAGAATGTGTATCCTGCTGCTTTTGGGTGTAGAGTTCTGTAGATGTCTGTTAGGTCCATCTATTCTAATGTGTTGTTCAATGCCTCTGTCTCCTTACTTATTTTCTGTCTGGTTGATCCTTTGGAGTGAGTGGAGTGTTGAATTCTCCTAGAATGAATGCATTGCATTCTATTTCCTCTTTTACTTCTATTAGTATTAATTGTTTCACATATGTAGTTGCTCCTGTGTTGGGTGCATATATATTTATAATGGTTATATGTTCTTGTTGGATTGACCCCTTTATCATTGTGTAATGTCCTTCTTTGTCTCTTGTTACTTTCTTTGTTTTGAAGTCTGTTTTGTCTGATACAAGTACTGCATCTCCTGCTTTTTTCTCCTTATTAGTTGCATGAAATATCTTTTCCATCCCTTCACTTTTAATCTATGTATGTCTTTGGGTTTGAAGTTGCAGGCAGCATAGAGATGGGTGTTGTTTTTTTATCAATTCAGTGACTCTGTGTCTTTTGATTGGTGCATTCAGACCATTTACATTTAGGGTGATTATCAATAGGTAGGTACTTATTGCCATTCTAGGCTTTAGATTCATGGCTACCAAAGGTTCAAGGGAACTTCCTTACTATCTAAGAGTCTCATTTAACTCACTTAGTATGCTATAACAAACACAATCTAAAGGTTCTTTTTTTCCCCCTCCTTTTTCTTCTTCCTCCATTTTTTGTATATTAGGTATCATATTCTGTATTCTTTGTCCATCCCTTGAATGACTTTGGGGGTAGTTGATTAGATTTTTCATTTGCTTGGTAATTAATTGGTCTACTTTCTTTACTGTGGTTTTATTTCCCCTGGTGACAACTATTTAGCCTTAGGAACATTTCCATCTATAGCAGTCCCTCCATGTAGGAACAGTTTGTGGGAGGTAAATTCTCTCAACTTTTGCTTATCTGGAAATTGTTTAATCCCTCCATCAAATTTAAATGATAGTCTTACTGGGTAGAGTGTTCTTGGTTCGAAGCCCTCCTGTTTCATTCCATTAGCTATATCATGTCACTCCCTTCTAGCCTCTAAGGTTTCTGTTGAGAAGTCTGATGATATCCTGCTGGGTTTTCCTTTGTATGTGATCTTTTTTTTCCTCTCTGGGTGCTTTTAATATTCTGTCCTTATCCTTGGTCTTGCCATTTTAATTACTATATGTCTTGGTGTTGTCTTCCTTGTGTCCTTTGTTTTGGGTGATCTGTGCACCTCCATGGCCTGAGAGACTATCTCCTTCCCCAAACTGGGGAAGTTTTCAGCAATTACCTCCTCAAAGACGCTTTCTATCCCTTTCTCTCTGTCTTCTTCTTCTGGTACTCCTATAAAGTGAATGTTGTTCCGTTTGGATTGGTCACAATGTTCTCTCAATATTGTTTCATTCCTAGAGATCCTTTTTTTCTCTCTATGCCTCAGCTTCTTCATATTTCTCTTCTCTAATTTCTATTCTCTAATCATTAAGAAAGATATGGAATTTCTTAATGATTGAATCTCTGTCCTAAATTTGTCCCTGAGTTCTTGAATATTTTTCTGTAGCTCCATGAGTGTTTTTAGGATTTTTATTTTGAGGTCTCTTTCAGCGGGATTGGTGACTTCAGTTTCACTTGGCCATCTTTCTAGTGTTTGTGGGATTTTGGTTTGAACCAGGTTCCTTTGACATTTCACATTTGTAGGTGACACCCTCTAGTACTCAGAAGCTCTACTCTCTCAAGGTGCTCAGCCCCTGGAGAGATGGCGGGGATCACAGGTGAGTGCTGCTGGTGCCTGTCTGGAGGAAAGGGCTCTTTCCTGTTTCCCATGCCAGGGCCAGTGGGCTGAGCATGCAGGGCAGAGCCTCTATGCTATGGACTTGTAGCTGCCATAGGCAAGTTCGTCCTCTGGCTGGCCAGGCACAATGGTGGGGGTAGCCTGTTTGCAAGCTGGTGCCAGCTGGGGTGAATGAGTGGCAGGCTGTGTATCATGGTAGGGGGCCTCATAGCTGTGTTGCCAGCCAGTGCGATGGAGTGCTTGAAGTTCTTGAAAGTTCCCAACCTTCTGGGCTGATTGCACCGGGACAATTTTGTCCACCTGTCCTTTCTCCTGAGCATCAAGCTCTGTACAGCCCTTGCCCCTTTAGCAGCCCTATCACTGTTAGAAGTCTCGCAAGAGTGGTCACCTTCTGTTACAAAGTGGCTGTTTTTTGGTACCTGTTCTCCACAAGTATCTGAAATCTCATTCTCTCCAAGTATTCTGCCTGTCTTAGCTTTCTAACCCTAGTAATCTCCAGAGTACCATGTAATGTAAGTTTTTGCTCCCAGAGCATATCTCCAGGGCTCGGTGTTCAGCAGTCCTAGGCCTCCACCCACTCCCTGCTATATTTCTCTTCTTCCTGCCGGTGAGCTGGGGTGGGGGAAGGGTTTGGGTCCTGCCAGGTCAGGGCTTTGGTACTTTACCCTTTTCCAGTAAGGTCTGCTCTGTTTCCCAGGTGTAGGCAATCTGCCACATTCCTGCTTTCCTGTTACTCTTTCAGTATTAGTTGTGTTTGCTATATTTTCATATTATATGTGGTTTTGGGAGGAGGTTTGTGTCTCATCTCTCACATCACCATCTTTAAGCCAATCCACCCACTTTTCTTTTTAGGTTGTTTCCTTTTTTATTGTCAGTAGTTTTTTATATATCCTGGACACACAACTTATGACAATTATCTGTGTGGCAAATATTGACTGATTTATGTAGCTTGCCTTGGGTGAATGGATGTTCTTCATTTTAATGTGACATCTGTTATTTTACGAAGAGTACTTTCTATTTGCTGGTTAAGGAATTCTTCTCTATCCTGAGGTAATAAAGGCACTCTGTTATATTTCTTCCTAAAAACTCGAAGGTTTGATTTTCTCACATATACCCTCAATCATCTGTCATTGATATTTGTGTACAGTATGAAGTACAGATACATTTTTTTATGCAGATAACCACTTGTCCCAGTAACATTTTTTTAAATGGCCCAGCTTTCCCCACTGAGTTCTCCAAATACCTCTGTCATATTTCCCTTAATGCCTAAGTATGTTTCTAAGCTTTTTACTCTGTTCCTGTGTGAATACCAAACTAACTTGGTTATTATGGTTTTACATTAAGGTTTGATATTTAGGAAAGCAAATCTTTTACTTTTCTGGAGTGTCTTTCTTTATTCTTGTTACTTTGTTTTTGATTAAAACTTTAAAAATCACCTTGTCAAGTTTTATTTAAAAATGTTGTTGGAATTTTGATTGGAAATCCCTTGAATTAAAAGATCAATTTTAGGAGAGTTGACATTTCAGTTATATTTAGCTGTCTTATCCAGCTCATATGTCCCTTTTAGGAAGGACCTCTTTAATGTCTTTTGTTAAAGTTATCCATTTTCTTCTAAAATTCTTTATAAGTCATTTTGTTACAATCATTGCAAGGGAAATTATTTTTTCCTGTTATTATAAATGGCTCTTTTAAAAAAAGCCTTGAAAAGCCCCTCTTGCTGGTATATAGAATTTGTATCAGCAATCTTGATACACTTTATTATTAATTCAGTTGTTTTAAATTTTTATGGAATATTCCATCTATGAATAGCGACAGTCTTGTTTCCCCCTCCCACCCTTTATCCTTCCTTGCTCTTCTTCTGCTTTTTCTGTCTTGTACTGGCCAGCACCTGCAGGAAAATGTTGGATGGAAGTAGAGACAGGAAGTATGAGGTTTTCCTTTAAGGAAATTCTTGTCTGCTTGCTATTTACCAAATGGTTTTTGTTTCCTTCCTTCCTCCCTCCCTCCCTCCCTCCCTTCCTCTCCCTCTCTTCCTTTCTTTTTGTCATTAATGGATGTTGAATTTTATCCTCTGACAAATCCATCAATTTGCTCATAAGGTATTATTTTTATTATACATTGCTGGATTCAGCTTGCTAATATGTACTTTCATCTGTGTTCCTAAGTGAGATTAACCAGTAATTTTCCTTTTTTGTATTGTCCCAAAGTAGTTTAGATAATCTAATTTGGGAATATTATCAGCCTAATGAAATTATTTGGCCTTGTTGTCTGTTTTTATGTTGCCTGGTCAAATCTATAAAATATTAGTGTTATCTGTTTATTGGAATTTAATACAACTCATCAGTAAAACCATACAGCCTGATGTTTTCTTTGTGGGGAGGTTTTAAATGTCTGTGATTGAATCTTTTCAATAGGATTGACTCATTTTTTCAATTCATTTTGGTAGTTCATTTTTTTCCCAGGAATTTGTCTATTTTCAAAATTTGCAAATTTGTTATCTTAAAGTCTTTATAATATTCTCTTATTTGATTTCTGGTGTATCCCATTTTCATTCCCAATATTGTTTTTCTGTATATGTGTGATATCTTTGTTTTTATCATGTCTAGTCTTGCCACAAGTTTGCCAATTTTATTAGTATTTTTAAAGAACACTTCTTTTGGTTTTGCTGGTATTTTCCATTGTATCTTTGTTTTCCACTTAATTCTGCTCTCATCTTGATTTCATATCTGATTTATCCCCATTACTTTTTTTCTAAGTTCTTGAAATGGATATTTATTTTCGGCCTTTTTTCATTCCAAGTGAAATCATTAAAGGCTTGTAAATGTAACCATAAATTTACTAATCTCCATTTGTCATGAAGAACAGGTCAGAGACTCAGTGTTTCTCATGGTGCTTGTCTCCAACCAGAATTTAATAAGATTTCCTTTGCATTAATTTTATTTATCATTGTAGTTACCCTCTTTATGACACATGATACTAGGTTTCCATTCATTTTGTGGATGGGAAGTTTCCTTTTGTAACACATTTATTTAAGTAGAGCCATTTTAAGGAAAAATATTAAATAATGAACAGCTGGTCCACAAATAGGCCAAAGATACCCCCAAAATTCCATTAATTCCATAATGCAACTATGTTCCATCACAAATATGAAAAAAAAATATGAGGGTGATTCATCAGTGACTATAGTTTGGGAAACTGATGTTCCAGGCAACAGGTTGCCTTCTCTCATCCACATGCACGATCTCATTGGCATACACAGTTGTTCAATCACCCGGGGTAGTTTCTGAGCAATAAGACAGCTCCTGCAGAGATGTACATCTACAAACCTGCCAATGTCAATAAAGGAAATAATATTTTTCAGAATTCTAAATTGTGGGTTAGGTGTTAAATATTGAGGTGATGTTAAATTTAAAGATTGGATTACTAGAGAGAGAGTTTGGGAGCTGTTAGACAGGGACACAGTGGTCCCTGGGACCCAGCATGGGCTCATCGAGAACATATCATGTATGTTAATGTACTTGCACATTTGACAAGAGTATTGACTGGTAACTCAGTGCAGGCAGGAGAAAGACTGTATCTTGGCCTAAGCAATACACTGGGCAAAGTCCGCATATGTTGCTAGAAATGATAGAAATAAATGTGCTTGATAATAGTACATTCATTAGGGCTCAGAGATATCTAGGAAAAACTATTCAAAGATTTTTTTTTTTAGTAGTTGTATGAAACATGCCATGTAATTCGAAGTAATATTCCAGTTACGGAATATGTATTTTAAAGATATTGATAAACTGGAGTTAGAGATGGAACTCTCTATTCAGTGAGGTTGATAAGCATGAACATGCAGCGTTCCACTCAGATCTGTATTTATTTCCCTCTAATGTTCCCACGGAGACAGAACACCATCAACAGGTGACCTTTGCGGGCTGAAGGCAAAGCCTTGGCAGCCTTACTTCAAGTACAACTAATTCCAGACTTCCCTTGGAATCTCCTATTTTGTCATAAACCTGTATCTGTTCTGCAATATATTCATATTTTATGGTTATACTTAAAATGACATTTTAACTGACAAAATCTTTTTTATTTCAAGGACATATTTGGATTGATTCCTTTTCTCAGAATTACTGATGAATTAAAAATAGATATACTTGTCTGGAATCAGATTTTTACAGGTGGCAATAACATAGAATTACTCCAGTCCTCTTTGTTTTACAAAGAAATTGACCATAATTCTCCACTTTATTATACATAATCTTTCTTAACTTAAACATTTCAAGTTGAAGAGTCCTATTTCTAAAATCCACTATCAAACAAAAGGATTTCATCCTGTTATAGAATTTCTTCATTTAATTTTAATTCTTTAGTTGTAATTTTAAATATAGAGTTTCTCTAGTTCTTGACACATGGCAATCAAAATTTTAGGATATATGATTTTATATGAAAGAATAATAGGATTTTGGATTGGTTTATTCCATTAATCTCACCCATGAAATACTGTTTTTATTATAGCAAGTTGCTGGGGAAGTGTTTACAGTGAATTTTTAGTCCTTTTCATGGGTTTTAATGAATCCAAGAATCTATGGCATTGGAAGTATAGCTTAGACTATTATCTGTGCATCACTTTTGTCTGCAATGAAGCATGGTTGGGTAGCAGCTACAGAGTAAGAAGTCAGGAGCTGGTTTTCCAGTTTCCAGGCCCTCATTTCCTAGTTGAGTGCATTTAAGGTTACTTAACTTCATGTGACCCAGTTTCTTAGCATATATTAGCAATTCTAAGTCTCTTGTTCAGTCTACTTCAAAGAAGATATTATCACAAAGAAATGTGGTAATATCTAGGAGATCACCTTGAAAATTATGAAGTATTTATAACCATGATAGTTGCATGAATGGATACAAAATGCAATCTCATGTGTCCCTCTGATCATTGTTGTAAAAGTTTGTCATTTTCTTTTTTAGTTTATTTCTTAAAACTTAGACTATCACAGGCACCAATGGTTATTGAGAATATTAGGAGCAAAATAAAGACTGGCTTTTAGACACATTTTTTTTTTCCTTTTGTAGTATAGATATTTTGCTTTCAAGCATGTATTATGTGTAAAGTTATATTTTGGATTTAAGGGTATTGTTCCTTTAAAAAAGGCACATCCTGTGAAGCACATATTTCACTTGGAAGAAGTCAGGGAAATAGAGGAATGAGAAGCAATGTATGGGAGTGAGAAAATGAAACTAAATTAAGTAGAAATGTTTTTGGTTTCCCGTCTAGTTACACACGTGTGCCCCTGGTTGCGAGGAGAGGGATTAATGCCGTGCTCTTCAGCAGGGCTGCGGTGTGACGGGCAGTTTATAATTAGAAAGTCACCTGAGTGGAGAACCACGGCCGTGTTCCACGAGGAATCACATTTCAGTGCCTTTACGCTGAGGCCGTTTCCCTGCTCCTTCCTTTACCCTCCCTTACTTTTTCTTTCAGGGTCGCAGAAGTGATGCCAAGATGCAGGAGCACCGGGGCCAGAAGCAGGGTGCTCGCCGGCGAGTGTTTAACCTCCGTTGAGATGAGGTGAGGAACACCGTCTCCAGGATCTTCCGCCGCGTCCTCCCCCAGCCTTCAAAGGAAACGCAGGAGTTTCTCAGATGAAAAGAGCTTACTTATGCTTTGAGGCAAAGCCAGAAAACAATTAGCGAATCAATACTATTTACCGAAGAACTTGTGTGGCCTGTTGGGTGAGAAGGCGTAATCCAGGCGGCCCCGACGTTCAGACTGCAGCGGCCCCCTGCTCGGAGGAGCACGGACACGGCTGTGACAATGCTTTCGGGCATCGGATGATGAGAGGACGCGGAGGGGAAGGCAGGCTTTTCACTGGCCGGGCGGAGCTGAACGTGGAACGCCCACTTAAAGGGAACACTAGCGAAAGGCTTAGAAGAAAGGAAAATATTTTCATGGTTTGCACAAACAGATACTCCGGAAGTGAACATGGAGACCGAGGGGAATAGGTAAATGAGTTATTGTTCTAAACTACAACCGTTTGCATTGAGATTTTAAGGCTCTCTGGGTTTTCCCAAATGAAGCACAGGTAGGCAAACCAAAGGAGAGCTTTCTGGAAGTAGAAGTGTGTAGGGAGTGTAGGTCCTCCCGTTCTAGCTGGAGTTGTGTGCGCTAGTTCAAAGCCCCGGCCCCAGACCATTACATTTTCCAGATGGTTTTGGATTTCTGTCTCCTGCTGTGGCTGTTGTAATGGACAGTTTCCCATTTTCTCCTTCATCAGATGTATAATTAGTACCTCTTACTGGCCATTTGATTATCTGAAAAATGTTATATAAACAATGGTGAAGTACTTGGAATTGCATGAAGTAATTTGAGAAAGGAGAGTGAGCAGCCTGCTTTTCCTTTATAAACTGATGATAAAAATAATGCTTGCTACCTTCCTCAAATTTAGTTGCTGTTTTATAAGGACATATGCTTATTTTATAAGCTTGAGGATTTATGCAAAAACATATTTATATATATTTATAGTAATCTCTGAAATTTCTATGTGCTCGTCTTTTTTTTTCATAAGCATATAGCAAAACACTCTTTCATTGGTTTTGAATGCTGCCTTCAAATAGTACGTTCAATAAATGAAATTTTAGTGCCATAGAGATCAGGCAAACTTTCACATCTTGTAACCTAATGATGTCAACAGATAAAAAGACTTAGGATATTTGATTGTTTTAGTTTCTAGTATTGTAAGAAGCCATCTGAGATGAATTTTCTTACCATTAGTGGTGCTCAATTGTTTAAATATGAGACAAGTGTACTCACGTATCAGCATGCATTTTATCTCACAGTATTTCTGTGGATTTTTCTTTTTTACCTTCTGAAATGCTTCCACATAGTGCTTCCTCTTTAGTTTTGAAAGTAGATGTTTTTCAAATTAAAGGTGAATTCATTTTCATTGAACTTACCAGTTAACTGATTTGTCAGAAATAATTTCATTTATAAATTTATTTTAAAGAGATGTGATTATAAAGAATCATTGATGCTGTCATAAATTTGATGCTAAGTAGAAATGTTCAACAATCAGGATTGATTTTTCAACATACAACAGATAGATGTTGAAAAATAAGCAGATTAGATTGTCTTTGCAGTAACTAGGGGATAAATTCTATTTATAGTTGGAAAAAATTATACTAATTTTGAGTATATCTTTACAGATTACATAGACTTTGGGTACTTTAGAATTTCCTCAGAATTTATGTACTTAGTTACTTAAAGCTTATTTATATACCTACTTAAAACTAAAATGTGACTAGAAAAAGCAACATTTATGAATACACGTGAACTGAGTCAAAGCATCAATATTTTTATAAACACACTTTTACTGAGACATTTAATACTTGTCTTATTAAGACCGTATATGTGTAAAACTTGATTGCCTGGTCTCCTTGTTCCTGGAGCAAGATAACAATTTGTAAAGCTTTTAAGAACGATCCCGTCTGGGCTGCTTGATCTCTGGGGTGTTGTACCGCAAGTTTTCAGGGGTGTAGGCGGTGAAGCCTTGCTCAGCACCACAGCGTTAACACTCAGGCCGTTCTCAGAGTACTGGCCTTATGTAAATACTCTGGGAAAATAAGTTAGATTATCTATCTGATAAACAGCTACAAATATCCTAATTGGTCAGTAAAAATGAAATCCATTAAGTAGTTTCAATACTCTTATGCATTCACAAAGTTAAGTAACAAGCAGTCCTGATTAATCCTGATTTGCTAGGAGGCAAGTTGTACTGAAACACTTCCTCTGTCTAATGAATAAATATTTTTGAAGGTAAAGAAAACAACAAATATTGGGTTTTTCAGTGTTTCAAATTTAAGCTAAATTTAAGTTTTTTTATCTGACTTTTTATCTGAAATGTTATGCTACAATGAAAGGAGGTATGTTGCTGAATATACCATCTGAATATTTAAGCTAAAATTTGAGACTTAATCTCACTTGTTGAAGGCTGTTTTGGGATTGGTTCTCTCTCCATTGCTGTCAGGAGGGCAGACTGTGGAGCATGAGGATGTGCCAGCACAAAGAGCAGATTCCTGGGTACAGAGGGGTGGCCCGGAATTTGGAAACCATCCCCTAGGATGGCAAGAGAACAGATCTGTTTACTATGTGCCAGGGAGCTTGGCATATTTGGGACTGATTCAGGCTGGTGGCACTGTCTGAAATCCTTTCTTATGGGTGTTGGTAGACAGATGGGAAAACTGAAGTTATGTGACTTGCTCAGACTCATACATAGGGTTGGTTAAAGAAAAAATTATTTTGATACTTGTAACGGCAAGGAAGACTTTATTCAGGACTATTGGAGTGTTATGAGCGTTGTGATCGAGGAGAGAGATTAGGCTCAATTCCGAATACAGCAAAGACAGTTGGCAATTTAGAGCCAAGGAACCGAGTGAGGGGATTGCTCCGATGATGTATTAATGTGATAAGAGGACATGGGAGGGGGGTGGGGATCTTTGCTAAACCACCTGGACAGAATTCTTGCTGAAGGTGACCAGGGTGATCAGGTATCAAGGGTGAGGGCGTGAGTTTGATTAGCTATTGGGGTGATCAGATAGGAAGGGCAGAGAGATTTTTGCTAAACTGATTTAGCAGGATTCTTGTTAAAACTGGGCTGGGTGGGTGAGAGATGGAGGCCCAGGAGGCTCACTGAAAAGAGGGTTCCAGGCAGCCTTCTGAAGTCCATTCCAGGAGAGAGGCTTGCTCAGGCTCAAGCCCCGTCCCCGCTGGACCCGCCTCTCCTGCGTCCCTCTGGGGTCTGCCCAGTGCATCCGCCTCGACATCCAACCTGGGGGTGCAGTGCAGCCCTTCCAGTTAGGATCTCCAGACGAACTGCTGCTGTTAAAGTCTCATTCAGCCCATGTGAACTGAGCATATACTGCGTGCCAATGCATCAGGGAATGAAATTGAAATAGGTATTGATGTTTGTGAGTTTACATTCCAGCCGGGGGAGACAGAGAACAATGAATCTGAAAAAGAAATACCTTATACGATGGAACAAAAAGAAAAGGAGGTGGGAGTTGGATGGGCTCACAGGAGAATGAATCACAATTTTAAACAGAATGGTCAGGACAGACCTCATGGAGAAGGTGAAGTCTGAACAAACACTTGGGGAGGCGAGGGGATCAGTCATAAGCTGTTAGGGGGAGAATGTGCCTGATGGGGGAGCGTGTGCAGAGCCACTGTGTGGGAGCTGCCTGGCATGTTCCAAGAGTGAGGCGGAGGCTGGCAAGCTGGAGGAGTGAGGGTGGGCCAGGTGAAGGTGTGGTTGCAGGGGTCGCCCAGGTGCCAGACTCAGTGAAGGAAACGGGGACCCACTGCAGGATGTAAGGAGTGACGTGATCTGACTTCCATTTTTACAGGATCCTTCTAGCTGCCCGGCAGAGGCTGGGGGAGAAGTGGGGAGCTGCACTGTGGGTGGTTAGCACAGCCTAGGTGGGAGATGCTGGTGGCTCTGGCCGGGATGCGAAGGTGTTGGAGGTACTGCTCACCTGACGGTTCTGGGGCAGCTCACGCGTCAGTCAGTTGAGCAAGGCTGTGAGAATATCCTTACCATCTGGCAGTGTTGAAACGGTGAGTACATTTAAGAAGAATATCAGCACGCTGACTGTGATGGGTGTTGTGTCATTCTCTGACAGTCGTCAACTCCCCAGTTCTCTGGCGCCAGCTGGGTGTCCAACGACTCACTGACACTAACTTCCCGGTGTCAGCACAGCCTATCTGTAGGCGAAGGGCTCAGTTCCACAAGGCTGCCCCCACTTCAGGTGCCTGCCACACATGCGGTCCCCAGGCCACCCTAACTATAAATTCAGGGATTCCCATGACTCTTCCCCACCTCAGGTCAGTAACTCACTAGAACATCTCAGAACGGAGAAAGCATTTTCCTCACAACTTCAGGTTATTATAAAGGGTATGTCTTAGGAACAGCCAAATGGAAGAGAAGCACGGGGTAAGAATTGGGGGCAGGGGGTGTCCGGGCTTCTGTGCCCTCTCTGGCACACTGCCTCTCCATGGGTGCACCTGTCTGGATGCTCCCTTAGCCTCCTTGCTGTTTCAGAGGTTTTCTTCCAAGTCTCATTATGTAGGCATGGCTGGCTGATCATTGGCCATTGGTGAGGTGTGTAGCTCCTCTCTCCTCCCTGGAGGGTGGGGCTGGGGCTGACAGTTCCGACCCTCTGATCACATAGTGGCTTCCTTGGTGCCAGCCCCCCAATCCTGAGGCTCTCTATGGGCCTTGCCATGAGTTACCTCATACAAAAGAGACTCCTGTCACTCAGAAAATCCCAAGGGTTTTAGGAGCCGAGGAGCTCTATGCCAGGACCCAGACAAAGACCAGATATGTATTTTTTACTGTACCACAATAGCAGTCATTAAAATTCAGAAGGGAGAGCAGAGCTTCAGGGAAGCTGAGTCCAAGTATATGAAAACTAGGCCCAGAGAAGGAAGAGTAGGTGGGCAGGAGAGGGCCCAGGAAATGGGTCAGCCTGTACTTCTCTGAAGGGACAGGAATGGATTCAGGCTTGGAGCCATGGATCTGGTGGCAGGAACCCAGTAACAGCCAGGGTGACAGGGGTCCAAAGAAAGAACAAGTGGATTAGCAATTATTGCACAGTTCCCAAGTTGCTAGTGCAACTTCACAAGTATAACTGCGGTCAATTAATATTTATATGGCCGTGGCCTCAAAGCTTCACCTGACTGACAAGACTTCAACACCCAGGATTCTCTAGTCTGCTTAAACTCTTCCCTGGCTATTTCTGGGCATCCTCGGGTGATTATGTTTCATATAGGCTCAGGTTCTTTCCACCTGAGCCTCTCACGGCCGCTGCAGCAGGTGCCTCTGTGAGACATCATCCCCTGCACCCCATGGACTTCTTGAAGCCAAAGCACCTGTGCCAGCTGTGGATGGGATGGTGAGGGGAGAGGAACGGCCTCTTTCAAGCCCATGCTGACTTTGTCGTCTAGGAGGGAAGAAGTGCTGATTGGACCTGGTTCTGTCCAGTATTTCGTGAACACCACACCTGACCTTCAGTTCTCATGGGCTCAAAACCAGTCCCTTGTGTGTGGCCAGAGGGGGGCAAGATAGTTCTGTCCTGTCCCATTTGTGTCTTCTCTCTCTCTCCTCTTTTCCTTAGATACCTCTGCATCCAAACAAAAACTCCCAACAAATACCCTCCTGCCTCCTTTAAGAGAAGACAAATTGCATAATGGAAAGACTATAAACTTTGAAGCCAGACATGCTTGGTTTAAACCTCAACTTTGCTATTTACTAGTCATGTGGCTTTGAATGTCACTTTTTCCTTAACATGGGGAAAATAATGCCTACAGTAATCCTATGTGAGAGATCACGAATGTAAAACAGCCTGGTATCTGACAGAGTGCCCAAGGAAAGGTAACTGTTGTTCTTATTACTCCGTTTGCCAAACACTAGCACAGAGTCCAGCCATCTTTGATGGCTTCCACGCCCACACTCCAGAGTATCTTTTGTAGGAAAGGTGCTTCGCTCCACCATCCCAGCCTCACTAGCAGGTCCAAAGTGGTATCCCTCTTGATGGGTTGTTGGAATTTTCCTTCCTGCCGTTATCATCCCCTCAGTGTGTCCACGTAAGCCATGATCTGTTTTGGGGAGGGGCTAGTGGAGTGTCTTAGGCCATCCAGTAGAAAACACAAGGTGCAGAGAGAGGTTCTGGGGAGAATCCTGGTGAGCACCACACAATATCTTTAGAAAGAGTCATCCAAAGGGTGCAGGCTGACTCCTCACACTAGGTGATCCTCAGCAGGTGGGAATGAAAAGACCAACCTGGTCTCCCCACAGCGCCGTGCTGTGGGCTCCAGCAGTGGTTTCCATTTGACTGCTGATTCCTGGGAGAGGCGAACTCAGCCTGCAGGTGTGATTCTGAACCCTTGTGGAGTGTTTGTGGCCCACTGTTTGGACTTCAACAGGTGACTCACCATTAGCGTTGTCAGCATCAGGGGGCTGAGAAATCCATGCAAGGGAAGGCATTTGATGAGGGCAGGAGGGAGAAACACTCTGAGGAATGCTTTGCAGTATTTCTCCCGCCAGTCAGGCACACTGCTGCTTTTCATAACAGTGAATTATCTATAGGTTAAGGTTAGTGCCTTTCCCTTCATTGATAGAATAGACAACCTTCTTGTGCTGAGTGGTCTGTCAGTCAGAGTTCCCAGTCAAACTCAGGATAACCCAATGCAACTGGCAGCCAAAGTGTATGGTGGCCCTGTTGATGCAGCCTATACAGGTCAGCTCGGGGCCAAGAGCAGGCAGAGAGAGATCTCATGGGCAAAGGTGATATTTGGTATATGTGGTGAGATGCCTGGGCTTTCACCTGGCTTTGCAGAATTGACAGAAATATTATGCTTCTCTTTGGTGTTCCTTCATGTCTTTGTAAAAAAGTTTCATCATGAACAATTTCAGGCATCCACAGTGGTAGAAGAAACTATTACAGTGAACACCCATATACCCATTGTGCAGATTCAGCAATGATGGAAATTCTGCCAAATTTGTTTATGTTCTTCTTTTTCTCTGCTTTGGTATGTTAAAGCAAATCTTGGGGGCCACTCTACTGTTACTTCAGGCACATGCAGGAGGCCACCTTACATGCCTTTCTCTGAGGTTCCAGAAAGGCCAGCCATCTCTGGTCTATGTGTTGAAATGTCCAGGGCCACGTCCACTCAACAGAATGTCCAGGGTTTGATGCAGTGGGGCTGGCAGCAGGATGGTGCTCTGCTGGCCATATCGTGGCTTCAGTAACTCCTCATTGGTTTGCACACACAGTTGTATAGGAGAGGCAACAATGGGTGTTAGCATATGCACAGGGCTCAAGGCTCCTTTTAGGGGCTTCTTACTCAAATGCCAGAGCACTGCCCATAAACAAAATGACCCGCCCTGTAGACTATTGGTATCCAACTTCAGGCCAGATTTCAACAAACCATTCTACCTCTCCATCATGCCTGTGCTGGCAGGGTTATATGCTACATGAAACTTCCACTTTATTCCTAATTGATGCACCCATTCTTATAAGGCATGTCCAGTGGGTGCCTTGATCGCTCTTATTCACCTTCAGCTGGTCATAGGCTGTGAAGAGATGCTCTAAGCTCCTCTTGGTGGTTTGCTGATCTGCACGACATGCAGGAAAAGCAACCAACAGCCCAGTAGCTGTGCCCACACAAGGCATGGCATACCGATATCCTTTTCATCTGGGCAGAGGCCCAATGTGTTCTCTCTGCCACCTGACAGGGGGTATCAGCCCCTTTACTGTTGTCCCGTGTTGCTGCGGGACTCTGTGTAAGTCCCTCTTAGAGCACACAAAGCCCATCACCAGGACAGCCCGCCCAAGTGTCACACCCATGTAGACAGATTTCGGGTTCAGAGGTCCTGCTGAGTACCCCTAGATGTAACTCCTTTGGAAAAATCCTGGGGGAAAATACCTGTGAAACCAAATCAGTCAAAGGGAGAAATAAAGTGGAAGAAACTGTTTATTGCCTACAAGCAGTTGTCTACTTCTGCTCGCCTGTGTTTTTGTTACCCAGCTGCAGAAGAAGGGACCCTACCAACCTCTCTAGTCCAGATATGCCCTCACTCCCCCTTTAATTACCTATTGATCTGGAGATGGACTACTCTCCACCCTTTGGAAACACCTATTGATACAGAGATGCACTAATGCCAGGCGAGAGATTTTGGAAATACTGCAATTTTACCCACAGCATTGATTGATGACTAGAATCTCAGTTGTGTTCTTACGTTCTTCCCATCTCTGATGGGTTTTGTATCCATCTCCTGAAATTTGAAGGCATTTTGAACACCCCATTCATGCACTTAGTGACTTAAATATAAGATCAGTGCTTTCCTTTTACATGATCCAAGTCTGAAATTGTAGTTTTTCACCAGCTCTCTAGAGAAAAAGATATCATAATTACCCTGCTTACCTATCTCAGTCCTTATCCACACCATAGACACTTCCTGTGCCAGACACTGGATATGTGAAGATGGGACATTGAGACCTGTTTCCTGTTCTTAAGAGGTTCATAGTCTTCTGAGGGGGATGCAGCTACAAAAATACATGGCTTTTGAATGTGGAAAGAACTGGGATTGATGGGTATATAGAGTATTATGAGAGATTAAGAAAGGAGACATATTTGTCCAGGACCCAGTCTCACTTTTTCCTTGAGCAGTGCTGGTTAAAGAGGGAAGACCACAACAGAGTGACATGTGAGCTGCGCCATCAAGACTGGTGAAGAATTTAACAGGTAGGGAGGAGGCAGATCCTGCAGGGGGAAACAGAACGTGCAGAGATGTGCAAATAAATGAACAAAGACGTGAATATGCCTGCAGAGCTCGGGGGGGATTTCAGGAAGGAGGGGTGGGGACACAGTTGGAAAGGTGAGCCTGTCCCTTGAAGTGCTTTTTAGCATGCAGGTAACTTGAAGTGCTGAATATCGTGACTGAGAGAGATGCAGTCATACTCTGTTATAGAAATGACCCAGTGGCAGTGTGAAGGATTGATTGGTGGGGAAAGGATTTGGGCAGTGAGAATAGTTGGGACCCTAATAAGAGAGGGTAGGACCTAAACCAGTATGAACGAGAGGAGGGAATGGATTCGAAAGATATTTACCCTCGTAGAGCATTTAGACATGGTGGCTGACTGGCTGTGTAAGTAGAGGGTTTCTGAGAATAACCAGTATTTCTTTCTTGGAATATTTGTTTTCTATTAACAATATCTTCATGCCGATTATTTAACAAAAAATGGAAAATATTTAGAAAACAGGGAAGTGACAAAAGACTTAAAAGACATACATATCATTTTAATTGCCAATATAATTAAAAATATTTTCTGAACTATATTCAATTCTTAGTTTTCTAATTGATAATTTTTTATGTACATTGCTTAATTTATAAGGATTTATAAGGATTATAGAAATAGAGAACAGTTGTATGATTTGCTTAAATTTAGACCTGGGCTAGTTCTGAAAAAATGTACATCTGAATATTATTATATACTTTATGTAATTAAAAATTTTGTCCTTGCTGCTTCAGGACAAGCAGCATTTTTCTAACCAGTGAGTAAATAGACATCTTTTTCTACTCTGTAACTATCTAATTTATCCAATGAAATCCATTTAAAATTTGAAATAGTCTTGGAAATGAACAAAATATAGGATTTTAACAGATGAAGCTTCTATTCAATTGTGGTACTCATGTAAAATCCAGTTGTTTTTTTTTTAATGGGTTTATTCCCAATTTTCCTTAGAAAAACTCTTTTGACCTATTTCTAACTAGTGTTTCCTTTGTGTCCCCTCCAGTAGAGGTTGCTGGCCAGCTCCCCTAATTGTTCTCTAAGACAGCAAACGTGTGCAGCCATTTATAGACCCTTATGTGTAAGGGAGACTGTAGCATGTTCCTCTTTTAATTTAAACAAATGAAAAAATGGTATTATTTTTCACAAATCCGTTATTTAACAGATCTGTAATTTTGTAGAATATGACTTTCTATGATTCCTATTTCCAAGTTATTGTGGCTTTGGCTCTACACAGAGATAAAATAATGATCAACCTTTGAACTGTTCCTTGACAGTATCAGTCCTATTCCAGATATTTAGAAATGGGGTACATAAGAATATATTTTTAAAAATATTTTAAGAGAAATGTTAAAAATAAAATATGACAAAAATAAATGATTCCCATTTATTTTTCACAAATAAACTCATATTTCTCAAATCCTTCTGACCACAGATGTTTAATCAAATTATGGGCTAGGGGTTCTATCTGAGACACTATTTCAAAACTAAGTAAGAGGACATGTTTTTAAACAACTGAATTGACTATGATGAACTGAATAGAGGTAGCTAATTGTAAAGTCACCACTTCTCGCGGAATACCTCTATGTTCCGTAATTCAAACTAACCTATTTATCATATACATATACAAGTGTTGTCATGTGTGTGTGTGTGTGTGTGTGTGTGTGTGTGTGTGTGTGTGTGTGTGTGTGTGGACTTGCATGTTGCCAACATCCAGACAGACTGTAAAGTTGCCACATGGTTGAAAATACTAGCTTGGGATTAGCCCTCAGGAGAGAATTTAGGGCACTCCTTTTTCCCTAAGGCATGCTGACACTGCATGGTATTTTGGAATTTCAAGCAAATTATTTCCCGTGTACTCTCAGTTCTAGATAGCAGGTCAGAATGAGGGAAACTGAATGGACACCAGGGTTCTGATCTTAACATTTGCATTTGCAAGGAAACCTTAGACAAATGACTTATCCTCTCTGGGTCTGGCAGCCTGTCTTATAATGGTGGATGATAATATGTCCTTTGCAAGTTTACCTGGGAATTAAATATGATAGTGGATGTGAAGGATCCAAAGTGTAGTTGTTGATGAATAAAAGTGAGCAATGTTCCACTTGTTGGAATATATTTCATGAGTGTGGACCCAAAATCTGTCTGTCACTGGAGCCACAGAAATGTTCACACTTGACTAGCATAACATGTTTCCTGGTATCATTTTTTTCTCTAGGCTAAACATCTCTAGTTCCATCAATAAGAACCCCATATGCAGATATGTTCAGTGATTAAAAACCCAGCTTTGGGGTTTGCTCAAAGTGCGGGTAGATCTTGGCCCTGTGTGGTCACGGGTAGTTAAAACCTTTCTGAATCGATTTTTCATCACCTCTAAAATAGGAATAAAAATGCCTCCTATGATTTTAGTGAAGATTAAATAGGAAGTTTTTGGAGCCTAATAAGTGCTTAAATAATAGCGTGTATTATTATTAGGCATGGGTTTTAAGTTTCTTACCGTCTCAATTGCTGCTTAAAATTAACAACTCTTTGTGATATGATTTCAGAAGCAGTTGGGTGACTAATCTTCCCAAAATAAGCCAGTTTCCCACAGAGCACTAGTAATTAAAACCCCCTTTTTTATTTGTTAAAATACAAATATACTTGACAGAGAGGGATTGGCTATGGAGAAGACCCTTTCACTGCCTTTCTGTGTGGAGGAGCAGGCAGCGATCCCAGGACAGTGCCACGGCCATGGAGCGTGGTGTGGGCTCCCGACAGCTACCCCGTCTGCGTTGTCCTTTCTCAGGAACATCCAGGGAGGTGGGAGGAAAAGGAAACGTTCTTTGTAAACACACACAGACACGTGAAAATGCACAAGATGGGAATACCAGGCCACTTTGGGCTGAGACTTCCCTCATGATGAGGAAGGAAGTTGAGGAACTGAAGTGTGTCCTGGGTGGGAAGTTAGAACCAGTAACAAGGGGGCAGACAGACCTGCCTTGGAGCTGAACACTGCAGCTTGGGAATAAAGATAAGGAGGGGGAAAATGAAAAAACAGATTTCATTCTGGCTATAAAATCACCCCAGAGTGCAGTCTCTGTCCTCACAGGGACATGAAGCCACCGCGCTAGTCCAGGAAAGCCCTGTTAATGAAAGACAATATCTTGGCATTCATAGCAACTAATGACTTAGTCAGGCTTCCTTTATGTTAGCACTTTTCCTTTCATATGGAAATTATGTTTGTTATGTTTGTGTATTGGTCAATTCTTGAGCTCCTTGCAGGCAGTGGGTTGTTATTCACCATTACCTTTGATTTCTGAGCTCCCCGCAGAATGCCTGCACCTTGAAAGCTTACTGAACTCAGTAGAGCTGGGGAAGTGGTGGAGGAAAGGGTAGGGTACATCAGGAGGACAAGGAGGTGACGCTGAGATAAAGAGGTCTGAGAGCACCCAAGACACGCTTTACCTGATCCCCATTGTTTCTGGCATTGCTTGAGACTGTTCTTTGGGTGCCAAAGCAAGACAGTAGCATGAAGAGGCTGGGTGAGGAGGGCGTGGAGGCGGCCATCTTGAGGTCTCAGCCTGCCTGTCCCCGTGAGGCCATGCGCCCAGGCCAGAGCTGTGCTCCTCTTCCCGACACCTGTGGCTTTTAGGGGCGCGGGGCCTCCCAGATCTGAAACAGCTCCTGTCACCAGCAAGAGGCTGGTTCACTGCCCCACAAGGGGCAAGGTGGAGCTGGGTGCAAGGGAAACACAATCCAGGAAAGTAAAGGACAAAACAGAAGGAAGACAACTGCCTGGAAGAATAACAATGGCTAAAAAAACAAAGAAGTGTATCATGGTGGGGAGAAAGTGAAGGGCCCTGTGGCCTGGATTCTCACCTGGCCTTGGTTGGCTCACTCACTGCACACATGTGGGCAATACGTTGTTCCTGATTCTATAGGAAGAGCTGTGCCCAGTGCTCTGGGCTGCAGGGCTGCAGGAGAGCAGAGGCTGGAGTGGGGGCAGTGCCGAGGTCAGAGAGTGAACCGCTGCGGGGGCAGAGAGGCCCGGAGGCCAAGACCGGCTTGCCGCACGCAGACTCGCTCTGAGTGGATGGGATTCTAGTGACTGACCTGCCACCGTAGGAATAAAGTTGGGTATAAACCCTTTCACCTGAAGAGCATTCCATAGTCAATTTTTGGTCTCATTGAATCCATCGTGAACTTGCCCAGGGCTGAAACCCATTGGCAAGACACGCGGTATTGGTTGCTCATACTATTTCCTTTTTACGTTCAATTTAATCAGTTTTAGGATGGAATGGTTTATAGGTTTAGGTCATAATTTCCTACCATTGTGTCTAGGGCTGAGACTCCATTCAAACATTCTAATTATTAACATGCAGTAAACTTATTTCAGTGTATGTACTGTTATAGCCACCTCACTCTATCTCCATATTTTTTATAAAATGTTCTAAGAAAGGATGTTTAATCAAAGGTCATCATAAATGGAAGAGAGATTCAGAAACCACATGTGGTTTTATTCCTGAAATGGCTGATATAGCTCAAGATGTGTCACCTTTACAGTATCCAAGGGTCTGAGTCATGTGTCTCCTTTCTGATGCCCAGTCCCTCTGCATTACTCAATTGATATGTTTAAGTGTCACTACTCTCCAGGCTTTTACTCATTAATTTTGCTTTGGCAAAGCTGTCTTTGAATAACCTAGTATTTTTGGCAACTGAACAACTTGTACTAGTTCTTGTTAAAATTAAGAACAGTAGGTTCAAAAGTGTACAATTACATGTAAAGTCTGTACAATTCTATCTTCTCATGACTTTTACAGCATGTGAGAGAATTTATAACCCCCTCTTAGGAAGTCGAAAAGGCAGGAATGTTAATTCAGAAGCATGACATCATTTCCCTCAGCACATCTAATGTAACTAAAAATAAAAGTTAAGCGATTGTGTCTACATTGGCACAAAGAGAAGGGAAGTTTTATCGTTTGTCTGGCTTACTGGTTACTCAGTGTGGCCTGCTGGGGGAATTCTGCCTAGGCCGCTAGCATCTCTGGTTGGAGATGCAGACTTCCATTAGAGGGGCCACTCTGCATCAGGCTCTGCATGGGGCTCTTGGGGTGCCCGGTGCCCTGCCCTCAGCTAGCTCAGGGCAGAGACCTGGATGGGACAGACCTGGGAGGTGGAGGTGAGGCCTGGTGCCTTGTGAAGCGTCAGGCTTCCTTGACAAGGACTGAATCTGAAGGCGGAGTGGACATTGGAGGAGGAAAGGGAATATGTGCAGGGCCATGTCACTGAGCGCATGGGGCGTTGAAGAGGCTGGAGCACAGCGTGGAAGGGTGGGTGGGAGGGGGCAGAGTCACTGGGGAGTGGGAGATGAGTGTGAAAAGTGGAACCTGAATGTTCCCATCAGGAACTTGCATTTTACCTTGTTTATGTACATATTTGGGAGCAAAAATGTTTTGTCCATTCTGGAAAAAGAGTGAGAACATCTTAATACAGTTAAATGAATAGACCACTGAGTTCACCAGGAAAGTCAAGGTAGCCACATTCAAGAATCTTTCTGCCCAGAGGGATTCTACACGTGATGTACAGTGATTAGTTCACACCAACCACGATGCTGTTATTTTTATTTAGATATAATTCACATAACCACAAAAGTTACCATTTTAATGGGTCCAATTCAGTGGTTTTTAGGATACTCACCTGGATGTGCAACCATCATCGTTATTCCAGAACATTTTCATCCTGTCCAAAAGAAATCCATGAGCAGTTACTCCCCGTCCCACTGTCCCCGGCCCCTGACAACCAGTCATTTAGTTTCTGTCCCTATGGATCTGCCTAATCTGGGCATTTCATACAAATGGGAGTATATGATGGGAGGTCTTAGTGCTTGGCTTCCTTTCCTTAGTGTGCTGTTCTCAAGGTTCATCCATGCTGTCGCTTGATTCACTACTCTATAAAACTCTTAAGTTGAGTCTGAACAGAGTTTTCATTCCAGAATGGGGTGTGGCACTGAGATGGGACCCATGTGAGAAGGGCAGGCTGACGGGGGAGGGTCCCACTGTCCGATGCTGCAGTGTCGGGGAGCGTCATTGACCCACTGCAGGGGGTTGTTAATGTGCCCAGGGGACCTTCGGAACTTCCTGTCTTAGATAGGACTGGCATGGGGCAGGAGAAGGACAGGTCTACAGATGGGAAGGCACTCCGAGGCCAACTAGGAGGGTCTGGGGAGGGCACAGGCAATTGTGATGCAAAAACTAGTAGTTCTGGCACAAGAAAACTGAAGTCTCTTGTTAGTTGCATCTTTCAGTGAGAGTCATCAAAAGGTTTTTCATCTTAACCCCCAGAGGGTTTCAGCTGTGAGGTCTCACTCAGATTTTAAGAATCTTCTTTAAGGAAGTGAAACATGACTATGACCTCATTCTCCCACTTTGCTGGTGGTCTCTTACCCTGGGGAGGAAGCCACAGTGGCAGGACCTGTCCTGCTCGACAGCCTGCAGGTTGGTATCAGCTGGCACCTGTGGACTGAATTTGAGACGCTGGGATCCAGGCTCCTGGGAGTAAGGCGGAGAAGCACTGCACAGAGGGGACAGACGACATGGAGCGGGGCACCGTCGGAGCCACACACAGCCGTGGCTGCAGGGAGCCTGGCAGTGCTGGGGCCCCAGGACTGGAGGCCAAGGAACCAAGGCTGAAACCAGGAGGGAGGGGTGTGGAGGCACAGATACGCGGGTACTGTCCCCCTGGGAGTCCAGGATGCAGGCGGAGCGAGCATTCGTCCATTCACATATTCAACAGAGTCTACAGAGTACCCCAGGTACGGCTGGTCTCATCTGTGCTGGGAAGGACAGTGAATTAAACAGGGGCTTCTCTCTCATGGAGTGCACAACATAGCTTGCTGAGACAGACATTGTACAAATAAACAACTGGATGTATTTCAGATGGTGATAGATGCTGTGAGGGGGAGGAAGAATTCCATGGGGGCGAGAAGTGCTGGGAATGGCATTGGGAGTTACTATCTTTTATAGGGTGGTCAGGAAGGTGTCCTGATAAAGATGACATTTGAGTGCAGACATAAAGGAGGTGAAGAGAAATGCTATCTGGATGAAGATACTGTCACACAGGGGTCCAGCACGTGCCAAGACCCTGGGGCCGGCGTGTGGTCTGGTGCTCAGGAACTGAAAGGGGCCACAAATGATTGTGGTGGGAGAGCCAGGGGAGCTGAGGCAGGGACTGGTGACAGTGAGCAAGGAGGCGGTGTGACTGGGAACGTGCACGTGTTTTGTAGGCTAAGGACTGTGACTTCTGAGTGACACGGGGAGCTCTCAGTACATGACTTTCCATTCAGCTCACCATTTTCCCTTGGTTTTGTTTGTTTTCTGTTGCCATATCTTCTCCGGGGCCCTGACTGCCACCTGAAGCCTCCCTTCATGGTTTTATTTAGACATTGGGTCACTAATTCATTTCACATATAGTCAGGGACTGGACTCAAAATTGTCGCAACTGTGTTTGTATTGGAATACGTGTTTCCAGAAAGGCCTAGAAGAGGAAAGAGGAGATGGGAATGGTGCTGCCAGAGCCACTGGGTAGTGGGTGGACCATGGGGAGGTGGGACAGGAAGCGTGGGGACGCTCTGAGAAGGGTTAAGAGAAAAGCTAGTGCAGAATCAGCTCGCCTCACTCAGAAAAATGTCCTTGTCGTGTTCTCTCAAGGTCAGGTGAATCTGATGGAAAGCTGTAATGCAGGGATTTATCAAACATACCAAGGTCGGTAACACAGACATGGAAGAGAGGAAGGTCAGAGGGAAGAAGTCTCTAGGAGATAAGCACAGAGACACATGGCTTTCTACTAGCCAAGGTAAACGTAATGTTAACAGCCCCATCTAGCATTCTGTTCTCCCTGCTGTTGGGTGTGCGGGCTACCTGCTGCCCAGCCCCGATTGCTGTGCAGACCCTGCCACAAATGCACGAGGTGTTCTAGGATGTGACACATGTGGAGGTTTCCTCACTCAACTTGTGCAGACTTCCTAGGCACAGACAGCTGGAAGTCCTGCAGCTGGCTTCCATCCATGTGGTGATACGTGGCTACCAATAGGTAACATCCTAATCCTAACAGTTCATTAGGATTCAGGTTCATAAAGATACACAGTGGGTTCAAAGAATGGTAACAGTTGCCTTCTGCACACCCAATCCTAGAGCATACACACTCAGGATTCTACACACACAACCTCACGCACAAGTGGGAATGTCAACAAAAATGAAATGCTTCCCCTTAAAGCAGTAGTTAGTCACCAAGTGCCTGTAAACACAATATGAAACAAAATATTCAGCAGTTTGAAGAATGCCTCCAGTAAATAGGTATTTAATTGACTTGAGAAGTGATGCTCCATTTAGAAATCTGTAGTGGGTAGAATACATAGGGTTCTGATATGAGTACCATCTTAATTTTAGATACTTAAAGCAGGGTTATAATATTAGGGAAGTTGAATGGAGAATGAACTCGAATAGCTAATTTTCTTTTTTGCAGAGAAGAAACCGTATCCTTACAGTTTGCATATGGTAGGGGTAGTGCTTCCTAAATCCCCTTCATCCCGAAGAATCTTTCCACATGCATCTCACGTACCAGATTTGGTTCTGTCCCCAGAAGCGTCCATGTTGTACAGTACCCAGCCCAGGCCATTTTCTATTCCTGGCCCACTGTGTTTCATCACAGAACTTATTTCTGCTCTGCATATTATATACCTGTGTATTTATTTATTTTCTGCCTCCTCTCCATTATGAAAACGTGAGCTTCGTAGGAGCTCGGTGTTGTTTTAACTACTATAATTCTGGCAAAGTGTCCAAACTTTGAATTAATAATATATTTATATGGATGTATCACACACATTTTTGTTGATTTACATGTTATTCATATCCTGTCTTGGGCTCTATGAAAACATGATTTAGATTGTTCTGATGGCTAGTGTATCTCTAGGGCAAAAAAGTGCTTAAGAAAGTGCTGGAATAAATGCCTCCTACCCTGGTCTGACGGTGGTGGACACCAGAGTGTTTGGGGGACAGACCCTTCCTCACCTGCAGTTACAAAGGGCCTCAGGGCAAGTTCTGTGACTGAGATCCCCTCAGCCATAGTAGAGAGAGTGTACGGAAGTTTGGTGGAGATTTCTTTGTGGTGGACAGGATGAGAGGGGTTCCCCTTTACAAGCCTGGTGACCCACACAGGGAACTTAAAACACGTGCTTGCCGGTGTGCTGCAGTCTGGGCTGATGCGGGCCTGGGCCCAGGCACTCTGACGAACAGAGGGAGGTGGCTCTCCTGGCATCCCCCCCGCCCTGCCCAGGCTTGTTGGGTAAGACACGTGGGAGAATTTTCCATGGACCACACCTGAGCTGAGTGGGGCCGCAGGAGGTCGGGGTAGAACTGGAAACCTCTCCCGTGGGGTCTGCTTGAGGGGAGGCACAGCCAGGCAGCTAGAAGTGGGGGGTGACGTGGAACTCCTCAAGGTTGTGGCAGGCATATTGTGACCAGTGGGTACAGGAATGAATTTACCTGGTCATGAGGACCGTCGCAGGGAGGTCCTGAGGGACCGGACTTTGCAGGGGGTAGAGCCATGCAGCTCCGAGCCACCCAGCCCCGTGGTTCCCTGCCTGCAGGGCTTTGGCCTGGTGGGGTCAAACTGCAGCTCCTATTTGGGAGAACAGAAGGGGGCCAGAAACCACCGCCTCTCCCTCCCAGAAGGCAGATTACTGGTCTCCGTGTGGGGCGCTGATGGCAGCAGCCCGGAGAAAGCTGACCTTTGAATGCAGAATAAACGTTGAAATTTTATTTAACAATTTTGGCTGGACTTATTCTGATAAGAGAATTGAAATTATGTTTTGTAACTTAAAGTGACCCCAGGACTCTCATTATATAGGAGCGAGCAGAAAAATCACGGGATTTACCCAAATTCCCCTCCCAAGTCAGAGAAAGGTTACTTGCATGAAATATTTCCCTCCCACTAACCTTTAAAAAAATGTGCCTTGATATGTCACTAATCAGGCTTTAAAAACTTAGCGGTTATATTATTTTCTAATATTTATGCAGATACTTCAAAAATAGTTTTACCATGTCGATTAGAGCAATATTGCAGATAGAGTTGCAGGCTGAGACTCATAGAGGTCATTGAGAGTTACATGGTGATACACTTTTTCCTAAAATGCATTATGGTAGATTTAATGAGAAATTAATTCAAGAAATCTCATTGCAGTTTAATAAATGAAACCAAACACATCGAGTGATATATTTAGGTTTGAGAAGAAATATAGTAACCTGTGGGGGCCATTATGACTAACAGAATTGCATTATATGTTACACATTATATGGATGTTGGAATGTATCATTTGGCGGTGTCTCCCTTCATTAGCAATCATCTGTATTAAAAAAAATTTTTTTTAACCAAATTAGCCTTTCATTTTGTAAGTGACAGCTGACTAGTATTTTTGAATAAGTGTTACCTGGGTTTCGAATTGCTGGCTGATCAGTTTGAAAAGGTCTGTTACTGGAATTACTGAAGTTGATTCAAGTGAAAAAGCACACACAAAGTAATTTTTCTTTACTAGCTATATGAATGCAAATTGCTTACATATAGTAAATATATTGTGTAACATGTATTTGGTCCAAGGCATAGAATTGGAAACATTGTAAAATTAAGCACTTTGATTCCTATTAAATATTAAGTGTTTATATCTTGTAAATAAATACATCCTTAAATGAAATTTTTTAAATATTTAAATTAAATAACATGATTTAATTTAGCTGATTAATCCTGAATCCTCTTAATTTAATAAAGTAAAAACCAAAAGATAATTAACTAGTCACTCACCAATCCCTACTGTCTTGCTGGAACCTCCTACTATAGAGGCTTAAAAAGCTAAATACTCATCTTCCCTGCTTTGCTTGCGGCTCCAGGTGGCCACGTGATGAAGTCTGGCCAATGAAAGAGAAACAGAAGTTCGCTAGGTAAATTCTAGTTTTCCTGATAAAGCAGATAGAGCTGATGTTTTCCTTCCCCCCCATCTTCTGACTTCGCATATGGATTTATTCAAGCTGTACTGGCCATTTATGACAAGTAGAGAAAATCTCACAGTATCACTGGGATGCTGGTCTTGACATTGTTGAGTAGTGGCCTTCTTCCCGACTCCTTGACATGTGAGAAAAACAAAGGTACATCAGTTTAGCAATTACAAGGTAATCAGTTACTTGTAGCCAAAAGTGTTTTGGACAGAAACAAAAACAAAACAAAACCCCGTTGACTGTTGTGAGGACTGAAGTTGCTGTTTACCTATGTGCAGTCATCCATTCACCCCTCAAACGTCTTAGGAACATTTATTGAATATTACTCTATGCTAGGCCCTTAAGATACAAAGAGGAATGCAAAGGAGCCCCCATTGCAATGAATAAAGTTTAACTATAATTGATACAAATGTGATACATGCTGTAATACCAGTGTGAACTTACAACATGTAAGTTATATTAAAAGCAGCAGCCTGGAAGAGTCGAAGAAAGCTGGGGGAGTAGTGATTCCAGGACTAGGACTTAGGGATTTACCAGACAGAGAAGAATGCAAAGAGGATTGCAGGAAGCGGGGGATGATGCAGTGAGGCACATGGGGAGAGCTCGGCAGCACGAAGTGACTGTGTTTTGTAACTTTTGTCATTGAGTTCCTAATAGCGCTTGGGCTCTGGAGTCAGACTGCTGGGGTTCAGATCCTGGCTCTCTCCCTTGCAGCTGTGGAACTACAAGTAAGAACTCTAGTTTCATTCTCCTTACCTGAAAATCGAGGTTTTATGACTTTGTGGGCTTTGGGGAAGATCAAATGATGTAAATCACATAAAACTTTTAATAGGGGCCTGACACATAGTAAGGATTCCATAAATGCTACATCTTGTCACCTGGTCATGGAGACCAACTGTATTGTGGATATGGGGTGGCCTGAGAAGAATCTGAGAAGGCTGAGTGAGGCTAAGTTGTGAGGGACTTTGTTTGTCCTGCAGAATGACTTGAACTTGATCCTACAATCATTGGGAAATTTGTGTAGGTTCTGGAGCAATGGCCTTGTTATTGAATCCTGTGGGCACTTAATCTGTGCGATACATGGTGGTTCTCTTCTTGAAGCTTCTCAGTTAATCTCATATATATATATTTTGGTTTTGTTCCTGTTGTAAGTCTTGTCTCCTTTCAAGCCACCCTGAGTGCTGGGGCCTGAGCAATCTCCATAGAAGGTAATTATGATCACCTAACCTGATTAAAACCGGAAGTGGCCCCCCATTCCCTTCAGGTAACCCCATATGTGACATAAGGGAGACATGACTAGGTTCCTGCAAACCCCTCTAGGATTGTATTTCCTCTGCCTTTCCATGAATTTTACTTTCTGATCCAATCATATGTACCTACTGGGAATTCCTCAGTTTTGTTGCTATTTTTCCACTCCATGATTTTGCAGGAGCTGTTTCCTCTCCTTTAGAGGTCCTTTCCTTTCTCTATTTGGCTTGTGGTTTTTACTCATTCCTTAGAACTTCACAGAACGGCATGCCCATAAATATCCTCACTTTTTATTTTCAAGCTAAACTTAGCCTTGTGCTGACTCATTAAGTAGAGAAAGAATGATTTGTTATACTTGGTCTTTACGTAACTGGTGAACATTCTCCAGGAGGGACTAATTTACCGTTTCCCTCCTATCAAAGACATGCTATTGGGTACATTCCATTCCATAAAATCGGGGGGCAAGGTTTCAGGGGAAGATAATTCTCAGCCTTGAGCTGTGCTTCCGGATGGCCGTGGGCATGGTGTGAGGCTAAGAATGGACCAGAACGGAGAGAGCTCAGTTACTGTTTAAGAATTTTTACACTGGATTAGACTGCATTTTGATTATTACCCTGGGTAGGATTTTCAGTTACTAAAATGAGTTCATTTTAGGGATTGGAAGATTTTCGTCATGGGAATGATGGGGAAGGTAGGCCCATCGCATGCCAGATGTCATCCAGGGCAAGGCAAGAAAGCAGCAGATCAAGTGAAAACAGGGGTCCTGAGAAGGAATAGCAGGGCTTTCTGCGTCTGTCCCGCCGAGTCCAGCTTGTGTAATAAAACTATGTTACTGGCCTATCTCTACAACTGAAATAGGCTCAAAGGGTGCTCCATGACTCCCCATTTCTTACTGAGTTTGGACTTACTCTAAAAGAAGGGAGGAGTTTGGCTTCTTGCTGTTCTGCATTTGACAGTAAGCTCCTACAGAATGAGTCAAGGCTCAACAAAAAATGCCTAGAATACATCATTATTTCAAATTTCCTTATAAATAGTGGTAAAAGTTTATGAACAAAGTTACTTATTGAACTTTGTGCACCTTTGAAATGTTAAAATACCCATGTAACTATCTGTAAGGTTAAGTAGTCTATGGTATTTCTTCTCAATGGAAAATTAGGCAGTTATCAGAAATGAGATATATACAGTGACAAAAATGTTGAAAAAATACCATGTAGCTGTAGTATAATTGCGATCATATTGAGAACCCTTAAGTTAATGGCTATGTATACAGATGTTTGTATTGGGGTGTTAGGATTATGAATAACGTTTGAGCTTCTTTCTACCTTTTTATATTTTCCAGGTATTTACGCATTCCTTCCTTTCTCCCTCTCCTCCTGCCTTCCTCCGATCATTCCTTCTTCCAGTCCTTCCTTCCTTCCTTCATTTGAGCACCTACTGTGTTTTAGGACCCCTTCCAGGCCTCGGGAAGCCATCAGTATGCCAGTAAAGCCAATTCCACATTTGACTTTGTGGCGGGTCGGGGAGTAGATTGGAGACAAGCAGAGGGGGAGACAAGCAGGAGGCAGTGACAGCAAACCCAGGGCAGAGACAGGTGATGGGAGCACGAGCTACACAGGTCACCCTATCACCCTTTTCTTCTCCCAGAAGCTCTTTCTGGACAATTTCATTATTCTGTATTTCCTGCAGGCCTTTGTTCAAATGTCGCTTCTTAGAAAGGAGTTGTAGGATCACCCAGCTCCTTGGCTCTCTTATCCTGCCCCAGTTCCCTCCCCAACTTTGAAATAGTCCCTACCCCTACATGGCTAATGTTATAGGATGCATTTATACATTATTTGTCTATTTGTTTATTGGTGTCTTCCTCTCTGGAACATAAGCATGAGATAGGGACTTTGTTCATTGTTACATTTCTGTCATTTAGAAATGTGTCCCTCTAGGACATAGGAGACATTTAATAAATATTACCTGAATGTTTAAACAAGTGATCCCTAAATCTGTGTCCTTGGCTTTGACCCCTGAGTTCCAGACATATATTTCCCATGCTAACACTTTAAAGTGTATCCTGAGTGTACTTTGAACTCCAGATGTTCAAAGCCTCTTATAGTCAGCCTGCTTCCCCAGACACATCTGCTCCACTCCCTGTGACACCCTCTCTGGATCTTTGTTTTTCAAGTCTTCAGCTCGGCACCCACATTCCTTTGCCGCCACATCCCCTTTTCCTGGCCCCCTAGGAGAGAGTACAGGATGGGTTTGCCCTGGGATATGTGTACTGTGGTGCTATGGCAGAGGGGTGGGAGCTCATATTCTTTCCGCTTGTTGGTATGTTAATGCATTTTCTTGTATAGTTTTGTCTAACTGAAGAAGTTAGTATCCATACACTAGAGTTTTTCTAATCTTTGTATTGAATTAGCATATTCTCTACTTGCTTGAACATGCTTACTTATAAGTAGGGAGACACTGGCCTGATTTACAGCACCATCTCTTTTAAATATGGTTAGAAGGAAAAAATGGAACACTTGGAAGGTTATCCTGTGTATTTTTTATCGGTAATGGGTTCTGAGTAATATATATATATATTGTGTGTGTGTGTGTGTGTGTGTGTGTGTGTGTGTGTGTGTGTAGGAGGGGAAGAAGCAGTAATTGAAACATACTAATACCCTTTTTTGGTTTGACACCAAAATTTAATTCTATTCGAGGAATTTAAATAATAAGTACACAAGTTTATTTGTTCATGAGATAACCTCACTAGATGTTGCTTTTTTTTATGTGTCTCATCCATTTCTATGAAAAATAAGACAGGGGAAAGGATTGACATTCTCTGAAACGTCATCAAGCCACAGTTTCAACTACAAGGGAACATTAGTAACTCTGGGGAGATTCCAGCAACTCTGAGACTCATGTTTCTGATTTCAAGGAGTTTGCAGGTATTGCTAACAACAGTATAATATTTCCAAATAAGTTACATATATTTTAACATGTCATAGGATATGTGTATCACACTCCTTCCTCCAGCAAACTGAAGCACTGATCCTAAATTTTTGCCTCACAAAGAAACAGGAAATGAGGCCAAGTAAGACACTTGAGTTCAACAGTCACCACGTTCCCCTTTTGGGCTTAAGAGGCCATCGTAAATCTTATTTGTAGTTGCTTCCAACGATTAAGTCATTAGAGTTAAGGAGGAGATGTAGGCCCTAGAAATGTCTAGTTTTGCATTTTATGGCACTGTTAAACTCCATCATGAAAAATAACATCTTCTGTAAAAGGGCATTCGCACCCCCGGTTAAATGAGGCTGTCGCTGCTGTCAAGGAGGGTTGGGCTTGTAGGGGCGGGACGGTCTGTGCAGGGGGTGGCCTGCTGGTGGGGCGGGTCCTGGTGGGCGCGACGGGGCTGGTGAGGCGAGTGCTGGAGGGAGGGGACCCCTCAACTAAGGGGCCGGGCGGATGGGGCGCGGCTTGGGAGGAGGAGCGGCTCCTGGCAGCAGGGGAGAGACCCGAGGGGAGGGATGTGTCCCGGCGCGGGGAGCGGGGCCTTGAGGGGAGAGAGCAGGGCTCCTGGGCTAGGGGCGTGGCCAGACAGGAGGGCGTGGCCTGAGGGGCGGGAAGGGCCGGGCTGGGGCGGGGCCTGGGGCGGAGGGGAGCCTGGCGGGCGCGGCGGCTCCTCAGCTAACGGTCCTGCTGGCGGGCGCGTGCCCGCGGGCGAGCCTCCGGGAGCCCTTGAGGGCGGGGAGCGCGCGGCCGCCGCCTCCGCTGGCTCCTCCCCAGCGGGTGAGACTCCCTCTCCGCCTCGTCTGATGCTCCGGGCCGCGAGGCGGGCCCCTGCCGGGCCTCCGGGACCGCCGCGGGGGGCCGTGACCAGGCGCCGGCTCGGACGAAGGCCCGCAGTGAGGGCCTCGCGATGGGGGACAGGTAACCCCGCCCGGGCCGGGCCGGGCCGGGCCAGGGCCGCGAGGGTCCCGCAAGGAGATCCGGGGCAGCAGCGCGCGCTCGGCGGCAGGGGTCTCACGTGGCCGCTCTGACGGTCCCTTTGCCTCCTGCACAGGTGGCTCCGCGTGACCGTGCTCCGCGGCTGCGTGGGCTGCAGGACCGTGGCGGTGCCGGCGTCCTGGACTGTGCGTGATGTCAAGGAGCGTATCTCCGCCGAGACGGGCCTCCCGGTGGCAGAGCAGCGGCTGTGGCTCGGCGACAGGGAGGTAAGGCCGCCGGCCCCCTCTGCTTAGGACGATGGGCGTGCCATCTGTGCCAAGGGTGTTAGCACAGCAACTTGCTAGGGGGTGAAACTGAGCAGGCTGATCTTATTTCATGAAGACATGCTCTTGTAATGGTCTCTCTGGAAATAATGCTTTGTAAATAACATGAACAGAATGACACGACTATGTTCCTATCATTAGTTGTAATTTTTGTTAATTTACCATTTCAACATTTATGCCTCCCGCTCCACCCCCCTCAGATTTGGTCTGAATTTTCACTTCCTGAAATTAAAATACTTTTTTGATGGGCATCATAGACAGCTTTTAAGAAATGTTCTTGTTTAGAGACATCATCATTGAAATGACTTAATCATTACTCATATTTTTCTAATTGTGTTATGTAAGTTAACTGGAATGCTGGTAAATATCTTCACCTGTTATGTCTTAGAAATTTCCTCCATTTTTGAATCACAAAAATTTAGGACTGAAAGGATCCCCAGACACACTTTAATACAGAACCTTTTATTTCGAGGGGTAAATTTATATCATATTTTAATGCAAATGAATGACCTAGCCAATCAAAACTTTGGAAAATAGTAGTATTTCATATTATCATATACAGGCATACCTCAAAATATTGTGTGTTTGGTTCTAATCCACTGCAATATAGTGACTATTGCAATAAAGTGAACCAAATGAATTTTTTGGTTTCCTAATGCATATGAAAGTTATGTTTACAATATGTACTGTTGTGTAGTAAGTGCAACAGCATTATGTCTAAAAAAACAAATGTACATATCTTAAAAAATACTTACTGCTAAAAAATGCTAACCATCATCTGAGCATTTAGCAAGTTGTAATCACTGATCACAGATCTCTACAACAAATATAATGAAAAATTTCAAGTATTGTGAGAATTATCAAAACGTGACACAGAGACATGAAGTAAGCAAATGCTGTTGGAAAAATGGTGCCTATAGACTTGCTTTACTCTGTGTTGCCACAAACCGCCAGTCTGTGGGAAGAACACAGTATCTGGGAAATACAATAAAAAGATGTATGCCTGTATATCCTTTAAAATTGATGAAAATACAGTTTTCTTAAAGGAGGAGTTAAATGGAGATGTTTTACTGAAAATTAACTCACTCTTTTATCCTAATAAGTATCCTTACTTTTTTATATGGTAAAAGAACACCATTTTCAGGATTTAAAAGAAGAGTTGAACAGATATACAAGGGATACTTGAGTTGTGTGGAATGATATTTCAAGTATTGCATTTCCTTCCTATTCAGTACAGATATTGGCAAAATACTTGGTACTTGTGATTTCTAATCCCTTAATGTGACCTTGACCTCCGTGTGCCTGGGTCCACTCTCTGTCTCTTCCTACTTAGACACAGATTTCTGGTTAACCTGTCCTTGTGTTCCTCCACGGATCAGTCCTCCATACTGCTTCCCAAAGGTGTTTGGTGGCATGAAGACAGACAGTGACTTGACCGAGGGCTTTGGACAGAATTGAGAGCAAAGCTTGTACCTCTTATGTCTTGTTCTGAGCCGCCTTCTCTCTCTTAACTTTCCTGGGTCTGCTCTTCTGGCTCTATACCCACTGCTTTGGTTGCTCCTCTGGTTCTGCTTTGTCATCTTGTCCCCTACATATGCTATATGCAGACTCAGCTGTGGCTTGGTGCTGCCATCAGAAGTGCTTTCGGAGATGTCTGCGCAAGGCATCGATATGGGATGGTGACCGTGGCAGTGGTGCATAGAGTGTTTTGTATTGAGTGGGTTGTGGGGGCTTAGTCAGGACACTGGTGCTGGTACGAGGGAATGAGGTTCTAGGCTGCAACTTCAGAGGTGAAACTGAAAGGCAAGGAGGTATAGGAGACTAATAGTAATGGGATAAAGTGAATTCTAACCAATCTTAAGGTCTCTGCTGTGTTAGTAGTCTAGACTAGGCAGCCACAGATCTGGGACTGAAGCTCAAGGTAGAGGTAAGGGCGGGAGATGCAATTATGGAAGTAACCTGCCTAGCACATTTCTCCTTCAGTACTTTAGTAAAATGCATTGGCAATTAGAGTAGCATTTATTGAGCAGTTCACTGTGTTCCACACACAGTTTTTAGGTACTTTGCATATATCATCTTGTTTGCTACTCCAAACCTCCTTATGAATTAGCTATTGCTATTCCATTTTATTTAAGTATAAAGCTAAGATTCAGAGAAATGAAATATCAAATCAAAATTTGAAGCTAGGTCTGTCTTGATTCCAAACTCTATGGACTTTTTACTATTCTACACCACAGAGAATCTTTCAGGATGTCCATTGGGAATAAATAAAAGTTACACGTAAAGTTCTTCAAAACAGAGAAGAGGTTAAACCATTAAACATGAACTTTAAAGAAGGATGGAGCTCACTCAGGAAACAAGCAGAGGGCAGTTTTATCCTCATTCAGAGAACAGGCCTGTGACTTCTGAACTCGTGAATTGAGCATTGCTAACATGTGCCAGCCATCAAAGAGGGTCACCTTTATGTAAGGCGATGTTTGGACACAGCTAGCAGCTGGCATGTACTTAGTCCTCAGTCTGTCTGGGTCACCTGCTGGCCTCTTTCTCCTTGTCCTTTTTGCTTTTCCTGGCCTGGAAGTGGAATTTTGAAAGTTCTTCACTTTACCTCCTATCCCATGGAGAGACTGAAGCTGTTTATTATCGCCGGGCATATTTCTGGTTCTTTTTCTCCATACCAAATGTACTTGAGGCTCAAACCAGGAGGTTAACTTTCCTGGTTTTTAATCGATAAAATGTCTTTCCTGTCAACCTGGGAATATTGTGAACCTCTCTTGTGTGCTGAACAAAGGAAGAAGTGTTGGGAGATCTGGATTGCAGTTAATACTGTATTGTTTGCTAATAATTTGGAGTGTGAGTTATTATTTTATAGTGAATGAAAATGAGCATCTCTGCGGTTTTTAAGGGAGGCTGAGGCTGGCATGGATGAGACCCGATGCTCAAATTATCTTATAATCATCGTCTTTTAAAAACAAACTATAAAGACTAAAACAGACAACTTTAAAGATCTCACTGCCTCTGGAGATGAATAGGACCAATGTTACTTTGGTTGGTTGGAGTGATTTAGGGTCCAGGAAGGAGAAAGAACCAAGCAAAACCCTCAAAGCTTGGCAGGCTCAGGAGGAGAAAGCAGATGTCACTGGTGAGGTTATCTGGGCTGCTTGATTTCTCTTTAGGAAAGTCACCTCCTTGTTGATAGGCCGCTGATTACAGTCCACCAAAATGCAACTCACATGGGCAGTGCATGTGTTCACTAACATGGCTCTACTCCTGTCCTCCTCCATCCCCAGTCCTCTTTAAGGTCTGGATACTTCTTCCTGCATTGTACATTTCATTCCTCCCTTCCTGCCTTTCTTCCTTTAAACATACCTTAGCTATGCAGAATTGGACTGGCAAACCTCGGTTTATGCCTGCCTGGCTCTCTTTTAGTAATTAATTAGTTAATTAACTAACAGTATAATGAACAACCATGATGACTTCATCTAACCAGAGAACTAGGACACTGTTGGCAGTTTATATTTACCTCTGTGCTTTTCCTCCTCAGCCTGCATCCTTTCTGTCTTCCCTTGCCCCTTTGTGCTTGTTATTCTGTTGTCTTTTTTGTAGTTGTTTTAAGAGTTTTATCATGTGTGTGCACATATGAGTGTATATGTGTGTATATATATATATATATATATATATATACATATGTACATCTACATAGATGCATGTGTGTATAACCTAAATATATAACCTAAACAATATACAATTGGAAATGGTGGAGAGCAAGTTAGAGATGAGACATCCTGGGAGTGGACATGCTGAGACCTAGAGGCTTTGGACGTGTGGCTTGGAGAGAGAGAACTTTCCCTGGAGCTTTCCAGTGCAAGCAGCTAGGTAGAAGGTGCCACTGCTGTTGAGACGAAAGTGAAAGAGGAGAGACAAGTGCTGGAAGGGAGGCAGTGAGAGTGGCTGAGCTTCAGGAAACAAGAGGCAGTCAGTCGGGGTGGTGGGAGACTGTAGGAAGTGCTGGGTTTTGATACCGTAAGTGATGTTTTTTACTATCTGTCAGGGAGGTATAAGTTACAGAGGTGGTTCTTCAGGTGAGGTTGGGAGTAATGTTTGTGGACAGCTGACCTGTAAGAAGTCACTCCATAGTAACACTTGAGAGAGGGCTTCTGGGGGAGGAGGCTCCTCTGGCTTTGGGTTATCCACCTTTCCAAAAAAGGCATGAGATCACACTGCTCTGTGGGTCATGCTCACACTTGTTGTACCCTGCCTGTGTGAGAAACAGGACAATCACCAAAAGAAAAACAAGTATCAAGGTGTTTTCCAGGAAAGCCAGTTTCAGGAGGTTTGTAGACCAGAGCACCCTCAGAGTCTGGGGTCCTCATTTGTCCCTTCCCTTTGCTGCACACCTTTTAGTATTAGCATCTACAGCTGTACTTTCCAAAGTGTATCTCTAGGAACGATAACCTATAAAATGTCCTTAAAAACGATGAAAAAAAAATTGTGGATAAACTTTGTGAGATAATCCTTTCTAAGAGTTAGCATACTTATTAATATGTTAAATGCCCTAAAAATTGTATTATTCCAACTAATTTAAAACTTTTTTCTTTGGTCCTGTAACATCTGTTGACATCCCCTGGAGCTCTGTTCTGAGCAATACACTTTGGAAATGCTGATCAAAAGAATGATTTTGTTTATGTTGATGATCCTGACTCATCATCAAAATATTTAAGTTATTTTAAAGCAAAAATGTGTGTAATTAAAGGAAAAACCTTCAGGTTTTTTAAAAAAGTTTTTGAGTTAATTTCTGTTCTTTGAAATGTTTGCTTCTCCAGGGCAACTTATTTTCTGATAAGAACAGCTAACAAGCATTATTTCTCAAGTGAGAAAAAAATTGAGGTGAAGTTTTGAATTTATGGCATTAGGAATGATAATTGCTTTTCATACACTTTATTTTCTTTTTTTCAGTTATCTGACTGGATCAAGATTGGAGATCTGACTTCCAAAAACTGTCAGCTTTTTGTAAACCTTCAATCAAAAGGCTTAAAAGGGGGAGGTATAATATTGACTTTACCAGGAGTATATGCCATTTTTAGTTGCATAAAGATTATATTTTAAAAGTGACATAGAGGTGTATACCACAGGGATATCAGGGCCCGAGGAGAACAAGAGCCACAGAGCTAGTGATCTTTGAGAACGTGTGGCATACAGTCACCTGTGGGACAGAGCCCTGCTGGGGCTTAGTCTAGATGGGTATTTGTACCGGAAGGGTGTGATACTGTGTGTGTGTGTGTGTGTGTGTGTGTATACTAATGATTTTATTATTTTAAGCACTGATTTCTCTTTCAATTATATACAAATTAAAAAAAATTTCTGTGCATTTGAAACGCTAGTTCATCTCCCCCCAAACTCCCTATACTTTGCTGTCACCTGTCTAAAGATAACCTGGTCAGTCAGTGCTAAGAATCTCCAGCTTAGGAAAGGCAGAGGGTATTAGAACAGGATAGCCACTGAGACAGCGACTGTGCTGAATTCCAGAACAAGCAGGATATTTAGAGAGTTTGACAATATTAATAATGTCATAATAAGCACAACTATTTCTGGCTTATTATTTAATGGCAAAGAATCCACAAAATAGTGCCATTTTTTCATTTGCCTCAGAGAAGAACTGACACTGCCTCCCCCATCCCCTCCTTATGCTGTTTCTTTTTGAGTTAATATTTTGTGGCATTTAGTGTACTTTTGATAATGTTTTAAAAACTGAATTTGTAGTTTAACTAAAAATCTTGAGATCCATAAAATTGAATCTGTTTTACTTGCTACTGAATGTGGTCAGTCAGGTAGATTTCTCATCCCAGAGTGGTGCAGTAAAATGTGTGAGGTCACAACTTGTATAATTTTACTGTTTTGGAACCAAATAACACACTGGTAATGGGCCATGGGATTTTTTTCTAAGTCATTTTGAATGTGTTGTGTATTGTAGGTCGATTTGGTCAAACCACTCCACCACTTGTTGATTTTCTTAAGGACATTTTAAGAAGATACCCAGAAGGAGGACAGATTCTGAAGGTAGGGCATGTGTTGTGCATGGGTGTGAATTTACTTCGGTAGAAATGAGATGGAAGTGAAATTACTTAAAGTCCTTTTAGTTTTAAGTTTTTGAAAAGTGCATCTGGATTTGAATGGCTGCATGTATTTCCCTCCACACCTGGATCTCACACGCAGGATAGGATGGGCTGAGAATGCAATCAGTGTAAATACATGAGGTTTCAGAGGCAAAGGAACTCACTAAGCTCTTGTGTGCTACAATCAAGCCCAGTGTTGCTCTAGGGAGAGTTTTTTCTAATTTTCTTTAATTACATAATATAATTTTATGTAAAACGTACAGGGGCATCACAAATGAACCAACTGATCAAACAACTAAAGTAACACAAAACCCACATTCAGGCACCATGAACATATGTCCATATGACCCTTGGATTTAGAGGTTTGCTTCTGGGAGAATTTATTTAATGGGTAATTATTTTAACTATTTCTACTTACAATATGTTCTTTTAGTTTAAATACACTCATTTAAAAAAACCCAAAAACTGAACAACCATAAAAGAAAACAATAATGGAAAATACTGCAAAAATTAGATTTTGTGTTTGAGCTTAATAGGAAACCTTAATTAATGGTAAAAGTAGATAAATTATTATGCATTTTCCTTCCCATTAATATATTTAATTTTTATTACCTTCAGTGTCTTTGCCCTCATTATATTTTCTACTTTACATGGTAGATTTTTAGAGAATAAGGAGGAGGTCTATTTAATAGTCACACTTGGATAGGTGCTGATTGAGAATTGCTGCGTCTGACAGTATGTTGGAAGAGTTTAAGGTCATCTTTCAGAATAGACATCAGTGGTTCACACAAGGTTAATTTGAAAACTATTTTTATTTTGAGATAATTGGAAAGTGGAGATGGAAAGAATGTGGTTCTTGGGTTGTTATGCAGGGTAGAGAGAGGTGACTAGAATACATTTAAGACAAAAATGTGGTTGGTGGTAATAGGAGTAGGTTCTCATGGGTTCAAAAGTGAGGTATTGAGTTCCTATCAGGGAAGGAGGCAGCCATTGTGAACAATGTCCTCTTGTATTCTGTACATTCTTTTTTTTTTTTTAGATAATTATTTTTTATTGAAGGGTAGTTGACATACAGTATTACATTAGTTTCAGGTGTACAACACAGTGATTGAACATTTATATACATGGTAATTCTAGGTACCAGCTATCACCATACCAAGTTGTCACAATATTTTGACTATATTCCTTATGCTATACATTACATCCCGGTTACTTACTTATTTTACAATTGGAAGTGTGTACTTTATTTTATTTATTTCTTTTTATTTATTTATTTATTTATTTATTTATTTATTTATTTATTTATTTGTTTATTTATTTATTTATTTATTTTTTGTGAGGGCATCTCTCCTATTTTTTTTGATCAAATGGTTGTTAACAACAATAAAATTCTGTATAGGGGACTTAATGCTCAATGTATAATCATTAATCCACCCCAATCTTCTGAAGCATAACCAACAAGTTCTTACATGGAGAACAAATTCTTACATAGTGAATAAGTTACATGGTGAACATTACAAGGGCAGTCATCACAGAGGCTTTTGGTTTTGATCACGCATTATGAACTATAAACAGTCAGTTCAAATATGAATATTCGTTTGATTTTTATACTTGATTTATATGTGGATACCACATTTCTCTCTTTATTATTATTATTTTAAATAAAATGCTGAAGTGGTAGGTAGATGCAAGATAAAGGTAGAAAACATAGTTTGGTGTTGTAAGAGAGCAAATATAGATGATCAGGTGTGTGCCTGTAGACTATGTGTTAATCCAAGCTAGGCAAGGGCAATAAAACATCCACGGATGCAGCAGATTTCTCTCAGAATGGGGGTTGGGGGGGTTCTAAGCCTCACCTCTGTTGATCCCCAATTCCTCCCCTGATGGCCCCCCTGCAACTGTGCCTGTCTTAGGTTGTTCCTCCCTTGAGGAATCTTACCCGTCTCTGGCTAACCAGTCATCTTGTACATTCTTATAGTTAGCAAGCAGCCGATGTGTATTCTTCTGTCTTGCTTACTGTATGTATTTGTGTGCTAGCCAGCTCCATGTAATCCTTGCTCTTTGGATATTTTAGTGGAATTCAACTGCTTTAGATTTAACAGGGGTTCCCAAAAGGCTGAGACAGACCACCACTTTTTGTGGTATTTACTGAAGCAGGTCCAGAGATATTTTAAAGACTTGGCCAAGAGTATATGCAAATTGGCCCATTTTTTCACTCTTCTTCTCAAATTCAATTTGAAAGAGATCCCTTGAGAAAAAACAACCGTCCTATTTTTTGTTCAATTTGAGATTGGTCATTGGAGCCCGGGACTTGGGATTTTGCCTCCAGTTTTCTTCATCTCTGTTCCCTAAAATACACATAAAATCACAAATAGATATCCAAGTGAAAACAGGATCCAACCCCTAAAGTGCTATAATTTTTTAAGTTAACATTGTATTATGCTGCCCTGTTTAATTATTTTTATCTTTTTCATTATGATATCCCAGTGTAAATAAGATTGCTAGTTTTTAGGGATTCCATTGTACAAATAGGGTAGGAATTGGTCTTTAAAATCCTATAAGAAATAGTCAGTTGGTAAATAGGAAGAATTTGTAGCTGAGAGAGAGGCAGATAGGGACATGGTTCAAATATTCATGTTCTGGGCTGAACAGCAGGTAGGATAAGACTCCCCAGGCTTTTGGCGTACTGGGCCGGACCAAAGGCCCTACCTGATCTCAGCACGAGCTCTTTGAATCTGCAAAGTCTCCTCACTCAGTCTTACGTCCTGTGGGCACTGTATCGCTTTCTGCTCTGATAAAGGCTTTGTGTTGGTATTGCTGTAGTATCACGGCAAACTTTCTTCAGTTCTTGCCCATCCCTACCATCCCCACCTCCTCATTTAGTGATACCAAGATACTGGGAAAGTAAAAAAAGAAAATAATACTCCTCCCCAACATTAGAGGTTCATGAATGTAGTAATATGGGGCGAATTACCATGATTCTAAAGACCCATCGATTTCAGAGATAGCCGCTTGACTTGGTCTGCCCGAGTCAGAGCTCATTCCGACGACCGTCACGCCAGCTCTTCCTTACGTTAGATGAGGTCCAGAATGAACTAGGTGATGTCTCTGGAGTGCATTTCCAGTTGTGATGCCTGTGGTGTTGGCTCTAGGGGTTGGACTCTTATTTCAGAGTCTGGGGCTCCCTTTAGATGGATCAGAGCACATTTTTTGGTAGGTGTTCCAAAGTGATTGGCATGGTTGAGATAGGGTTTTTTTGAAACCGCTGATGACTGTAAATCTTGGAGTGGCCCTTCACTTTTGACATTTCAGAGGTCTGGCCAGCCATCCACCCATCCACTCACCCACCATCTACCAAACAAATATTACTGCCTTCTTTATGACAGGAGCAAGCCCTGACCTTCAAGAAACTTTCAGCTTAGTACAGGAGAAAGGCTTGTTCATATCTTAAGTCCTCAACAATGCAGCATATTAATTAGTAATATACATTGATACATTTTTTTTCCAAGTGCAAGTATGTTTGGTAAGCAGATGATAAATAAAGGTGTGTGTTTGGTAATTGCTCGAGAATGAGGTACCTGCAGCTCTTGGAAATGGAGTGATTTCTTTTGAATGTAGGCTTTGGGAAGATTGTAACTAAGAGTCAGAGTTATAAATAATCTCAGGGTTTATATTTAGAGGCTAAGAGATAGCAAATTAAAAAATTCAGTGTAGGTATGTGTCATTGGAGGGCTGCTGATCTTTTCAGTCACACTCATGTGCATATAACAATTACTTTCATTAGTTTTCAGACCAGATCTTACTGAGGCAAACAGTGGGTTTTCTTTATTTAAATGTAATCACTTTATAAATTTTATAGGTAAATACAAAGATGGGCAGTAGATTACTGTATTATTAAATATTTTTATTTTTGGTGTGTTTCTTGATTAGGAGTTAATCCAGAATGCAGAAGATGCTGGGGCTACAGAAGTTAAATTTTTATATGATGAAACTCAATATGGAACAGAGACCCTTTGGTCAAAAGATATGTCCCAATATCAGGGTAAGAATCAATAATTAGTGAGAAACAAGTTTTATTTCATGTACCACCAATGCCATATCCATGCTTGAATTTATAGGTGAATGAGAAGAGGCTTCAGGAGTGCTGGAATGTTCTCTATAATTCATTTGGATGGAGATTACACATGTTTATTCACTTTGTAAGAATTCATCAAGCTATACATTTAAAATCTTTGTGCTTTATTGTGTATATGTTATACCTCAGTAGCTTTTTTTTTATTAAGGCATCACTGATATGCAATCTTATGAAGGTTTCACATGAGCAACATTGCTTTCAACATTCATCCATATTGTCAAGTTCCCCCACGCATACCCCATTACAGTCACTCTCCATCAGCAAAGTAAGATGCTACAGAGTCATAACTTGTCTTCTCCGTGCTCTACTGCCTTCTCCATGACCTATCTATATTGTGATTGTGGATTATAATGCCCCTTGATTCCCTTCTCCTTCCCTCCCCACCCACCCTCCCTAACTCCTTCCCTTTGGTAACCACTTGTCCCTTCTTAGAGTCTGTGAGTCTGCTGCTGTTTTGTTCCGTCAGTTTTGCTTTGTTTTTACACTCCACAGATGAGTGAACTCATTTGGAATTTGTCTTTCTCTGCCTGGCTTATTTCACAGAGCATAATACCCTCCAGCTCCATCCATGTTGTTGCAAATGGTAGGATTTGTTTTCTTCTTACAGCTGAATAATATTTCATTGTGTGTATGTACCACATCTTCTTTATCCATTCATCTACTTATGGACACTTAGGTTACTTCTCTATCTTGGCTATTGTGAATAGTGCTATGATAAATGTAGGGGTGCATATGTCTTTTTGAATCTGAGATCTTGTTTTCTTCAGGTAGATTCCCTAGGAGTGGAAAGACTGGGTGAAATGGTATTTCTATTTTTAGTTTTTTGTGAAACTCTATATTGCTTTCCACAATGCTTGAGCTAATTTACATTCCCACCAACAGTATAGGAGGGTTCCCCTTTCTCTGCATACTCACCAGCATTTGTTGTTTCTTGTCTTTTGGATGTTGGCCATCCTAACTAGTGTGAGATGATATCTCATTGTGGTTTTAATTTTATTTGCCTTATAATTAGTGATGTGGAGTATGTTTTGATGTGTCTGTTGGCCATCTGAATTTCTTATTTGGAGAAGTGTCTGTTCAGATCCTCTGCCCATTTTTTAATTAGTTTTGCTTTCTGGGTGTTGAGGCATGTGAGTTCTTTATATATTTTGTATGTCAACCCCTTACTGGATATGTCATTTCTGAATATCCCATACTGTAGGATGCCTTTTTGTTCTACTGATGGTGTCCTTTGCTGTACAGAAGCTTTTCGGTTTGATGTAGTCCCACTTGTTCATTTTTGCTTTTGTTACCCTTGCTTGAGAGGATATGTTCATGAAAAAGTTGCTCATTTATATTCAAGAGAGTTTTGCTTATGTTTTCTTCTAAGAGTTTTATGGTTTCATGACTTACATTCAAGTCTTTGATCCATTTTGACTTTACTTTTATGTATGGAGTTAGACAATAATCCAGTTTCATTCTCTTGCATGTAGCTGTCCAGTTTTGCCAATACCAGTTGTTGAAGAGGCTGTCATTTCCCCATTGTATATCCATGGCTCCTTTATCGTGTATTAATTGACCATATATGCTTGGTTTATATCTGGGCTCTCTATTCTGTTCTATTGATCTATGAATCTGTTCTTGTGCCAGTACCAAATTGTCTTGGTTACTGTGGCTTTGTAGTAGAGCTTGAAGTCAGGGAGTGTAATCCCCCAGCTTTATTCTTCCTTCTCAGGGTTGTGCTGTGGTTCCATAGGAATTTTAGAACGGTTTGTTCTAGTTCATTGAAGAATGCTGTTGAAATTTTGATAGGGTTTGCATTGAATCTGTAGATTGCTTTAGGCAGGGTGGCCATTTTGACAATATTAACTCTTCTTATCCATGAGCATGGGATGTATTTCCATTTACTGTTGTCTTCTTTAATTTCACTCATGAGTGTCTTGTAGTTTTCAGAGTATATAGGTCTTTCACCTCCTTGGTTAGGTTTATTGCTAGATATTTATTCTTTTTGATACAGTTGTAAATGGAGTTGTTTTCCTGATTTCTCTTTCTTCTATTTCATATAGAAGTATATAGGAATATGTTAGTATATGTTAGTATATAGGAATGCCACAGATTTCTGTGTATTAATTTTGCATCCTGCGACTTTGCTGAAATCAGTTATTAGTTCTAGTAGTTTTGGGGTGGATTCTTTAGAGTTTTTATGTACAACATCATGTCATCTGCAAAGAGCAGTGACAGTTTAACTTCTTCCTTACCAATGTGAATGCCTTTTATTTCTTTGTGTTGTCTGATTGCCGTGGCTAGGACCTCCAGTACTATGTTAAATGAAAGTGGGGAGAGTGAGCATCCTTGTCTTGTTCCTTATCTTAGAGGAAAAGCTCTCAGCTTTTCCCTGTTGAGTCTGATGTTGGCTGTGAGTTTGTCATCTGTGGCCTTTATCATGTTGAGGTACTTTCCCTCTATACCCATTTTGTTGAGAGTTTTTATCGTGAATAGATGTTGAATTTTGTCAAATGCTTTTTCAGCATTTATAGAGATGATCATGTGATTTTTATCCTTTTTATTGATGTGGTGTATGATGTACATGGATTTTTGAATGTTGTACCATCCTTGCATACCTGGAATAAATCCCACTTGATCATGATGGATGATCTTTTTGATGTATTTTTGAATTTGGTTTGCTAATATTTTGTTGAGTATTTTTGCATCTATGTTCATCAGAGATATTTGGTTTATAATTTTCTTTTTTTGTGGTGTATGCCTGGTTTTGGTTTTAGAATGATGCTGGCTTCATACAATGAGTTTGGAAGTATTCCCTTCTCTTCTACTTTTTGGAAAACTCTAAGGAGGATGGATATTAGGTCTTCACTAAATGTTTGGTAAAATTCAGCCATGAAGCCATCTGGTCCATAGGTTTTGTTCTTGGGTAGGTTTTTGATTACCAATTCAATGTCATTACTGATAATTGGTCTGTTCAAATTTTCTGTTTCTTCCTGGGGCAGTCTTGGAAGGTTGTATTTTTCTAGAAAGTTTTCCATTTCTTCTAGGTTATCCAGTTTGTTAGCATATAATTTTTCAGAGTATTCTCTAATGAGTCTTTGTATTTCCATGGTGTCTGTAGTGATTTTTACTTTATCATTCCTGATTCTGCTTATGTGTGTATACTTTTTTCTTGATACATCTGGCTAGTCATTTATCTATTGTTTATTTTCTCTCGAAGAACCAGCTCCTGCTCTCATTAAGTCTTTCCATTGTTTCATTCTTCTCCATTTTATTGATTTCTGCTCCCATCTTTATTATGTCCCTCCTTCTGCTGACTTTGGGCCTCATTTTTAATTCCTTTTATACTTTCATTAATTGTGAGTTAAGACTGTTCATTTGGGATTGTTCTTTCTTGAAGGGAGCGTGTATTTCAATATACTTTCCTCTTAGAACTGCCTTCAATGCATCCCACAGGTTTTGGGGTGTTGAGTTGTTGTTTTCATTTGTCTCCATATATTGCTTGATCTCTGTTTTTATTTGGTCATTGACCCATTTTTAGGAGCATGTTGTTAAGCCTCCATACATTTGTGGGCTTTTTTTGTTTTCTTTGCATAATTTACTTCTAGTTTCATACCTTTGTAGTCTTAAAAGCTGTTTAGTTGGTACAATTTCAGTCCTCTGAATTTACTAAGGCTCTTTCTGTGGCCTAGTATGTCATCTTTTCTGGAAAATGTTCCATGTACACTTGAGAAGAATGTGTATCCTGCTGCTTTTGGGTAGAATGTTTTGTAGATGTCTGTTAGGTCCATCTGTTCTAATGTGTTGTCCTTATTTTCTGTCTAGTCGATCTGTCCTTTGGAGTGAGTGGTGGGTTGAAATATCCTAAAATGAATGCTTTGCATTTCATTTCGCCATTCAATTCTGTTAGTATTTGTTTTACATATGTGGATGTTCCTATGTTAGGTGCGTAGATATTTATACTGGTATGTCCTCTTGTTAGACTGACCCCTTTATCATTATGTGATGTCCTTCTTTGTCTTTTGTTATTTTCTTTGTTTTGAAGTCTATTTTATCTGATACAAGTGCTGCTATTCCTGCTTTTTTATCCCTATTATTTGCATGAACACTCTTTTCCATCCCTTCACTTTTAGTCTGTGTATGTCTTTGGGTTTGAAGTGAGTCTCTTGTAGGCAGCATATACATGGGTTTTGTTCTTTTATCCATTGTGTAACTCTGTGTCTGTTGGTTGGTGCATTTGATCCATATACATTTAGGGTGATTATCAATAGGTATGTACTTACTGCCATTGCAAGTTTTAGATTCGTTGTTACCAAATGTTCAAAGGCAACTTCCTTACTATCTAACAGTCTAACTTAACTCTCATTATGCTATTTCAAACAAAATCTAAGGGTTCTTTTTTTTTCCTCACTACTTACTCCTCCTCCACTCTTTATATATTAGGTGTCCTATTCTGAACTCTCTGTGTATCCCTTGACTTACTCTTTGGGTAGTTAATTTTGCATTTGCTTAGTAATTAATTGGTCCACTTCCTTTACTGTGGTTTTATTATTTTTTTGGTTGACAGCTATTTAGCCTTAGGAGCATTTCCATCTATAGCAGTTCCCCCCCTGTAGAGATGATTTGTGGGAGGTAAATTCCCTCAACTTTTATTTATCTGGAAATTGTTTAATCCCTCCTTCAAATTTAAATGATAATCTTGCTGGGTAGAGTATTCTTTGTTCGAGGCCCGTCTGCTTCATTGCATTAAATACATCATACCACACTCCCTTCTGGCCTGTAAGTTTTCTGCTGAGAAGTCTGATGATAGCCTGATGGACTTTCCTTTGTACCTGATCTTTTTTCTCTCTCTGGGTGCTTCTAATATCCTGTCCTTGTCCTTGATCTTTGCCATTTTAATTATTATATGTTTTGGTGTTGTCTTCCGAGGGTCCCTTGTGTTGGAAGATCTGTGCACTTCCATGGCCTGAGAGACTATCTCCTTCTCCAGATTTGAAAGTTTTCAGCAATTATTTCCTCAAAGAGACTTTCTATCCCTTTTTTTTTCTCTTTTCTTCCTCTGGTACCCCCATAGTGCGAATATCTTTCTGTTTGGATTCATCTCACAATTCCCTCAATATTCTTTCATTCCTAGAGATCCTTTTTTTCTCTGTGCCTCAGCTTCTTTGTATTCCTGTTTTCTAATTTCTATTTCATTTACTGTGTCCTCTGTCTCATCTAGTCTACTTTAAAATCCCTTCATTTTACCTTTCATTTCAGATACTGTATTTTTCAAAGTCTCTATCTTTCTTAAAGAGGACTTCATGAGATCGTGAATATTTTTCTGTAGCTTCATGAGCATGTTTACTATTTTTATTTTGAAATCTTTATCAAGAAGATTGTTGATTTCAGTTTTACTTAGCCCTCAGTTTGGCATCTTCTGCTGTATTTTTGTTTGTACAAAATTTTTTTGCCATTTCATTTTTTTAGTGATTCCTATAGAATAATAACTTTGTGTAGGTGGCATCCTCTAGTGCTCAGAAGCTCTACTCTCTGGAGCTGCTGAGCACCTGTAGCTATGGTGGGTGTTGCAGGTAAGTGGAACTGGTGCCTGCTGGGAAGAAAGAGCTCTTTCCTACTTTTTGGCTGTAGCACTTGCCGCCACTGCCAGGTCCAGTGGGCTGAGTGTTCAGGTAGTAGCCTCTGAGCTATGTCCCTGTAGCTGCTGTAGGCAGGGCCACCCTCTGGCTGGCCTGGCATGATGGCTGGGGCTGCAGGTTTGTGAACCGGTGCCTGCCTGGAGGAAGGAGTGGCAGGCTGCATATGGCAGTGGGGGGCCTTGAGGCTGCATTGCCAGCTTGGGGATAGAGTATCTGAAGCTCCTGAGAGTTCCCAACCTGCTAGGCTTAGTGTATCAGGATGGTTTTGTCCACTTCCCCTTTTTCCTGAGGAATAACCTCTCTGTAATCTTTGTCCCTTTAGCACCCCTCTCACTGTGGGGAAATCTTTCAGTGTCCACCTTTCTTTTGTCCGTGAGGGGCCAGTTGTTCATACCTGTTTTCCACAAGCAGCTGGAATCTCAGTCTCTCCAAGTATTCTGTCTGTCTTTGCTTTCCAACCCCACTAATCTCTAGAGCACCATAATGTAGATTCCTGCTCCCAGAGCAGATCTCCAGGGCTGGGTTTTTAGCAGCCCTGGGCTTCTACTCCCTCCCAGTTCTGTTTCTCTTCCTCTGTCCGTGAGCTGAGGTGGGGGGAGGGCTTGTGTCCTGCCAGATCGTGTCTTTGTTACTTTACCTGTGAGGTCTTCCCTTTTCCTAGATGTAGGCAGTCTGTTCTACAGTCTTTGGCTTGCTATTTCAGGATTATCTGTATTTGCTGTATTTTCGTGTGTATGTGGTTTTGGGAGGAGGTTTCTGCCTCACTTCTCACTCTGCCTCCCTTTTTCCATCTCTGTGCCCTCAGTAGTTTTTTTAAAGAAAAACTATTTTAAAATAGGAGTTATTACAGTTGAACATATTCAAAGAATGTTAGAGATCTGTAGATAAGTCTCAAAAAAAGAAGTTCAAAAATATTTTGTCCAGAATTATAAATACAACTTTTAAAGGAACTACTTTGGAGATAGGATGGTATTATTCTGAAGTGCTTATTTAAAAATTGTTCATATTAATGCTTTTTAAAAATTATACCAATAATGTAGAAAAATCCAGAGGTTGACAAAAACAAAAACAAACACTTATAAGTTGATTATTAACATTACTAAAGGATTTTTTTTATCTTATGAAATAACGTATTGACGAGGTTTCTTAAGATAGTCTCCTCAGTGCATTTACAGGTAATCCCATTACAAAAAAAGAAAATTCAAATATGCTATTTAGGAACAGGTTTTACAAAATACTACACTGATCAGTTTCCATGCTTGCCCTCCATATTGGGTACCTCAGTACTATTTAATACCCTTAGTTTTTCCTTTTTGGATATTTGACCAACAATCTATATTTGCTGGCAATCATTACCATTGATTTGTGTTATTTTTTACTGTGAAAGCAACCAGAATTATAAGTAGAGTTCATTCCATTCACTTCTTTCCATCTTCTCATGAAATAAGCTTTTTTTTTGAGAGGGCATCTCTCATATTTATTGATCATATGGTTGTTAACAACAATAAAATTCTGTATAGGGGACTCAATGCACAATCATTAATCAACCCCATGCCTAATTCTCAACAGTCTTCAATCTTCTGAAGCATAACGAACAAGTTTTTACATGGTGAACAAGTTCTTACATAGTGAATAAGTTCTTACATGGTGAACAGTGCAAGGGCAGTCATCACAGAAACATTCGATTTTGATGACGCATTATGAACTATAAACAATCAGATCAAATATGAATATTCGTTTGATTTTTATAATTGATTTATATGTGAATCCCACATTTCTCCCTTATTATTATTGTTATTATTATTATTATTTTTAATAAAATGCTGAAGTGGTAGGTAGATGCAAGATAAAGGTAGAAAACATAGTTTAGTACTGTAAGAGGGCAAATGTAGATGATCAGGTGTGTGCCTATAGACTAAGTATTAATCCAAGCTAGACAAGGGCAACAAAACATCCACAGATGCAGAAGATTTCTCTCAAAATGGGGGGTGGGGGAGTTCTAAGTCTCACCTCTGTTGATCCCCAATTTCTCACCTGATGGCCCCTCTGCGACTGTGCCTGTCTTAGGTTGTTCCTCCCGTGAGGAATCTTACCCGTCTTTGGCTAACCAGTCATCTTTCGGGGCCATACAGGGAAATGTAAAGTTGGCAAGTGAGAGAGAATCAATATTGTTTGAATAGGTTAGCCTTTTACTTTTTTGCAGATTTATACCCTGTGGCTTCTATGCCCAGCATTTGTCTTGAGGTATCTTTACCACTTGGAGGAATTATGATACTCAGTAATTTCGACATGAGGCACGAATTCTACTTAGGGGTTGTAATTATGAAGGAAGAAGAGAAGCTATAGAAGTAGCAGACAGAAAAAAACATGGGAAGATTGATTATTTCTTTGACATATCTTCTTGTAGAGTAACATAAGCGTGTATAGGTTTTAAATTACTAATTAAATTGCGTGTACACATTAACATAATAGGAATACAGCTACATAACCAAAGCAGACCTACAATTACCAGCCATATCCAGTGAAAACAAGACAACCAGTTAGGCACCCTAGGCATTTGTGAAAACTTATCAATGATATGATGGATATTGTCTAACTGAATTTGAATATTTTGAGAAAAATCAGACAAATTAAAACAACACATTCCTGGGAACTGTTCACATCCCATATGTTCTTTTAACAGTAGATGGTCTATAGTCACAAGATATTGGAGCGCTGCAGCTTGCACTTCTCCTAATTCTTGGTTGAGTTCTGACAGTATAGATCCAGTCAAATTTGTTGTTTTACTGTATGCACAGGCCAGCTTAGATATCTCCTTCTTCATTCCAATGGCAAGTCCAGGAACCAGTGGGATGAATGCAGCTACCACTGCAACAGCACCAGGATCTTTCTTGAAGTTTTTTGATGATCATCTTCTGGAATGACTCTTCCAGAGAATGTTGATGTTGGAAGTTCTTCTTCATATCATATCTTAATTCGTTTTCTGGGTAGTCAGATTAGGCTTTGATCCTCTGTATAAACACAAACAAACCCTTTGCCCACACTTTGATATGCCCTTTATACCATTGTGAAGAACTTATTGGAGATCACCACACAGGAACTGCTTTTTTTTTTTTTAAGAGAAAGGAATATTATCAGAAAAATGTACTTCCATAGCTGATCATCTGACACCCTTTAAATGATCAAAATTAAGGATATTTAAAGCATGCATTAATCAGTGATTTGCAGTTAGTTTTATTCTATCAGGGAGTAATCCCCCTTTTCTTTTTTTTTTTGTTATCATTAATCTACAATTACATGAAGAACATTATGTTTACTAGGCTCTCCCCTATACCAGGTCCCCCCCACAAACCCCCTTACAGTCACTGTCCATCAGCATAGCAAAATGTTGTAGAATCACTACTTGTCTTCTCTGTGTTGTACAGCCCTCCCCTTTCTCCCACCCCCCATTATGCATGCTAATTATAATACCCCCTTTCTTCTCCCCTGCCTTATCCCTCTCTACCCACCCATCCTCCCCAGTTAGTCCCTTTAGTACCTGTTAATGCATTCTTGGGTTCTGTGATTCTGCTGCTGTTTTGTTCCTTCAGTTTTTCCTTTGTTCGTATAGTCCACAGATGAGTGAAATCATTTGGTATTTCTCTTTCTCCGCTTGGCTTATTTCACTGAGATTAATACCCTCTAGCTCCATCCATGTTGTTGCAAATGGTAGGATTTGTTTTCTTCTTATGGCTGGCTGAATAATATTCCATTGTGTATATGTACCACGTCTTCTTTATCCATTCATAATAAGCCATTTTAATATTGAGGAAGTTCTTGAGAGAATCGAACACTTTGGCTCACTTCTTGCTGAACACCTGCATGTACATTTTAACACCTAGGGCCAGCTCTCTATGTATACAACAATGCAGTTTTCACCCCAGAGGACTGGCACGGCATTCAAGAAATAGCACGAAGCAGGAAAAAGGATGACCCTTTGAAGGTTGGAAGATTTGGAATCGGGTTCAATTCTGTCTATCATATAACAGGTATAGTATTTGGCTTTTTAGTCTTGATATTGAAAATTATTTTAACTTATGTTTTATAAATTTATTTGATTAACTTCAGAGATGATATTGTTTTTAAGGCATCTTTTCCAAATTCTCTGTTGGGGGAAGAATTATATTACAGAAATAATCAGTGTGTTCTGAGTTACCTAAAGTTACCATGGCAACTACGACCAAAGCATCATGTGGTGCTAAATGTTAATGTCATGATTTGGTGGAATCAGTGTAATTTGTTCTGTCATTTCATGTGAGGTCTCAAATGTAGCTCTTGAAAAACCTACACAGAACTGTTACGGGCGTCCCTCTGACGTCCTGCAAGTCTGGCTCCAGAGTACTGCAGTAAGCAAATACTGCAATTAAGGAATCAAATGAGTTCTTTAGTTTCCCAGCGCATATAATAGTACATTTACACTATGCTGTAGTCCGTCAGGTGTGCTATAGTGTTATGTTTTAAAAAAACAATATATATACCTTAATTAAAAAACACTTTATTGATAAAAAATGCTAACCATCATCTGAGCTTTCAGCAAGGGGTAATCTTTTTGGTGGTGGAGGGTCCTGCCTCACTGTGCATGGCTGCTGATGGATCCAGGTGGTAGTTGTTGAAGGTTGGGATGGCCTTGACAATTTCTTAAAATATTAAAATAAGACAACAACAAAGTTTATTGCATCAGTTGATTCATCTTTTCATGAGCATTAGCTCTGTAGCATGCAGTGCTGTTTGACAGCATTTCAACTGTGGCAGAACTTCCAAAATTGGAGGCAATCCTCTCAAATCCTGCCACTGCTTCATCAGCCAAGTTTATGTAATATTCTAAATCCTTTGTTGTCATTTCAACAATTTTCACAGCATCTTCACTGGGAGTAGATTGCATCTCAGGAAACCACTGTCTTTGTTCATCTGTAAGAAGCAACTCCTCGTCCATTCTAGTTTGATCGTGAGATTGTAGCAATTCAGTCACATCCTCAGGCTCCACTCCTAATTCTAGTTCTCTTGCTGTTCCCACCACATCTTCAGTGACGTGCTCCCTGATGTCTTGAACCCCTCAAAGTCATTCATGAAAGATGGAGTCAGCCTCTTGCAAACTCCTGTGAATGTTGATGTTTTGACCTCTTCCCCTGAATCATAAATGTTCTTAATGGAACATAGAATGGTGAATCCTTCCTAGAAGGTTTTCAACTCACTTTGCCTATATCCATCAAGGGAATCACAATTTATGGAGCTAGATTCTTATGAAATGTATTTCTTAAGTAATAAGAGCTGAAAGTAGAATTGTGCCTTGATCCATAGGCTGCAGAGTGGATGTTGTGTCAGCAGCCACGAAAACAACATTCATCTTGTTGTGCATCATGATCAGCTCTCTTGGCTGTCCAGGTACATTATCAATAAGCAAGAATATTTTGAAAGGAATCATTTTCCGAGCAGTAGGTCTCAACAGGGGGCTCAAACTATTCCATAAACCATGTGGTAAACAGATGTGCTGCCATCCAGGCTTTGATATTCTATTAACAGAGCGTAGGCAAGGCAGACTGAGCATAATTCTGAAGGGCCCTAGGGTTTTTTGAATGCGTAATGAGTATTGGCTTCAACTTAGAGTCACCAGCTACATTAGCACCTAACAAGAGAGTCAGTTCTTCTTTGAATCTTTGAAGCCAGGCATTGACTTCACCTCTCTAGTTAGTAAAGTCCTACATGGTATATCTTCTTCCAATAGAAGGCTGTTTCATCTACATTGCAAATCTGTTGTTCAGTGTAGCCACCTGCATGAATTATCTTAGCCAGATTGCTTGCTACAGCTTCTATGTCAGCACTTGACACCTTACTCCGCACTTCATGTTATAGAGATGACTTCTTTCCTTGAACCTCACAAACCAACTTCTGCCAGCTTCCAGCTTTTCCTGTGCAGCGTCCTCACCTCTGAGCCTTCACAAAACCAAAGAGAGCTGTGGCCTTGCTTTGGGTTATGCTTTGGCTTAAGGGAATGTTGTGGCTGGTTTGATCTTCCATCCAGACCATTAAAAGCTTCTCCATAACAGCAACAAGACTTTGCTTTCTTATCATTCATGCATTCACTAGAGTGGCACTCAATTTCCTTCAAGAACTTCTTTTGCATTCACAGCTTGGCTGTCTGTTTGGTGCAGGAAGCCTCATTTTCAGCCTGTCTTGGCTTTCGACAATGTCTTCCTCACCGATTAATCATTTCTAGCTTTTGATTTAAAGTGAGAGATGTGTGACTCTCCCTTTCACTTGGACACTTAGAGGCCATTGTGGGGTTATTAATTGGCCTGACTTCAATATTGTTGTGTTTCAGGGAATAGGGAGGCCCAAGGAGAGCAGGAGAGATGGGGGTACAGCCAGTAGGTGAGCAGTCAGAGCATAGCATTTATGAACTGTTTGCCATCTTATGTGGGTGACGTTCACCATGCCCCAAATAATTACAGTAGTATCATCAAAGATCACACATCACCATAACAAACATAATAATGAAAGTGTTTTTAGTATTGTGAGAATAACCAAAATGTGACAGACATGGGATGAGCAACTTCTGTTGGAAAGTAGTGCTGTCAGACTTGCTCAATAAAAGGTTGCCACAAACCTTCAGTTTGTAAAAAGCACAGTATCTGAAGTGCAGTAGAGCTAAGTATGATAAAGTGAGGTATGCTTGTACTATAAAAAATTTTACACTGACAATCTTTAGTTAGACAAACTGATTTTCATAGATTTTCTTGTATATATTTTTAAATGTCAGGAGATGAATGAGGAGAGCATACTACCCAGTGGTATTTAATAACTGACAAAGCAAAGATCTTTAAGGTGATCTGGTTTCTGTGTATTTCCTCATAAAAATTTTGCTCTTCTTAAACTTATGAATATTTTAAAGATTATTTTGAAGTAATGTTTTGAATCTAGAATTAAAAGGAGGTTTTGGATTTATAGTTATCAGAAACTTACAAAGTTACAATTGGAAAAACTTGAAACTCTTAGTGTAAGAATGCATGGCTATTCTTCTAGAATCAAAGCTCTTATTATTTATTATAGTTCATGGGAAAGGCTTTTTTATGGACTTGACCCTTGTTATGGTTTACTTTCAGACTGTTTTTGCATTTTGAACTTGCAGAAGAAGGAGAGATTGGGCTGGCCGAGGTATAGCTAGGACGACCGTGTTAATTCACCATTCAAATGGGGCACCCCTCAGAGTGAAGGAGGTTAACATTAATGTCAGAGAGCTGGCCTAAACTGGGACTGCCCTGGGCAGTGGGACATAAGGTCACCTCCACTGTAGCCCAGTTTTAGTAAACCTATTTTTTAAATTGCATTTATGTTATTATAATGTATAAGTAATACTAATTATATTAGATATTATATTAGATGTTAATATTAGACATTAAATCATTTAATATTATATAACTATAATACATGAATGTAACATTCTGCGAGTTATAGGTTAACAAATATTAATATTCATGAGTTACCCCCCCAGTCTGTGTATATAGTAGCTTCTAAGTTTATGAGGGCACATACATGAATTTCATAAGTGTGGAGACTGTTGGACAGAAATGAATTGTTTAGGGAGTTCTGCTGACTGCCAGCATCTGCTTCTCACTGTGGATTTGGTCTAGATTTGGGAACGTGTATATTTGTGTGTGGACAGCATTAACTGGAGTGCTGGTCTCTAATCTGAGGCTTTGCAAAGGTCATGAGTCATGCTTTGCAACTGTCAGGAGTCTCCCTGGCCTGAGTTCAGTATTGAGAGTGTGAGTGCTGTCCCAAGGGAGTGTAGACAAGTATGACTCATTGTTGATTGAGTTAGCGGCAGGGTTGGTGGCTGGGACATTACCTACTTAAAACACCCGAGCGCTTAGGAATAGGCGGCAGTGACGCTGAGCCTGCAGTGGATGAGATAAAGGTGGACTTACTGCGGTTGACTCTTGCTTAACGGTAGGTGCTAAAGTCAGCATGTAAGGTAAAATGTGTCAAAACTACCCTTGGGAAGTCCTTATAAAGGCACCATGGTGAAGAATTTCTCACAATACAGCACATCCAACATACCCACTTTTTCTGCCAGTGTTTAAGTATCATTTTGTCTTTGGTTGAGAGACAGGTGAAGCAGCTGATAATCAGGTCAGGGCCCGTGCTACATGCCTCACCAGTATGTCCCTTGTGGCACTGCCCGTAGGCTCAGCACAGCGAGATGCTCCTAGACTGAGAGGCTGTCCTCTGAGAGGTACAGGGCTGAGGACCAACCCAAGGCACTCATTCCAAACTCATCCAGGGCACATGTTCACGGAGTAACGTGGGGGGCAGAACTGCCTGCATTGTTATTTCTTCCTCTCTCTTTTTTTTCAAGAATCTGTGGTTGAAATTTTTATTTTAAGCATAGGATGCAGCTCTGTTCTGTTTAATTGGTTCACATGCCTGTGGGCACTGAGTGTGAATACCAAATTTTCATTGTTTAGTAAGTGTTTGAAGATATATCTTAGGTTTTTGCAATAATCATGTAAAGTCTCTGTGCCTGGTACTTTTTTTAATCAAAAGAGAAATTGTTGTTTTTAAGGGTCCAATAATTATATTTCCAAAGCTAAATTTAGTTTGGTTTTAGATAAACCCGTTCTGGAGTCATTTTATGGCTCATGCTTTCTCATGTGCATTATTTTAATAGCAATTATGTATGCATTGCAACTATAATTATAATTGTGTTCTGAATTTCAGAGTTGATTGTGACTGTTGAATTTTTTCTTTACAGATGTTCCTTGTATCTTCAGTGGTGACCAGATTGGGATGTTAGATCCCCATCAAACACTTTTTGGTCCACATGAATCAGGCCAGTGTTGGAATCTTAAAGATGATAGCAAAGAAATTAGTGAACTTTCAGACCAGTTTGCACCATTTATTGGCATTTTTGGAAGCACCAAGGAAACGTTTATAAACGGCCATTTTCCAGGAACTTTTTTCCGTTTCCCTCTTCGCCTACAACCTTCACAGCTTAGTGGTAACCTCTACAATAAGCAAAAGGTTCTTGAGTTGTTTGAATCTTTTAGGGCAGATGCAGACACCGTGCTGCTCTTTCTGAAAAGCGTGCAGGATGTCTCCTTACATGTCCGCGAGGCTGACGGGACAGAAAAGCTGCTGTTCAGGGTGACTGCGAGTGAGAATCAGGCCCTGAAACATGAACGGTCAGATTCCGTGAAGATTCTGGGAGCTGCAATAAGTAACTATTGTAACAAGGTCCTGAGCAGCAGTATAACCTGTGTAACATACCACATAAACATAGCTCTAGAAGATGAGAGTGCTAAGGATGCACAAGAAACCTCCTGGTTGGTGTGTAACAGTGTGGGAGGGCGAGGGATTAACAGTAAACTTGATTCTTTAGCTGATGAATTGAAATTTGTGCCAATCATTGGAATAGCCATGTCTTTATCAAGCAGAGATGATGAAGAAAAAGGAGCAACATCTGACTTCTCAGGAAAAGCATTTTGTTTTCTTCCTTTACCGCCTGGTGAGGAAAGTAAAACGGGGCTCCCGGTTCACATCAGCGGGTTCTTTGGCCTGACTGACAATCGCAGAAGCATCAAGTGGAGAGAGCTGGACCAGTGGCGAGATCCGGCAGCCTTATGGAATGAATTTCTCATTGTGAATGTTGTCCCGAAAGCCTATGCTACTCTGATCTTAGATTCCATAAAACGTCTGGAGACAGAAAAGAGCTCCGATTTCCCCTTGTCGGTTGATGTCATCTACAGGCTCTGGCCTGATGCGAGCAAAGTCAAGGTGCACTGGCAGCCGCTGTTAGAGCCTCTGTTTGATGAGCTGCTCCAGAATGCGGTTCTTCATTCAGTCAGCCACGACTGGGTCAAGTTGGAGCAGGCATACTTCTCAGAACTTGATGACAGTTCGGAATGCACGAAAAGTGTGCTCAGCTACCTCCAGAACTCAGGGAAGCAGATTGTCAAGGCGCCAGCAAACCTGGCTGCCGCCGTTCAGCTCGCTGCCTCCAGCGGGAGGCCTGTGAGGAAGGTGACGCCCGCGTGGGTGCGCCAGGTGCTGAGGAAGTGTGCGCAGCCGGGCAGTGCCGGGGAAAAGCTGCACCTCCTGGAGTTCGTGCTCTCCGACCAAGCCTACAGTGACCTGCTTGGGTTGGAGCTGCTGCCTTTACAAAGTGGACATTTTGTTCCCTTCTCCTCATCTGTATCAGATCAAGATGTTATTTATATTACCTCAGAAGACTACCCAAGGTAGAGCCCACTCTTAGACTGTGGTCTCCTCTTAGGGATTCCTCTGCCCCCACCTGCAGTTAGAGTCCTTTACTGTGGAATTCAGCAGTTAGCAACAGATTTTACAGTTAGGAAGACTTTCGCAGAAATACTTTGTTCAAATATGAAAGGATGTATTTTTACATTCTAAAGTGAAAAGCAGTCAGATGTTTATCAGTTAAAGTTATCCAAGCAATTGTTCTTGGCAATTTCAACAGAACACTGAAAGCAATACTTGTAAAGTGCTAATAATAAGATTAATTAACGATGAATTATTTTGATGAATTTAACTTAAAGTAATTAAAATAGTCTATTCAGTCTTTATAATTGAAGATGTGTATTGATTGACATTTCAGAAAATTAAATTGATTTTATTCTAAGATGTTTAGAATAGGATTTGGAATGTTAGATTTGGATATGGTGCATGGTGCCCTCACCTTTTAAAGTGAAGCCTGGATAATATTTGATTGAAAAGTATTGCAGTGTGATCTGGTGTGTTCATTATAATTTATTAAAATAGCACATTTAACTGGCTTGAAATTACTTGGTTGAATTTCTTTACCATAGAATCATTTAATGATTGTAATTGTGATGCTCCTTTCACTTTTTAGGTCCCTTTTTCCTGGTCTTGAAGGAAGATTTATTTTGGATAACTTGAAGCCTCACCTTCTAGCTGCTTTAAAGGAAGCTGCACAAACCCGAGGTATTATAGTAGTTTAGATTTTTTAATAAACTTATATATAAAAATATAAACACTTTTTATAAGTTTTGTATTACATTGAACCAATATGAAATTGTCAAGAGTAGGTCCATGTTAGATCTATAAGTCAGCAATTTCCTATGGTTCAACCTAATGTTTTAAGATGTTTCAGTACTAGGTTCTGAAATCTAAAAGAATCTGAAGGTGATACTTCATTTAAAAATGTCTCCTGTCACAGTTGGTGGTGTACATCCATGGAAATAATTTCTTATACCTGCCCAGTGCTGTACAGTCCTTCAGTGCTTTCCCATTTCTCATTTGAACCCCCAGCCTCATCCTTTGTGACCTGCGTGGTAGTGAGGGCAGCTGTTGTTGGTTAGATTACGAGGAGAAAAGGAGAGAAAGAGGTCAAGTTTAAGGTCGTCAGCTCTTCCACCTGTGGGCTTCATCCGCTGCCCACCCTGCCCTGCCCTCACAGGCCTGTGTGGCCCTACTGGGTCAGCTTCAGGGAAATGCAGACAGGTAGCGTGACTTCTGCAGCAGCGTCAGGAAGGGGACTCCTGGGGCCTTAGCAAAGGGTGGGTGCCCTTGACTGAGAATTCTCTTTAGGAAAAGACAGAATGGTTTGGATAAAAAAACATCCATGACTGTAAGTTTAATACAATCTTTCACCTTTTGTGAGCATCCTTTCTCATATAAGATTGCTGCCTGAACTTTTTCTATGTCAGATATTGGCCTGAAAATTTCTGGATTTGCCCTACTGGCTAAGGTTGTGAAGCATATTCTTTGCGATGTGCCTTTTATAGCATATGCTGCTTTCTTTTCAGACAATGATGAGAGGAAAAGTTGCTAATAATCATACAACTGTATTCATTTAAATATAAGTGAAAGGAATTGGAATGGGGAAGGCAAATTAAGGTTGGAGTCAAAGTGAGACCAAAGGAAAACAAGCCTGTAAATGTCATTCACCATGATGGATCTGTGACTGTGACAAGATCACTCACTTAATTGAGAATCGCCATCTTCAAAGTAGCCTTTTTGGTTGTCTAAGTGTGGGTTGCTACAACCCTGCAGTTCTTTGCTCCAAAGTTTTAGAATTCCTTATTTTAAAATTCTCTTTTATATTTTTGTATACAAACTTTACGTAAAAACAAATGTATATATGGAAAAGTATACATATAGATACAGGCATAATTAGATTTTACAAACCAAACACCTAGATCAAAAACCAGAAGACTGTTTACACCCAGAAACCCCTCTCAAGCCTTTTCCAGTCACACGCACTCAAGGGTAACGATGGTCCTGAATTTTAACGGCGTAGATCAAACCCCTGGTCATTATACTTTCCCTGAAAGGAATCACACAGTGTGAACGCCTTGTGTTTGTCTCTTCTGCGTACTCTCATATTTGTGAGCCCACCCAGGTGGTTGCCTGGACCGGTGGGTCACTCTTTCTCACTGCTGTGGCTTTTCACAGTGTAACGTATTACTTTCGTCTGAAGAGAATATTTTTTGTTAATGGCCAGTAGTTTCTGATGTGTGTATGGATTTGGAAATTGGAGAAAAAATATTCAGAACCAAATCAATTAAAAGAGTGGAAGGCCAACAGAATAATACTGCTTTTACTCAAAAATTTTCAAATACCCTGTGGCACAGGGCATGGCCACAGCTTGCTTCTCCAGCCTCAGGTGGACAGGGTGCCTCAACACCCTGTCCTGCTCATTTGTAGGGACAAGTTTAGTTCACACATTTACTTAGGTAGTTTGACATCTTTACAGAGTTGACCTTCTTTCTCTGTCTTTCATTTTCTCGTCTACTGGATTCTGATTTCTTACTCTGGGGTTTATACCGTAGCCCTGTGTTTTGTCTCTGGCTCTTGGTTCAGTTTCTCTGGGCTGTGAACACTAGACGGGGCACCCCCGCTGCTGCTGTTTGCCCCCCAGGAGGTGTGGCTCAGTCTGCAAATTGTCTTCATAGTCGCCTTTCTTCATCTCAGTTTAAGTACAAGGCTGCCATTCTCATGATTATATAATAATCCTGATCTCTAGCCTTTCTAGTATTTTGATCTGGCCATATGGGTGATAGTAACTGCCTCCTGGAAATTTCCTTATTATTTTTATACTGTTAGTTCTAGGTAAAAATTAGGTTTTGATATTACTTTATTGTTATGAAAGTTTGAATATCTTGGGAGCTGATGGACACCCAATGAATGACACCCTGGCTTTCCTTCCCTGAGACTAGAGTCAGTGAAGAGATACGCAGAGAGGGGAGTCCAGTGGACAGATGTCAGAAATCACCCCATATTACTGATAATTCTGATACTGGGGATCATGGCTTATGGCAGGCAGTGGATGGCTACTGTTGAACCCAGAATTAAGTGGATTATTAGCCTGCCAGTCTAGTCACAGACAGCACTAGAAGAGCACAGGCTTCCCTACCTGGGCTGCCCCTGCAAAAGGGAGCCTGGAGAGCAGCCCTGAGAGACTTCCTGAGCAGGTGGGGATTCCTTTTCTAAATTTACCAATCAGTTAAGTCATCCCATGTTCTGGTGGCATGAGACAGAAGCAGGGTGTTAGTGTGGGAATAGAGAGGCCAAGAGTTATTATTATTATTATTATTATTTTGCATTAAATATATCTGTATTTATTTATAAGCTCTCTGTCTTTGTCTCCTTGAGGCGGCTGTGAACTTGAAGCACAGGTGCTTTGTGTCCATATCTGTGCTCCGTAGTCTAGCACAGGGCCAGGCACATTGTCGGGGTGTAGGATGTCTGCTTTTTGGATGAGCAGAGGCACTGAGGGGCTTCTCAGGCCATGTTGTGCTGTTGGCCTGCACAGCTGTTGAGGCCTGACTCTGCTTATGGGATGAAATACTCCACACAAGGGAAAACTCAGTGATGGACCAGAATCCCAAGAGGAACATCATCTCAGAGGGACTGATGGATGGAAGGGACAGCCCGGGGAGTCCCGCACTATCTGTGCCTCCGACCCGAGGTGGACGTGGGATTCAGTGAGGCCCCTCCCATGCCAGCTCACCCTGGTGGGACAGTGCTCACTGGGAAGCTCTGGTTTGCATCCCAGTTTTCCTTGGAGACTTGAATGGATAGAGGTGGCATCGTGGTGTGCAGTGGGAGAGCCATCACTCGTGTGCACAGCTAGGGAAGTAATGACTGGGAGAAGATGAGACATGCCAAAAAGCCTTGTCTGAAACGAGCCTGCTGGTCACAGGCTGCGGGCAGGTGAGTTGCTCTGTCAGAACCATAGGAAGGCCGAGGGGGGCAGGCACGATCCCCAGTGTTTCAGAGTATGTCGGAGTTTTGCATAGCAAGAGTTATTATTTTGATAGTAGGAAGTATCACAAATATGTAACAACATTTGATATTTTTGCTATAAATAATGACTGATTGTTTCGCTGACAATCAAATGGACTTTTATTTACTGATTTTTAGTAAAAATTGGCCAGTTTTGAAAGTACTGCTGCATAAATTGAAATGTGATGTTTCAGTGGGTACTTCTCTAATTCTATAGCTCAAGCAAAATCTGTGTCATTATTGTATAGTTACCTTTATACTTGTATTACATTCAGAACTCTGAGCTGAATATTAACTTATGGCTTATATTTTCACAGTTTACATCTACTGCACCTTTCCCATTAGCAATTAAACATGTTTCAGTCTTTCCCATTTGGGAGAAAACAAAACAAACCCTGACTTTGGCTTCTTTTCTTGCATTGCATCATAGTCCAGCTTCTGGAGAGAGCAGTGGACACTTATTATCTATGCTTCCTCATCATTAACATCACAAACAGGCTTTTGCTTCTACTGTTGTTCAAATAAAATTGCCTAGCTGAGGTCACCAATTAATGATTTTTTTATAATTAAATCCAGTGGGCTTTTGTTCTTTTTACCTGATCTCCCTGAAGCTTTGATAGTATTGATCACTCCCTCTTTGAACTCTTTGTCTTTTATAATACCATTCTCTCTTGGTATCCTTATCTTGCCTGTTCTCAGAATTATTTGTGAATTCTTATTCCTCAGTTTACCCCAGTGTATGGGAGCTCCTACTTATTTTGTCTCTGTTTTCTTTGAGTGCATACATTCACTCCCCTGTACCCACCATCATGTGTGCGTGCTGACCTTCATGTCTTCAGGTGCCACCCCAGTCCCAGGGCCCAGTGTAGTGGTTACAAACCTGGATTTCACTGTCACACAAATCTGGGCTCAAACACGGCTCCTTCATTGTGTGACGCTGAGCCTCTCTGAGTTTTCTCATTCATAACCTGGTAATACAGTAGCATCCTTTCATCAGAGTATATGTGGGGCCATCATGATCAAGTTACATAAAGTGCAAGATTGCTTTATTACAAGGTTTATGAAATGAGAATAAGGGTTGAGTGTAGGATGGCATGCACTTGCAACTAAACTTTTATACAATTTGCATTATTGCAGCAGGCATGTTATTGAAAAGCTCTATTGTAATGTTATACTTATAGTAGTATTACTCTGAAGATCAGACAATGTCTACATAATATATACAGCTTAACACAGTCTCTGGCACATAATACATGCTGATAAAATGGCAGCTATTATCATTATCACTTGGAGTTCCATATGTATCTCAAAGCCAACGTTTTTGTAACTTGAATCTCATCCTTTCCCCAAATCCCTTGCTCCTTCTGAATGATCTTACTGAGAAAAGTACCCATGGTCCATGGAGTTGCTCGAGAAGGAATCCTCCATTTGCCGTCTTTACTCCTCACAGTTTGTGGGTGGTCCTATTGGTTACGGTCTCTCTCGGGCCCTCCTGTGAGTTGTACTGTGGCTCCTGTGTTTCCTGGGGCATTACCGCTGCTCCCTCCTCATGGCCTCCCTCCCTCCGGGGCCTGCTATTCACCTGATCGTGTCCCCCCTCTGCTGGCGCTGCCCTGCCAGTGCTGATTCCTTCAGGATGACCTAGTTCTGTCAGTGTGGAAGGTGGGGCTTCCCATGACCGTGAGCTACCGCCCTGTTGGCACTGGGTCACTCAGTGTCCCTCATCTGTTCCTGCCATTCCAAGCAGTGCGGTTGGGGAAACTTGAGTGCTCCCTACTCGCGTGAGAGCAGAGCCCTGTCAGGTGTCCCACCGTGCACACAGCCTGCTTCAAGGTGAGTGCTCGGAACAGACTTTTTAAATCTGAATGAAGTTTCCTCATATTGTGTTTTTGTACATGGTACAAAACTTAGAATACTCTTTCCATCTTTCACTTGGTCTTGATAACTTCTGTTCATCCTTGATAACTTGTATTCACCCTTTAATATTCAGCCCACAAGTCTCGCCCGAGAGGCTTCCTTCACGTTCCCTGTGCCGTGCTGGACCACAGCACCCTCGAGGGCAGGAGCGGTCTCCTCTTCTGTTTTTGTGTTCCCAGTGCATGCACCCAGTTGGGTGCACGAATGCTCTCATATCCTGGGTGTGGTGGGCACAGTGCTGGGGACACAGGCACCAGGCGAAAAGGCAAGTCTTGAGATGGTATCTGTGATTTAGTATTTCTTTTCCAAGTAAGTATCTTCTGTTACCTCATTTGTTCTCTACGGCAGTGAGATAATAGAGCTTATGCTATCACTTCATTGGAGAGATGCAGACATGAAAGAGTTTGAAGAATTTATACAACTTGCTTGCGTTACAGAGTTAGAACTGTAATTCTGTTTTGTTTTCTTTTTCTATTTCCAGATCTAGGGTACTTCTGTATTAAGTTACTTCAGTAATCAGGTGCCTATCAGAAATTGGGGAATAGTTAGAAGAGCAGCTAAATTGGTTTTGGAGGAAATAAATAGAAAAACAAAACAGTTAAGTCAGACAAATTACAGCAGTGCCTAATAGGCTGGCACCAAGTTCCTATTTCTATTTAAAATTTTTCCATACCTATTTATTACATACGGCTTCATGCCTTGCTCCATTTCATGACCAAAGATTCTTCAATAAACATTTGTTTGAATTTCCCTATGTACCAGGCATCATGCTAGATGGAGATAATATAAAGATGAATAAAACTGAAAGCTCTAACAGCTGAGTGGAGACAGCAATGCACGTCACATTGTAATTCTTTATGACAGGCCCTCAGTCAAATAATCAAATCAGGATAAGAAGGAGGGGGGCATGCATTCCGTCTCAGTGTTGGGGGGGACTGCAAACTTCATGGCCGGAGGGTAGTATATTTACTTTGTCCACTTAGACACAAGTTTATGGTGATTCACGTGTTCATCACAGAGATAATGACATCACATATAGGTATGTAGAGATAGATCTTCAGAAAAAGTAACAATTTTAGATGCCAGCTTCGGGTGTATAGATCAGCAGTATTCCAAGGTTTTGATGCAAGCTTTGTGCCATGAGGATGTTTTGGGTCAGTATTCACAGCTGCTTGTTGAACAAAGGTCCGTGTTTTCTCCCTCCTGACCCCACCTTCCCCTTCATTCAGGTCACCATCACTCCCCACGTGAATGTGAAAATAACTTCAAAAATCTCCCTACATCCTTTCTAGCCTCTCTAGTTCATACAGCATAGTACTGCTAGGACTGTCTCTCTAAAATATTATTTGCTAACTTACGAAAATCCTTCAAAGGTTTCCCTTTTTTCTTTGGAACAAAGGCCAAAATCCTTAACGTTTCCTATGAAGCTCTTCATTATCTAGCTTCATTTCCAGGTGTTGTAAAGATACCTGGTACATGGAAGGGGCCTATCAGTGTTTGCTGTTTCGGTGATGATTATTAATAACCTCCTTCATTATCTCCCTTGAGCTTTCTCAGATTTGGAAGGCAGCATGCTTTTCCCTCCGTGGGTTTGGTGCACCTGCTCTCCTTCCCCGTCGTCATCTTGCTACGTCATGCTCACCTGCAGGTGGTGCCTGTGGACTGACAGGGCCTGAACTCCTCACAGCCCTGATACATTCCAGTTTAATCACTTAGAATAATTTAACTAATACCTGCCTTCCGCATTACACTGTGAGACAGGGTATGGCACCATGTCTGTTTTGTTCATCTCTATGTCTCTAGCCCTCAGTCAGTATTGACTGGCTGGCAAGAGTGCCTCTATAGTGATTGAAGGGCCTTAGGGTTAGAAGAGCTTCAGTTCCTTTGGGAGGACCAGTGGTCTCTGTATTAGCTGCCCAGGTTAGCCAAAGGCACCCAGATATACAAACGTCTCACAGTCATAGAGATGTACTTGGCCAAATGCTTGCTTCAGGCAGAGCAGTTCTCTGAAGTTTCTAATTATTGGGGGTTACCGTAAACAAGCAGTGGAAATATATGATAAGACCTCCCTTTATTTATCACGAAGTCAGAACTAATGCATCCTCACCTTGTAGAGATACTCCAAAACTTTTAAAAAAGCATATAGCTTTCTTTCTTAATTCTTATCTAGACCATCTGAATATTATATGATGACAGCCTGTACAGAAATCCCATTGGGAGCTTATCAAATAACTTTTTGTTATGAAAATGTAATTTATGCATATAGAATACATATTCCTTTCTTCTTTGCTTTCTTTCTGACCTAAGGTGTTCTGTCTTTATGTAGTTTGGATTTATTGTGCATGGAAATTCATTTTTAAATCTTAAATGAATATTCTGCTGTGTTTAGAGTTTTTCTTATGGCTTTTCATTTGCATAATGACATGTAAAGATTCTGCAGACAGTCTTTTCTTAAGATTCAGAATAATACCTGTACCATTGTGAAAATTGTGACAATTCTGACTTTTCCTAAGAATGGATTTAATTATATTCTAGCACAACAACTTCTCTGGGGATATTCAGGTATGATAACTGACTAAATGTTGTGTTTATTTGTAGCTTGAAGTTTTTGTTCGTTTGATTCTTTGAATACTGGTTTTTCATTTACCTAAATAGCTAGGAATTATGTCAATTTTTTTTTCTGATTATAGTAATTATTAAAGGAGAGACGAAACTAATATAGATACATACATGGTTGTTATACATGCCATAATAAAAAAAAAGATTTAAATGACTTATAACCATTCATTTCATAACATTTAGTCTCAAATGAAAGAATTTTGCTGAAATTTGTATTTGAAGCTGTGGTACTAATGGGAAAGAGAAAGTGAATGCACCTCTGTTACAATACACATATATATTAAGATTAAAAAGGATAGAGGGGAATGAATTTTGGGCTCCGAGACTAAAGTGAGAAGACCTTGGAGCCCTGCCGTGAAGCAGGGCTTCACGTGCTGACATTGGGGACAGCAAGGAACCCCTGTCCATGGCACACTGGGAGGACAGCAGCCACACAGATTCCATTAGGAACAGTCAGTGACTGTTCTTACAATACGTAGTGAACCATGCTGTGGAATCTTTTTTTTTTTTTAATTAAGGTATCATTGATATACAATCTTTTGAAGGTTTCACATGAGCAACACTGTGGTTTCAACATTCACCCCTATTATCAAGTACCCCCCCATCCCCTGGCCCCATTGCAGTCACTGTCTATCAGCATAATAAGATGCTATAGAGTCATTACTTGTCTTCTTCGTGCTGTACTGCCTTCCTCATGACCTACCTATAATTGTGATTGCTAATAATAATGCCCCTTAACCCCCTTCCCCCCTCTCCTCACCCACTATCCCCAACCCCTTCCCTTTGGTAACCACTAGTCAGTCCTTCTTGGAGTCTGTGAGTCTGCTGCTGTTTTGTTCCTTCAGTTTTGCTTTGTTGTTATACTTGTGGATTCTTCTTTTTTTTTAAGTAAGAAGTTTTGACTCACCTTGTTGAGTTGACTCACCTTCTTCCAGTTCATGTTTCACTTGGAAAATTAGAGGGTACAAGATTTGCTTAATGGAAATTCTTTGTATGGTAAATTTTATTTTTGGAGTCAATCTGTTCTTTGAAGCAGGCTGTACCTATATTAAAATTAACTTAGAAACCAAGTCATTGTTACACTGGTAATTCACATAAATATTGAATTTGGTTTCTAGTTTAGTTTGTATTAAAAGTGGCTTATTCACAGCTACTATGACTATATAGTCTTAAACCTTAATCGGTGTATCTTTTATTCTCAAAGTGTAATGAAAGAGGAAAACAAAATCCTCATGGAAGCAGGCTGTGTAGTTATACCTGCCCTGGGACTCTGGGTTACGTCTGTGTTCTCTCTAGTTATTGTCGCATCTCCTGTTCAAGTTGGAAACTAGGAAGGCAGCAGCAGGAGGTCAGTGTTGACTTCTTGAGAAGAAATTTGGTCACCAGTGTATTTTTGAACCATCTTGGCATGATCCACCTTAGCGTGGAGGTTTCTGCGGGACCTGCTTGCTGCTGCCACTGTGCCCAAGGCATCCTTAGCTGGCAGAAGGCTGCCTCCCTTCCTTTGGCTGCCTGTTTCCTTTTTCCCTTTTTGATTCCTTGAAGATTTGACTGATCTACAGTTTACCATTGATTGGACCTTCACTCTATCACATACATGTTCCCAAAGAGATTTGGGTATCCGCACAGTGCAGCGTGGTCAGAACCCACCAGCCACCACAGCCGCCACCGCACTTTCTGTGCAAGGGAAGTGTAGGAAGCAGTTGCTGTGCACGGAGCCGTAGAGCCGCAGGGCCCCAGAGCCCCAGAGCCCCAGAGCCCCAGGGCCCCAGGGCCCCAGAGCAGGCAGCGAGAGCCAGGCCGAGCGCAGTGACCTCCCTGTGAGTGAAGGCGTTCAGGGCCGGGATTGCGTGGTTAAGTGAATTTTGAAGTGCACTGTGATAGCCTATTTCCATCCATATTGAAAATCTTTCTCAAAGTTAGTGCTGAACGTAAACATATACAAGAAAAAACAGTGCAGTGCTTGAATAGGGATTCAGTGTGTGGATGTTATTTTGAACTGATCTATATACATAGTGAAGTGAAAAGTTATAAGAAAGAATTCTTTCTAAATTAAGCAATCATATTTGATAATAGTTTAGATAAAACCTTTCTATGTCTAGGAACACTTTTGGCACTATACAGTTACCCTCTTTTAACAGTGCTGATAATTTTAAAGGCTAGGCCACAAAACATAAGTCATTTATTAAAATGCTATAAAAACTGTTTTGCTGATACTGTTAGAGGTGCTTTACAGTTTCAGTGGCTTTCTAACCTGGGACGTGAAGACTTATTTTCTATGTTAACATTTATACTTTAGGGTGAAAAGCTAAAGGGCTTAATTAAATACAAAATAGAAGGAAACCAGGACTTTGAATTAAATCAGTTTATGTACTCAGAATTGTGTCTTACTACAGTTTCTCTCTCCTTTATTTTCTGTTTTTTTTTTTTCATTTGAGCATGACTGGTTTGTTAGTTGCATGTTATATGTGGTGGGGGCTGTGTTTGGCATTTTATGTAGTAGATAATTTTCCTTAAGGTAGGTATGTATTCTATAAATCATAAAATTTCATACAAGGGTATTAGGTGTGATTGTTTACAAAATGCATGTCATGTGCAGTTATTAACATAGAATATAGTGTGGTGAATATTTAATCTTTTGTTTCTGAGTGTTCTGAATTTTAACTGCTAACTATTGTATCGTTGGTATTATATCCTTGTCTTATTTATGATTTGGTATTTTATTATGTTAATTCAATTCAATAGGACATTGTTAAAAATTAATTATAAAATTATATTTTAATGGGCTTTATAGACCAAAGAGGCTATGCTAGTTACTTAGACCACTGACAAGATTTTAAGATTTCTTAAATATTATTGTTTGAATTACCCTATATCATACAATGAAAAACTGAAAATATTCAGAACTTGGGTATTGACATCTTCTAAAAGTCGTAAAAGTGTGCCCTTGCTTAAACTTGTATGGCACTAATTTTAAAATGTCTCCTCATGAATGATACTTTTCTTGGTAGAAGGTAGAGGTATTTTCTTGATGTGTAAGTTGGTGAAATGAGGGTGTCCTTCCTTGGTTAAAAAATAATGATTTACAAAAGTTTTAAGGGCTTGAGTGTGACCTCTTTTACACCTTTTAAAGAAATAGTCTAAGGGTATAAAAATTGTACATATATAGGGAGAAAATGGAATGTTTTCTATAAGATTGAGATGCTTTTTATTTCTCTCTATGGGCAAATACATACTTATAAGGTATATAATGTTATCTTAAAATTTTGTTCCTACTGTTATTATAAATGCTCTGTGGTGCAAAATGCACTTAGAAATAAAATGTTATTTTCCAAACCAATGGTTAAAAATCAGCAAAAACCTTTTTCCCCAGATAAAATTTTCTTAGTTTTCTAATTTATTAAACATCCAGAATTGGAGCTTCTTCGGGGGAGGGGACCCCCTGCCCTCACTGTGCGCCTCTCTGGCTTCTGTGTCTTGTTCCTGAAGCATTTCACACAGTCCCAGGGCTCTGAAGAACACACATTACTAAGTCATTAGTAGCTATGTAAGATCTACTTTGGGAAGGTGTGAATATGCTCCATCCTTGGGCATGTATGCAGAATGGTCTGGAGACCTAGAGCCTTATCCCCATCCTTTTTCCAGATGAGAGAACTCAAGTCCCAGGAAGATTAAGTGGCACCTAACTTACACGTGTACTTAGTGGTGAAAGGAAACCCCGCAGGTCTTGCCTCAGCTTTGAAAGCTGGTCATCAAGACGGAGGCTAAGGCTTCGTGCCCCTTTGTTTAGCCCATGTGGCCACATGGCTCCTGGAACATGAAGAAAAGAAAATTCCTACTAGGTTTGCTTATAAATTACCCTTAAATAAAAGGATACTTATTTAAACTTTATCCACATTTTCTTTGGTGCTTTCGTTTGTGGACAAACAACCACTAAGAATTACTTCCCATATTGATTCCATCTGTAGGACACTATAGGATAATTTTTGAAACACATGTAAATGTATTTTATATATTTATTTAAAATAAGCACTCCAGAGAGAATTATTTTCTCCTGTGGGTTATTATAAATATGGATTTATGTGTAGATTCTGTCTCATTATTTAAAAATTATTTAACTCAGTTGTGTTGAATTTTTGCAATTTTACAGTATACTTAGAACTCTAAAATGACTTTCTAGTACTAATGTACAAGAATAGAAAGCTAAAAGGTTACAATAAAATTCTATGTATTTGTAACATTTCTGTATATGATTTACAGGAAGGCCATGTACTCAACTGCAGCTTCTAAATCCAGAACGATTTGCACGTCTTATCAAAGAAGTAATGAATACATTCTGGCCTGGCAGAGAGTTGATCGTTCAATGGTATCCATTTGACGAAGACAAAAATCACCCATCTGTTTCATGGCTTAAAATGGTTTGGAAGAATCTCTATATACATTTTTCGGAAGATCTGACTTTATTTGATGAGATGCCACTTATTCCCAGAACTACACTAGAAGAAGATCAGACATGTGTGGAACTCATTAGACTCAGGGTTCCATCATTAGTCATTTTAGATGATGAATCTGAAGTCCAGCTTCCAGAATTTTTAGCAGACATTGTACAAAAACTTGGAGGGATTGTCCTTAAAAAATTAGATGCCTCTATACAACATCCACTTATTAAAAAATACATTCACTCGCCATTGCCAAGTGCTGTTTTGCAGATAATGGAGAAAATGCCATTGCAGAAATTGTGTAATCAAATAGCTTCGCTACTTCCAACACACAAAGATGCTCTGAGGAAGTTCTTAGCTAGTTTAACTGAGAGCAGTGAAAAGGAGAAAAGAATAATTCAGGAATTGACAATATTCAAGCGAATTAACCATCTCTCTGATCAGGGGGTTTCCTCTTATACAAAACTGAAGGGCTGTAAGGTCTTGCACCATACTGCCGCCCTTCCTGCGGACCTGCGGCTTTCTGTCTCCGTGATAGACAGCAGCGATGAAGCTACTATTCGCTTGGCAAACCTGTTGAAAATAGAGAAGTTAAAGACCACTAGTTGCTTAAAGCTTATTTTAAGAGATATTGAAAATGCATTTTACTCACATGAAGAGATAACACACCTTATGTTATGGATCCTTGAGAATCTATCCTCTCTTAAAAATGAGAATCCAAATGTGCTTGACTGGTTAATGCCATTAAAATTCATTCAGATTTCACAGGAACAGATGGTATCAGCCAGTGAACTCTTTGATCCTGATGTAGAAGTACTAAAGGATCTCTTCTTTAATGAAGAAGAAACTTGTTTCCCACCTTCAGTTTTTACCTCACCAGATATTCTTCACTCTTTGAGACAGATTGGTTTAAAAAATGAATCCAGTCTCAAAGAGAAAGATATTGTGCAAGTGGCAAAAAAAATTGAAGCCTTACAGGCTTGTTCTTGTCCACAGGATATTCTTCTAAAGAAAGCCAAAACTCTTTTACTGGTTTTAAATAAGAATCATGCACTGTTGCAGTCATCTGAAGGAAAGATGACATTGAAGAAAATAAAATGGGTTCCAGCTTGTAAGGAAAGGCCTCCAAATTATCCAGGCTCTTTGGTCTGGAAAGGAAATCTCTGTAATCTTTGTGTACCACCAGACATGTGTGATGTAGCCCATGCAATTCTGGTTGGCTCATCACTTCCTCTTGTTGAAAGTGCCCATATACACTTGGAAAAAGCTTTAGGTATCTTCACAAAACCTAGTATCAGTGCTGTGTTAAAACACTTTAAAATTGTTGTTGACTGGTATACTTCAAAAACCTTTAGCGATGAAGACTATTATCAATTCCAACATATTCTGCTTGAAATTTATGGATTCATGCACGATCATTTAGATGAAGGGAAAGATGCTTTCAGAGCCTTAAAATTTCCTTGGGTTTGGACTGGTAAAAAATTTTGTCCCCTCACTCAAACTGTGATAAAACCATTCCATGATCTTGACCTTCAGCCTTATTTGCATAGTGTGCCTAAAACCATGGCAAAATTCCACCAACTATTTAAGGCTTGTGGTTCAATAGAGGAGTTGACATCAGATCATATTTCCATGGTCATTCAGAAAATACATCTCAAAAGTGACCAAGAGCTCAATGAACAAGAAAGCAAACAAAATCTTCATCTTATGTTGAATATTATCAGATGGCTATATAGCAATCAGATTCCAGCAAGCCCCAACACACCAGTTCCTATACATCATAGCAGAAATCCTTCTAAGCTTATAATGAAGCCAATTCATGAATGCTGTTATTGTGACATCAAAGTTGATGACCTTAATGACTTACTGGAAGATTCAGTGGAACCAATCATTTTGGTGCATGAAGACATACCCATGAAAACTGCAGAATGGCTGAAAGTTCCATGCCTTAGTACAAGATTGATCAATCCTGAAAACATGGGGTTTGAGCAGTCTGGGCAGAGAGAACCACTTACTGTAAGAATTAAAAATATTCTGGAAGAATACCCTTCAGTGGCAGATATTTTTAAAGAGCTACTTCAAAATGCCGATGATGCAAATGCAACAGAATGCAGTTTCATGATTGATATGAGAAGAAATATGGACATCAGAGAGAATCTCCTAGACCCAGGAATGGCAGCTTGTCATGGACCTGCACTGTGGTCATTCAATAATTCTGAATTTTCAGATTCAGATTTTGTGAACATAACCAGATTAGGAGAATCTTTAAAAAGGGCAGAAGTTGATAAAGTTGGGAAATTTGGTCTTGGATTTAATTCTGTGTACCATATCACGGACATTCCCATTATTATGAGTCGAGAATTCATGATAATGTTTGATCCAAACATAAACCATATCAGTAAACACATTAAAGACAGATCTAATCCTGGGATCAAAATTAATTGGAGTAAACAGCAGAAAAGACTTAGGAAATTTCCTAATCAGTTCAAACCCTTTATAGATGTATTTGGCTGTCATTTACCTTTGACCATAGAAACACCTTACAGCTACAATGGAACTCTTTTCCGACTGTCCTTCAGAACTCAACAGGAAGCAAAAGTGAGTGAAGTTAGCAGTACCTGCTATAATACAGCAGATATATATTCTCTTGTGGATGAATTTAGTCTTTGTGGACATAGGCTTATCATTTTCACTCAGAGTGTAAACTCAATGTATTTGAAGTACTTGAAAATTGAGGAAACCAATCCCAGCTTAGCACAAGATACAATAGTAATTAAAAAAAAAACCTGCTCTTCCAAAGCATTGCATGTACCTGTCCTAAGTGTTTTAAAAGAAGCTGCTGAGCTCATGAAGACTTGCAGTAGCAGTAATAAAAAGGCTCCTGCTGATGTGCCAAAGTCGTCTTGCATTCTTCAGATCACAGTTGAAGAATTTCACCATGTATTCAGGAGGATTGCTGACCTACAGTCACCACTTTTTAGAGGTCCAGATGACGACCCAGCTGCTTTCTTTGAAATGGCTAAGTCTGGCCAATCAAAAAAGCCATCAGATGAGTTGCCACAAAAAACAGTAGAGTGTACCACGTGGCTTCTGTGTACCTGCATGGATACAGGAGAGGCTCTAAAGTTTTCCGTGAGTGAAAGTGGACGAAGGCTTGGACTGGTTCCTTGCGGGGCAGTAGGAGTTCTACTGTCTGAAGTCCAGGACCAGACGTGGGCAGTGAAGCCACACGTTGGAGAGGTATTTTGCTATTTACCTTTACGAATAAAAACAGGGTTACCAGTTCACATCAATGGGTGCTTTGCTGTTACTTCAAATAGAAAAGAAATCTGGAAGACAGATACAAAAGGGCGATGGAATACCACGTTCATGAGACGCGTAATTGTGAAGGCTTACCTGGAGGCAGTCAGTGTCCTGCGTGACCTGGCCATCAGTGGGGAGCTAGTGGATTATACTTACTATGCAGTGTGGCCTGATCCTGATTTAGTTCATGATGATTTTTCTGTAATTTGTCAAGGATTTTATGAAGATATAGCTCATGAAAAAGGGAGAGAATTGGCCAGAGTCTTCTCTGATGGATCTATGTGGGTTTCCATGAGGAATGTGAGATTTCTAGATGACTCTATACTTAAAAGAAGAGATGTTGGTCCAGCAGCCTTCAAAATATTTTTGAAATACCTCAAGAAGACTGGGTCTAAAAATCTTTGCGCTGTTGAACTTCCTTCTTCAGTAAAATTAGGGTTTGAAGAAGCTGGCTGCAAACAAATCCTGCTGGAAAATACATTTTCAGAGAAGCAGTTTTTTTCAGAAGTGTTTTTTCCAAATATTCAGGAAATTGAACCAGAACTCAGAGATCCTTTAATGAATTTTGTTCTAAATGAAAAAGTTGATGAATTCTCAGGAATTCTTCGTGTTACTCCATGTATTCCCTGCTCTTTGGAGGGGCATCCTTTGGTTTTACCATCAAGATTAATCCACCCTGAAGGACGAGTTGCAAAGTTATTTGATACTAAAGATGGACGGTTTCCTTATGGTTCTTCTCAGGACTATCTAAATCCTATTATTTTGATTAAACTAGTTCAGTTAGGTATGGCAAAAGATGATATCTTATGGGATGACATGCTAGAACGTGCAGAGTCAGTAACAGAAATTAATAAAAGTGATCATGTGGCTGCTTGTCTAAGAAGTAGTATCCTATTAAGTCTTATTGATGAAAAACTAAAAATAAGAGATCCTAGAGCAAAGGATTTTGCTGCAAAATATCAAACAATCCCCTTCCTTCCATTTCTAACAAAACCAGCAGGTTTTTCTTTGGACTGGAAAGGTAACAGTTTTAAGCCTGAAACCATGTTTGCAGCAACTGACCTTTATACAGCTGAGCATCAAGATATAGTTTGTCTTTTGCAGCCAATTCTAAACGAAAACTCACATTCTTTCAGAGGTTGTGGTTCAGTGCCACTGGCTGTGAAAGAGTTTTTGGGATTACTAAGGAAGCCAACAGTTGATTTGGTTATAAGCCAATTGAAAGAAGTTGCAAAATCAGTTGATGATGGCATTACATTGTACCAGGAGAATATCACCAATGCTTGCTACAAATACCTGCATGAAGCAATGATGCAAAATGAAATCACTAAGGTATCAATCACTGAAAAGTTAAAACCCTTTAGCTTCATTCTAGTTGAGAATGCATATGTTGACACAGAAAAAGTTGCTTTTCATTTGAATTTTGAAGCAGCACCATACCTTTATCAGTTGCCTAATAAATATAAAAATAATTTCCGTGAACTTTTTGAAAGTGTGGGTGTGAGGCAGTCATTTACTGTTGAAGACTTTGCCCTTGTTTTGGAATCTATTGATCAAGAAAAAGGAACAAAGCAAGTAACAGAAGAGAATTTTCAGCTTTGCCGGAGAATAATTAGTGAAGGAATATGGAGTCTCATCAGAGAAAAGAAACAAGAATTTTGTGAGAAAAATTATGGCAAAATATTACTACCAGACACTAATCTTAAGCTTCTCCCTGCTAAATCTTTATGCTACAATGATTGTCCCTGGATAAAAGTAAAGGATACCACTGTAAAATATTGTCATGCGGATATACCCAGGGAAGTAGCTGTAAAACTCGGAGCAGTACCAAAGCGACATAAAGCCTTAGAAAGATATGCGTCCAACATCTGCTTTCCAACACTTGGCACTGAATTTGGACAGAAAGAAAAACTGACCAGCAGAATTAAGAGTATCCTTAATGCCTATCCTTCAGAAAAGGAGATGCTGAAGGAACTTCTCCAAAATGCTGATGATGCAAAAGCCACAGAAATCTGTTTTGTGTTTGATCCTAGACAGCATCCAGTTGACAGAATATTTGACGATAAATGGGCCCCACTGCAGGGACCAGCGCTTTGTGTATATAACAACCAACCTTTTACAGAAGATGATGTCAGAGGAATTCAGAATCTTGGAAAAGGCACCAAGGAAGGAAATCCTTATAAAACTGGACAGTATGGAATAGGATTCAATTCTGTGTACCATATTACAGACTGTCCTTCTTTTATTTCTGGCAATGATATCCTGTGTATTTTTGATCCTCATGCCAGATTTGCCCCAGGAGCCACATCTGTTAGTCCTGGACGCATGTTCAGAGATTTAGATGCAGATTTTAGGACACAATTCTCAGATGTTCTGGATCTTTATTTGGGAACCCACTTTAAACTGGATAATTGCACAATGTTTAGATTTCCTCTTCGTAATGCAGAAATGGCAAAAGGTTCAGAAATTTCTTCAGTTCCTTCATCAGACAGAATGGTCCAGAATCTTTTGGACAAATTGCGGTCTGATGGGGCAGAACTTTTAATGTTTCTTAATCACATGGAAAAAATTTCTATTTGTGAAATAGATAAAGCTACTGGAGCTCTAAATGTGCTGTATTCTGTAAAGGGCAAAATCACTGATGGAGACAGACTGAAAAGGAAACAGTTCCACGCATCCGTGATTGATAGTGTTACTAAAAAGAGGCAGCTCAAAGACATACCAGTTCAGCAGATTACCTATACTATGGATACTGAGGACTCTGAAGGGAACCTTACTACATGGCTAGTTTGTAATAGATCAGGTTTTTCAAGTATGGAGAAAGTATCTAAGAGCGTTATATCAGCTCACAAGAACCAGGATATTACTCTCTTCCCACGGGGAGGAGTAGCTGCTTGCATCACTCACAACTATAAAAAACCCCACAGGGCCTTCTGCTTTTTGCCCCTCTCTTTAGAGACGGGATTACCATTTCATGTGAATGGCCACTTTGCTCTAGATTCAGCCCGAAGGAATCTGTGGCGTGATGATAATGGAGTCGGTGTTCGAAGTGACTGGAATAACAGTTTAATGACAGCTTTAATAGCTCCCGCCTATGTGGAATTATTAATCCAGTTAAAAAAGCGGTATTTCCCTGGTTCTGACCCAACATTATCAGTTTTACAGAACACATCAATTCATGTTGTAAAGGACACTTTAAAGAAGTTTTTATCATTTTTCCCAGTTAACAGGCTTGATCTACAACCAGATTTATATTGTCTCGTGAAAGCACTTTATAGCTGCATTCATGAGGACATGAAACGTCTCTTACCTGTTGTACGAGCTCCAAATATTGATGGTTCCGATTTGCACTCTGCAGTTATAATAACTTGGATTAATATGTCTACTTCAAATAAAACGAGACCGTTTTTTGACAATTTGCTGCAGGATGAATTACAACATCTTAAAAATGCAGATTATAATATCACAACACGCAAAACAGTAGCAGAGAATGTCTATAGGCTGAAACACCTACTTCTAGAAATTGGCTTCAACTTGGTTTACAACTGTGATGAGACTGCTAATCTGTACCACTGTCTTATAGATGCTGATATTCCTGTTAGTTATGTAACTCCTGCTGATGTCAGGTCTTTTTTGATGACATTTTCTTCTCCTGATACTAACTGCCATATTGGGAAGCTGCCTTGTCGTCTCCAGCAGACTAACCTAAAACTTTTTCACAGTTTAAAACTTCTAGTTGATTATTGTTTTAAGGATGCAGAAGAAAATGGGATTGAAGTGGAGGGACTGCCCCTTCTCATTACACTGGACAGTGTTTTACAAACTTTTGATGCAAAACGACCCAAGTTTCTAACAACGTACCATGAATTGATTCCATCCCGCAAAGACTTGTTCATGAATACATTGTATTTGAAATACAGTACTATCTTATTGAATTGTAAAGTTGCAAAAGTGTTTGACATTTCCAGCTTTGCTGATTTGTTACCCTCTGTATTGCCTCGTGAATATAAGACCAAAACTTGTACAAAGTGGAAAGACAATTTTGCAAGTGAGTCTTGGCTGAAGAACGCATGGCATTTTATCAGTGAATCTGTAACTGTGAAAGAAGATCAAGAAGAAACAAAACCAATGTTTGACGTCATTGTTGATACCCTAAAAGACTGGGCGTTGCTTCCAGGAACAAAGTTTACCGTGTCCGCCAGTCAGCTGGTGGTTCCCGAGGGTGATGTGCTTCTGCCTCTAAGCCTCATGCACATTGCAGTTTTTCCAAATGCCCAGAGTGATAAAGTTTTTCATGCTCTCATGAAGGCTGGTTGTATTCAGCTTGCTTTAAACAAAATATGCTCCAAAGACAGTACATTTGTTCCTCTGTTGTCATGTCACACAGCAAACATAGAGAGCCCCACCAGCATTTTGAAGGCTGTACATTACATGGTCCAAAGTTCAACATTTAGAAGTGAAAAATTAGTAGAAAATGACTTTGAAGCACTTTTGATGTATTTCAACTGTAATTTGAGTGACTTGATGTCCCAAGATGACATAAAAGTTTTAAAGTCACTTCCATGCTACAAATCCATCAGTGGTCGCTATATGAACATTGCAAAATTTGGAACAAGCTATGTACTTACAAAAAGTATTCCTTCAGCGGAAGTGGAAAAATGGACACAATCATCATCATCTGCATTTCTTGAAGAAAAGATACACTTAAAAGAACTATACGAGGTGCTTGGTTGTGTACCTGTAGATGATCTTGAGGTATATTTGAAACACCTCTTACCAAAAATTGAAAATCTCTCTTATGATGCAAAATTAGAGCACTTGATCTATCTTAAGAATAGATTGTCAAGTATTGAGGAATTATCGGAGATCAAGGAACAACTTTTTGAAAAACTGGAAAGTTTATTGATAATCCATGATGCTAACAGCCGACTCAAGCAAGCAAAACATTTCTATGATAGAACTGTGAGAGTTTTTGAAGTTATGCTTCCAGAGAAATTGTTCATTCCCAAGGACTTCTTTAAAAAATTGGAACAACTTATAAGGCCCAAAAATCCAGTTGCATTTATGACATCCTGGGTGGAATTCTTAAGAAACATAGGGCTGAAATACATACTTTCTCAGCAGCAGTTGTTGCAATTTGCCAGGGAAATCAGTGTGAGAGCTAATACAGAAAACTGGTCTAAAGAAACATTGCAAAATACAGTTGATATCCTTCTCCATCATATATTCCAAGAACGAATGGATTTGTTATCTGGAAATTTTCTGAAAGAACTGTCTTTAATACCATTCTTATGTCCTGAGAGGGCTCCTGCTGAATTCATTAGATTTCATCCTCAATATCAAGAGGTAAATGGAACACTTCCTCTTATAAAATTCAATGGAGCACAAGTAAATCCAAAATTCAAGCAGTGTGATGTGCTGCAGCTGTTATGGACATCCTGCCCTATTCTTCCGGAGAAAGCCACACCCTTGGCTATCAAAGAACAAGAAGATAGTGACCTTGGTCCACAAGAACAGCTTGAGCAAGTTTTAAGTATGCTTAGTGTTAACTTGGACCCCCCTCTCGATAAGGTCATTAATAACTGCAGAAACATATGCAGCATAACAACTTTGGATGAAGAAATGGTAAAAACTAGAGCAAAGGTCTTAAGGAGCATATATGAATTTCTCAGTGCGGAAAAAAGGGAGTTTCGTTTTCAACTGAGGGGAGTTGCTTTTGTGATGGTAGAAGATGGTTGGAAACTTCTGAAGCCTGAAGAGGTAGTGATAAATCTAGAATATGAATCTGATTTTAAACCTTATTTATACAAGCTACCTTTAGAACTTGGCACATTTCATCAGTTGTTCAAACATTTAGGTACTGAAGATATTATATCAACTAAGCAATACGTTGAAGTGTTGAGCCGCATATTCAAAAATTCTGAAGGAAAACAGTTAGATCCTAATGAAATGCGTACAGTTAAGAGAGTAGTTTCTGGTTTGTTCAAGAGTCTACAAAATGATTCAGTCAAGGTGAGGGGTGATCTTGAGAATGTACGAGACCTTACGCTTTACCTTCCAAGCCAGGATGGTAGACTGGTGAAGTCCAGCATCTTAGTGTTCGATGATGCACCACATTACAAAAGTAGAATCCAAGGGAATATTGGGGTGCAAATGTTGGTTGATCTCAGCCAGTGCTACTTAGGGAAAGACCATGGGTTTCATACAAAGCTGATAATGCTCTTTCCTCAAAAACTCAGACCTCGTTTACTGAGCAGTATCCTTGAAGAGCAGTTAGATGAAGAGACTCCCAAAGTTTGTCAGTTTGGAGCATTGTGTTCTCTTCAGGGAAGGTTGCAGCTACTCTTGTCTTCTGAACAGTTCATTACAGGACTGATCAGAATCATGAAGCATGAAAACGATAATGCTTTCCTGGCCAATGAAGAAAAAGCCATAAGACTCTGCAAAACCCTAAGAGAAGGATTGAAAGTGTCCTGTTTTGAAAAGCTTCAAACGACACTGAGAGTTAAAGGTTTTAATCCTATTCCTCATAGTAGAAGTGAAACTTTTGCTTTTTTGAAGAGGTTTGGGAATGCGGTCATTCTGCTCTACATACAACATTCAGACAGTAAAGACATTAATTTCCTATTAGCTTTAGCAATGACGCTTAAATCAGCGACTGACAATTTGATTTCTGACACTTCCTACTTAATTGCTATGCTGGGATGCAATGATATTTATAGAATCAGTGAGAAGCTTGACAGTTTAGGAGTGAAATATGACTCTTCAGAACCATCTAAACTTGAACTTCCAATGCCCGGCACTCCAATACCTTCTGAGATTCATTATACTCTGCTTATGGATCCCATGAATGTTTTTTACCCAGGAGAATATGTGGGGTACCTTGTTGATGCTGAAGGTGGTGACGTCTATGGGTCTTACCAGCCAACATACACCTATGCAATTATTGTACAAGAAGTTGAAAGAGAAGATGCAGACAATTCTAGTTTTCTAGGAAAGATATATCAGATTGATATTGGTTATAGTGAATATAAAATAGTTAGCTCTCTTGATCTGTATAAGTTTTCAAGGCCTGAGGAAAGCTCTCAAAGTAGAGACAGTGCCCCTTCTACACCCACCAGCCCTACTGAGTTCCTAGCCCCTGGTCTACGAAGCATCCCTCCTCTTTCCTCTGGGAAAGAGAGCCACAAGACCTCATCTTCAAAACATCATTTCCCCAAAAAGCTTAAGATGAATTCTTTACCAGAAATTTTAAAAGAAGTGACATCAGTGGTGGAGCAAGCTTGGAAGCTTCCAGAATCGGAAAGAAAAAAGATTATTAGGCGGTTATATTTGAAATGGCACCCTGACAAAAATCCAGAGAATCATGACATTGCTAATGAAGTTTTTAAACATTTGCAGAATGAAATCAGCCGACTAGAGAAACAGGCTTTTCTAGATCAAAATGCAGACAGAGCCTCACGGCGAACATTTCCAACCTCAGCATCCCGATTTCAGTCAGACAAGTACTCGTTTCAAAGATTTTATACTTCGTGGAATCAGGAGGCAACGAGCCATAAATCTGAAAGGCAACAACAAAATAAAGAAAAATGCCCACCCCCACCTGGACAGACTTACTCCCAGAGGTTCTTTGTGCCTCCCACTTTCAAGTCCGTTGGCAATCCAGTTGAAGCACGCAGATGGTTAAGACAAGCCAGAGCAAATTTTTCAGCTGCTCGGAATGACCTCCATAAAAATGCCAATGAATGGGTGTGCTTTAAATGTTACCTTTCTACTAAGTTAGCTTTGATCGCCGCTGACTATGCTGTGAGGGGGAAGTCCGATAAAGATGTGAAACCAACTGCATTGGCTCAGAAAATAGAAGAATATAGTCAGCAACTTGATGGACTCACAAATGATGTCCACACACTGGAAGCTTACGGTGTAGACAGCTTAAAAACAAGATACCCTGATTTGCTGCCTTTCCCACAGATCCCAAATGACAGGTTCACTTCTGAGGTTGCTATGAGGGTGATGGAATGCACTGCCTGTATTATTATAAAACTTGAAAATTTTATACAACAAAAAGTGTGAAAATATTTAAAAAATCAGAGCTAGATCTTGAATGTGTTGTAACACAAATATGAAGTGCTGTACTTCCTTAAGCTTTGTTGCCAGTTATTTAGGAATTGTGAAGCACAGTGAAGATTGTTTGGGAAGAATTTTGGAGTTGTTATTAACATGAATAGCAATAGGAGACCTTAAATGAATCCTGAAGAGAACTACTTTGAAGATAGTTGTAAACTGCACAATTGCTAGATGTATTTGAATGGCTAGGGTAGCACATTATTGAACTGCACTTTATGTAACCAAAGCTTAGCTGTTGTCAGATAGAGGTCTGTGTATGTCTCTGGTTAAGATGAAGTCATTTTATGTTTTTAACATGGTATTTTTGAAGGAGCTGATGAAACACTGGACATATCATTCGTTTAAACAAGGGGAATTAAGTCTTTGGAGTTTCTCATTTCCTTAAATGGCTCCTCTTTGGATGCATTATTTTCTTATCAGCTGGATCTGATTATGAATTTGTTGCAATTGTACATCTTAAATACTCAGTACATTTTAAAAATGGGGCAGTGTTTTTATCCTGAATACTACTTGATCAAGAGTCTGGAGAGAGTACTCCTTGGGGTGCACTGAGTGCACTTTACGTCCTTATTTTAAATGGTTTACGCCTTATGTTTACAGACTTCCTTTCATGAAAATAGCATACGGAAAACTCGAAGCAGTGGCAGTTCTTTTCACCAGATGTTAATATTGCTTCTGAGAACTGCTTACTATAACATTTATCAACGGTTAGGACATATGCTTTTTGTTTGTACTTATTTTCCACAAATGTCATAATTTATATAGCGTGGTTGAACAGGATGCAATCTTTTGTTGTCTAAAGGTGCTGCGATTAAAAAAAAAAACTTTGCCTTTCAACATGGCACTTAGCGGAGCTTTTTGGATTTTACTTTGGGAACATTAAAAAAATTGTAAAATCATTGTGATAATATTCAGTTGTTTATATAAGAGGAACTGTCGGCTTGTATTTTCCCCATGAATGATTTAGAACTGACATTTAATTTTCATCATGTTTGAGTGTCTTACCATATGTATTTACTTTCAGATATTTCTTTTTCAGAATGTGAAAAGTAATGACAATTAGTTCATATAAGTATGCTGGCTGTAAATGAAGCTAAATATAGTATTTTATGCAATTAAGGGCTTGTGGAACATGTAAAAGTTGTTTTTACTTTTATTGGTAATAAGGAATGTTTGTGCCTCCACTATTGTATTGCTTCTGGATGTGAAGCCATGTAATTATTTCTGCTATTATAATAAGTGCCATACTTTTAATAAAGTAAATGTATATATGAAATCATTGTAACTGGTATTTCCTGAGAAACAGTTCACTGAAAACCAAACTTAATATCTTCTCTTATTAAGTTTGTATGTGGGTGTATGTGTGTCTATTGGAAATATTAGGTTAGAATTTTCCTATGTGTTCTCTACTGGAATTTTAGTAGGTTTCTTTTTATGATTGAATATAAAGTGCTCAATATGTACAGGTTTATTAAGTGCTCATTGATTTCATTAAAAGTTTATTTTATTTCACCTTTTTTAAGGAATAACATTAGTTGATATGTAATATATAGATGTATTTGAAAATAGATACATTAAATGATGGTTCTTTTGTAGGTAGAGGCTGAATTAATATTCACCTTAATCTCAGGAGAGGGCTGCATGTCTGGTGCTAATTCACACTTGAACACTGACAGATAAGAAATGTTCATCTTTATACCTGAGCCTCAAGTCTTCATGTTTGGCAAGGCTGGGGCTGAGAGTTCTGTCCTGAGCTACCTGAATTCTGTATCTTCTCTTGCTTGGGACTTTCTTAAGGCGTACTTGTTACTTTGAAACTCAGTCAGCACTTGAAATATATTTTAATGCTTTTGGATATTTGTGGTGTAGGACTGTCATGTGGACTGCAGACTCACCAGCCACAGTCCCAAGTCAAGTCCTGGGAATAGATCTCTTCCCAGTCACTATCTGCATATCTCAGACTGGTTGTTGTTTCTCTGGTAGAACCCTGATCGGTACAAGACTAATTAAACTCCTGTGCAATTGCTCTTTGGCCTTTGTGATAGTTGATCTAGTTGGAATTTTATGTTTTTTCTAGCCTTTCTTAAAAAAAAAAGAAAGCAGGTTCAGAATCCCTTATATGAAACCCTTGGATCCAAATGTATATCAGAATTTAGATTTTAGAAAGTTAATACAAGTACATAATAATCGCATTCTCATCAGGGTTAGACAGCACCCTTTAATTAAACACAGTATTATTTCTGCAGTAATGCCTATGAATGTTTACCCTAAATGGAATCTATAGACCTGGTGCAGAGCCTCATCTAAATTTCGGTCAGGTTTTGCCATCAATAGTTCGCAGCACATGTATTTGGAAAGTTTTCATTTTTTGTTGATTTTTATATTTTCAAATTAAGGTAATGAATTTTGGACCTGAACTAATTTTGTATTTCATTATTTTGTGTTTTTTTTCTTTATCCTTATTTTGCTTTTCTTATTAAAAGGAAAATGAAGACTGTCAGCCGGTGTGGAGTAGCTGCTCCCGAGGAGCACTTGGGCCATAGGCCTTGCTGCTCCCAGGAGTGGCTTCCGCAGCCAGATGAGGAGGGCCACATGTGTCCCCAGCAGAACAGGGTGAAAAGTGGGGCAGCGGGGGTGGGGCGCTGAGGGCTTGACAACGCTGTTGGTAAAGTGTTTAATGAATAAAAAGTTGACAGGTCTGACTTGGGGATGTGTGGGATTTTCTTCCACTGGTGCCAGTTGACATTTTCTGTACTCCAAATGTTTCATAGATGTTGAGGATAAAATCTGTAGTGCTGGTAGAAAAGAGCAATTACGCGAGAGTTTAGTCTTGTACCGATCAGGGTTCTGCCAGAGAAACAACAACCAGTCTGAGATATGCACATAGTGACTGTGAAGAGATCTATTCCCAGGACTTGACTCGGGATTGTGGCTGGTGAGTCTGCAGTCCACGTGGCAGGCCTACACCGCAGGCCGGAAACGCGGCAGGGGCAGGAGCTGCAGTCCACAGCTAGAGTTTCCTACAACTTTGGCTTCTTAAGGTTCCCCCCCACCCCCCATTTACTTCGCTCTAACACATATGGCCTAAGGTAGTGTCATTCATTCATTCATTGGAAAACACCCGTCCTGAGTGCGCTGTGCAGGCCTTGCCAGGATGGAGGCACAGAGGGGACAGTGCCCCCTGGCGGCTGGTTTCCGTCACCCACAGACCAGAGAACTGTCTACTTAACATCGTGAACCTAGTCTGCTTGTAAACCAAAGCCAGATTGTTATTTTTTTTACTTTGAAATAATAATTATGTGTTTAAACTTTATGCTTCTTTCTCTTAAGAGTTGGTGAGTGGCTTGGGAGGTACCCCGGTGTGCTCTGAATATGAAAGCCCTGGGGGCTAAGAGGACAGAATTGGAGTTGCGCCGTCTATCTGTTTAGAAATCCGCCTTCTACCCTGCAGTGCCCTTAGAGTCTCTGGTTCCATCTGCCTGTTTACAATTGATACAAAGTTTATTTGGTTTCCAAACCAAAGCAGGTTTGAAGTGGAATTCAAAATATGGAGAAAACTGCTGAAGCCGAGTAAGGAGCAATATAAATCAGGGAAGGAAGGGGACAAAAAACTATAAAAAGCAGACACATCCTAACAGCTGCGGTGAGAGGGGCGGTGCCCTTTCAGAGCAGCTCCTGCCCCAATGCACCGTCTCCCGAGGAGACGGACACAGCGGGCGGGTCGGTGGGCGGGGGCTGGGGTGTGGGGGAGGGGAGGTCCTGAGCCTGTGCCGCCCACCCTCCCTTTCACTCGGAATGGGGGATGGGGCTGCCTGCAGGACAGGTGCCTCGCCCACCCTGCCCTCCTGAGCTGTGGGTGCTTGGAGCCTGTGGTTCTGCCCCCACCCGAGGGGACTGTGTGTTATTCAGCTGTTAAATCTTAAAAGTCCTTTTTGCTGCAATCAAACTTATTTACTATTAAGGCTGATTGATATTTTGACCTTCATCTTTTTAACTCTTGTCTGCTCAGTCGGTGAGGAAATTGGAAAACGGGTATCTTTTGAGGTTGCTCGACTATCAACCCTCAGTGGTCTATAACCACTTGGTACATAGGAGTTATCAGTGTCTGTATCTCATTAGGTATGTTCATAATCAAGACCTCGGATCATTAAAGAAAACTTAAATTACATACAGCCTATCTCAATGTTTTGAGTCTAACAACTGGTAACTTCCTTATCACTTGGAGAATGCAGCTATCTAACAACTTTCATGACGATTCCATATAAGAAAGGAGCAAAAAGTTCTAATTTACATCTTTTATTGAAGAGATTTTATTCTCCTACTTTCTCCTTGATTCTTTTTTTTTTTTTTACCTTCATTTATCATCTAAGAACCACTTTTTGGGGGCAGTACTATAAGAGTCAAGCTATTTTATGAATATCCCATGTGATCCTGTGTTATGTCAAGCAGGCTGGAGGACACTTTTGCATAAAAAAAGTTATTTAGTCAAGCAGGCTGGAAGACTTTTTTGCATAAACATGGAACAGGAGAGCAAATATGACAAAGAAGTGTCAATACTATTTACTGTGAGAGTAGAAATGCAGATGCAAGAAAGCAGACGATTTAAAAAATGAGGACCTAACTAAATGTAAAAGGTGACCACTAATTTATAATTTAAAAGAACCCAACCCCTTGAAACTTTGGAAGCATTATTTTTAGAGTTGAGTTTGCTCTTCATTGCTTAAAAAGCACCATATTTTTATTTTGTGATTTCAAGTGTTTTGCATACGTGAGATTTAAAAATCGAGGAGTCATAAGTGGGCTACACTGTTAAACGAACACCTTTTCCAAACAGCATTAGAAATAAAGAGTTCACTTTTCTACTTTCTCTCGGTTCTGAAACTAGAATCTGAACTTATGTTTATAGTTGTAAATCCTATAATTTGAAAGTTGCAGTGCTGTTGGGCCCACCATATCTTGAGCTGTTCGGAGATTCTAATTATTACAACTGCTAAAACAAAAGCAAAGCAAACCACCCACCACCCTTTGTGATGAAGGGCATTTCACAAAGCGAGTGAGTGGCTTACACAAAACGAACCTGTTTTCACAGGGTCAGTGTATCCTATTTGATTAACAGCAACTTCTACAACCAATTGGTACTATACATATTTTCACACACTGAGAGTCAGGTGTTAGGAAGTTATATCCAGCCTTTTATCTATTGTGTAGGGTTAGCCACACAGGCGGGCAGCTTTGGGTCCCACCACCTACTAGCGGTTTGATCTTGCTGGTGGAAAACCCTTTGGATTGTAGCTTCCTTACTTGTCAAGGTAACTGTGAATTCCATCTACACAGTTACCAGGTGGATGGAATGAGACAACATATCAGAACTTTTTGAAGTAAAAACAGCTGTTCAAACGTAGGGTCACATTTTAATTTAATATTTCAAAAGATACTATTATGACCTTGTGACTTGTCCCATCTGAACTTTTTGGTATCACCAGTAACTTGGGAAAAATAATACCTACCTGAAATAATTCTGAGGATTAAAGAAAGTAAGACATTCAAGCTATGAAGTTTGTGAAAAATGTAGTCTTATTTTTATTGCTCTTTGACTATAAAGAAAGCGTGATTAATGTTGTGTAATTTATTTAGTACATATTGAAAATCAGATCAACCTCAAAATTGCTTCAAAACCCGAAGATTGTCTTGTAAAACCTAACACACTGCATTAAAAGTGAAGAGAGAACTTAAAGGTTTGAGCAATATAGTGGAGACGCCTCATAGAACTTTGGGGGCATTTTAGTATTTACTGATGCTACTTGAATGGGAAGTTTGATATCCACAGTTCAACATCATAAATTCTACTTGGCCATTCTACATTGCATTTAGATTGACTATCTGTGAAAAATGAAAAGTCATAATGGTTCTGATGGAAATCTAGTGGAATCTGCAGAATCTTTGATATCTGACTTTTTTTGTCTAATATCCACATGCTATTTTGAGATCACGTAGTTTCATCTGAACACTTGGTTACTTTTTTCTTTCTGGGTTCCTTTTGAAGACGTGTCCCCCGCCTTCCCATCCGCCACCTTGGTTTCACAGCATGTCGCATCTGAAGGCTTGAGGTGGGCACTTTGAATCACTGAAAGGAAGCAGGCACCCCACGGAAATGCAGGTGCTTCAGAGGCAGATGTGACTGTGTTCGTGGCATGTTGTACCCACGCCAGCCACAGACAGGTAAAGCTTCCCATCCGGACACACACAGATCTCATAGAGTCTCTGTGAGCTGCCAGCAGGCCCCTGTGTGCCCTGAGCCAACTTGGGTAAACACACAGTGCCAGCATCGAGTACAAGCTGTTTGGGAGAAAAT